>NC_091434.1:88290981-88625273 GCF_964237555.1 Oryctolagus cuniculus
TAACACTGGTTTTGCTGCATCCCATAAGTTTTGGTATGTTGTGCTGTTATCCTCATTTACTTCCAGAAAATTTTTGATTTCTCTTTTAATTTCTTCTATGACCCATTGTTCATTCAGGAGCATGTTGTTCAATCTCCATGTGTTTGCATATGCTCTAGGGATTCCTGAGTTGCTAATTTCCACTTCATTCCTTTATGGTCTAAGAAGCTGCATGGTATGATTCTAATTCTTTTGAATTTGCTGAGACTTGCTTTATGGTCTAGTATGTGGTCAATCCTAGAGAAGGTTCCATGTACTGCTGAGAAGAATGTAAATGCTTTCTGTGTAGGATGAAAAGTTCTGTAGATATAAGTTAGATCCATTTGGGCTATAGTGTCATTTAAATCTACTGTCTCTCTGTTGGTCTTCTGTCCTGTTGATCTGTCTATTTCTGAGAGTGGAGTATTGAGTCCCCCAGTACTATTGTATTGGGGTCTAAGTCTCCCTTTAAGTTCCTTAACAAATCTTTTAAATAAACCAGTGCCCTGTAATTAGGTGCATATACATTTATATTCATTATATCTTCCTGTTGAATTGATCCCTTAATCATTATATAGTGCCCCTCTTTGTCTCTCCTAACAGTTTTTGTGGTAAAGTTTATGTTGTCTGATATTAAGATGGCTACGCCCGCTCTTTTTTCATTTCTGTTGGCATGGTATATCTTTTTCCAGCCTTTCACTTTCAGTCTGTATGCATCTTTGTTGGAAAGATGTGTTTCTTGTAAGCAGCAAATAGAAGGGTTTTGTTCCTTAACCCAATCAGCCGATCCGTGTCTTTTAACTGGACAGTTCAGGCCATTAACGTTCAATGTGACTATTGATAAGTAATAACTTTGCCCTGCCATTTGCCAAAGATATTTTCTAATATATGTTTTGAACTTCCTGTGATCTTTTGCTGTGAGGTTTCCTTTGTTTACCTTCTTTCATATTGATGACCATGTTTCTGTGTTTCTGTGTGTAACACATCTTTAAGCATCTTTTGCAGGGCTGGACGAGTGGTGACAAATTCTTTCAATTTCTGTTTGCTGTGAAAGGTCTTTATTTCACCTTCATTCACAAATGAGAGCTTTGCAGGATATAATATTCTGGACTGGCAGTTTTTCTCTCTTAGTACCTGGGCTGTATCTCACCATTCCCTCCTAGCTTGTAGGGTTTCTGATGAGAAGTCAGCTGTGAGTCTGATTGGAGGTCCTCTGAGAGTAATCTGACGTTTCTCTCTTGCACATTTTAGAATCAATATTTTTTAGATTTCTAATTTCCTCTTCTTTTCTTTGGTTTGACTGTATATTTTCCTGTGCTCTGTCTTCTAAGTCTGATATTCTCTCTTCTGCTTCACCCATTCTGTTTTTAAGGCTCTCTAATGTGTTTGCCATTTGATCTTTTGAATTCTTCATTTCATTATGATTTCTCGTCACTATCACAGTTTCATGTTCTACTAGTTGTTTCATTTCATTTTGATTCCTCCTTAATATTTCATTTTCATGAGAGAGATTTTCTATCTTGTTCATTAAGGATTTCTGTAGCTCAAGAATTTATTTTTGAGAACTTCTTAATGTTCTTATCAATTTTTTGAGATCTGTTTACTGCATTTCTTCTATCTCATCATCTTCATAAACTTGAATTGGGGTGTCTTTTTCATTTGGGGCGTCATAGTGTCTTCCTTGTTCTTGTTACCTCAGTTTCTGTGTTTGTTGTTTGGCATATTGGGATATGCCATATTGGAGAAAAGCCAGGAACAGATGAATTCACTGCTGAATTCTACCAGACATTTAAAGAAGAACTGACTCCAATTCTTCTCAAACTATTCAGAACAATCAGAAAGAGGGAATCCTCCCAAATTCTTTCTATGAAGCCAGCATCACCTTAATTCCTAAGCCAGAAAAAGATGCAGCATTGAAAGAGAATTACAGACCAATATCCCTGATGAACATAGATGCAAAAATCCTCAATAAAATTCTGGCTAATAGAATGCAACAACACATTAGAAAGATCATCCAACCAAACCAAGTGGGATTTATCCTGGTTATGCAGGGATGGTTCAATGTTTGCAAACAATCAATGTGATACACCACATTAACAGACTGCAGAAGAAAAACCATATGATTATCTCAATAGACACAGAGAAAGAATTTGATAAAATATAACACCCTTTCATGATGAAAACTCTAAGCAAACTGCGTATGGAAGGAACATTCCTCAATACAATCAAAACAATTTATGAAAAACCCACAGCCAACATCCTATTGAATGGGGAAAAGTTGGAAGCATTTCCACTGAGATCTGGTACCAGACAGGGATGCCCACTCTCACCACTGCTATTCAATATAGTTCTGGAAGTTCAAGCCAGAGCTTTTAGGCAAGAAAAAGAAATTAAAGGGATACAAATTGGGAAGGAAGAACTCAAACTATCCCTCTTTGCAGATGACATGATTCTTTATTTAGGGGATCCAAAGAACTCCACTAAGAGACTATTGGAACTCCTAGAAGATTTTGGCAAAGTAGCAGGGTATAAAATCAATGCACAAAAATCAACAGCCTTTGTATACACAGGCAATGCCACAGCTGAGGAAGAACTTCTAAGAACAATCCCATTCACAATAGCTACAAAAACAATCAAATACCATGGATTAAACTTAACCAAGGACGTTAAAGATCTCTATGATGAAAATTACAAATCCTTAAAGAAAGAAATAGAAGAGGATACCAAAAAATGGAAAAATCTTCCATGCTCAAGATTGGAAGAATCATTATCATCAAAATGTCCATTCTCCCAAAAGCAATTTATACATTCAATGCAATACCAATCAAGATACCGAAGACTTTCTTCTCAGATCTGGAAAAAATGATGCTGAAATTCATTTGGTGACACAGGAGACCTCGAATAGCTAAAGCAATCTTGTACAACAAAAACAAGCCGGAGGCATCACAATACCAGATTTCAGGACATACTACAGGGCAGTTGAAATCAAAACAGCATGGTACTGGTACAGAAACAGATGGATAGACCAATGGAACAGAATAGAAACACCAGAAATCAATCCACATATCTACAGCCAGCTTATATTTGATCACGGATCCAAAACCAATCCCTGGAGTAAGGACAGTCTGTTCAATAAATGGTGCTGGGAAAACTGGATTTCCACATGCAGAATATTGAAGCAAGACCCCTACCTTTAACCTTAGACAAAAATTCACTCAACATGGATTAAAGACTTAAATCTATGACCTGACACCATCAAATTATTAGAGAGCATTGGAAAAACCCTGCAAGATATAGGTACTTGCAAAGACTTCTTGGAAAATACCCCAGAAGCACAGGCAGTCAAAGCCAAAATTAACATTTGGGATTGCATCAAATTGAGAAGTTTCTGTACTGCAAAAGAAACAGTCAGGAAAGTGAAGAGGCAACCAACAGAATGGGAAAAAATATTTGCAAACTATGCAACGGATAAAGGGTTGATAACCAGAATCTACAAAGAAATCAAGAAACTCCACACCATCAAAACAAACAACCCACTTAAGAGATGGGCCAACGACCTCAATAGACATTTTTCAAAAGAGGAAATGCAAATGGCCAACAGACACATGAAAAAATGTTCAGGACCACTAGCAATCAGGGAAATGCAAATCAAAACCACAATGAGGTTTCACCTCACCCCGGCTAGATTGGCTCACATTCAGAAATCTACCAACAACAGATGGTGGCGAGGATGTAGGGGAAAAGGGACACTAACCCACTGTTGGTGGGAATGCTAACTGGTTAAGCCACTATGGAAGTCAGTCTGGAGATTCCTCAGAAACCTGAATATAACCCTACCATTCAACCCAGCCATCCCACTCTTTGGAATTTACCCAAAGGAAATTAAATTGGCATATAAAAGAGCTGTCTGCACCTCAATGTTTATTGCAGCTCAATTCACAATAGCTAAGACCTGGGACCAACCCAAATGCCCATCAACAGTAGACTGGATAAAGAAATTATGGGACATGTACTCTATAGAATACTATACAGCAGTCAAAAACAATGAAATCCGGTCATTTGCAACATGATAGAGGAATTTGGAAAACATCATGCTGAGTGAATTAAGCCAGTCCCAAAGGGACAAATATCATATGTTCTCCCTGATCGGCGACAACTAACTGAGCACCAAAGGGGAAACCTGTTGAAGTGAAATGGACATTATGAGAAACAGTGACCTGATCAGCTCTTGTCCTGACTGTTGATGTACAATGTAATACTTTATCCATTTTAGTATTTTTTTTGTTCTAGTACTATAGGTTGAAGTCTGTAATTAACACACAATTATTCTTAGGTGTTTAAATTTTAGCTGAAAAGTGATCCCTGTTAGGAATTTGGAAAATATTATGCCGAGTGAAATAAGCCAGTCCTAAAGGGACAAATATCATACGTTCTCCCTGATTGGTGACAATTAACCGAGTACCAAAAGGAAACCTGTTAAAGTGAAATGAACACTATGAGAAATGGTGACTTGATCAGCCCTTGCCTTAACTGTTGATGAACAACTTAATACGTTTACCCTCTTAGTATTTTTTTTCTTTGTTCTACATAATACTTTTGGTTGAATACTCTAATCAATACAAAGTTATTCTTAAGTGTTGAAACTTAACTGAAAAGTGATCACTGTTAAATATAAGAGTAGGAATAAGAGAGGGAAGAGATGTGCAATTTGGGACATGCTCAAGCTCAAGGCCCCAAATAGTAGAGTTAGAAACATACCAGGGGATTCAAATTCAATCCCATCAAGGTGGCATGTACCAATGCCATCTCACTAGTCCTGGTGATCAATTTCAGTTCACAATTGAACATAATGATAGGATTAAGAACCAAAGGGATCACATAAACAAGACTAGTGTCTGCAAATACTAACCAATATAATAAAAAAGGGAGAGATTGATCCAACATGGGAAGTGAGATACACAGCAGACTCACAGAATGGCAGATGTCCTAAACAGCACTCTCGCCTCAGAATCAGCCCTGAAGGCATGCAGATCTGCTGAAAAGCCCATGAGAGTATTTCAGGCATGGAAAGCCAAGACACTCTGGCAAAAAACAAACAAACACACACTAAACGAAAGATCTCCGCGCGTGAGATCCCAGTGTAAAGAACAGGTCATCAGAGAAGGAGGTACCTTTCTCTGAAGGAAGGACAGAACTTCCCCTTTGACTACGACCTTGTCTAAATATGATCAGAGTCAGTGAACTCAAAAGGCTTCCATAGCCTTGGCAACTCATGACAAGAGCCTAGGGTGATTACTGAGGCCATAAACAAGAGTGTCAATTTGTTAAGTCAACAACAGGAGTCACTGTGCACTTACTCCTCATGTAGGATCTCTGTCCTTAATGCGCTGTACATTGTGATTTAATGCTATAACTAGTACTCAACAGTATTTTTCACTTTGTGTTTCTATGTGGGTGCAAACTGTTGAAATCTTTACTTAATATATGCTGAACTGATCTGTATTTAAAGAGAATTGGAAATGAATCATGATGTGAATGGAAGGGGAGAGGGAGTGGGAAAGGGGAGGGTTGCGGGTGGGAGGGACGTTATGGGGGGAGCATTGTAATCCATATTCTGTACTTTGGAAATTTATATTCATTAAATAAACGTTAAAAAAAATAAATCAGACAAACTGTTGCTGAAGAAATCTATGTGATGGGATTCTTCACCCTACAGAAACCATACTGTGTTGATAAAAGTTGAGATCAATGTGGTTATGTTTTACTTCCTGATAACCAGAGATCCAGGTATTCATCACAGAAATAGACATGCCAATGTCATAGAGTAGATTCTCTGAGGAGAGATGGAAGATAACGAGATTCATATGGAAAAAGCCTACCAGAAAATACTCTCTGGTTAAATATTTAGGGAGGAATAAAGGAAGCAGAATGAGTAAAGTGATTAACTAAACTTTACTGTATTTGCTGCGGAAGTATAAGAAATCATAGTAGCACATCTGGGCTTTAACAGTTGTCCCAATTTGGAGAATGACTAAGATAGCACCAACCACTCTTAGATGTGATACCCCCTAGAGAAGGTAATGACCTTTATAAATTCACATCTCTTTAGCTGAGAAAAAAATGTCACAGAGGGATTCAGGTGAGAGAAACTGACCATCAACATTCCTAGTAGTTGGGTAATGAGTACCATAGTTTTGGAGAAGAGATCTCTGCCATGCACTATAACATCTACTATTCAAATAAAACTACCAAGAGTCCACATATTCTTGGCACAGCAATTTCATTTGGGAGAATCTATCACAAGAAATAAAGGCAGGCAGGCATTCAAGTGATGACATGAAAATATATTTATATCAAATTCAATTGTAATAGAAGTTTTGTAAGGATATTCTGTGTTCTTCAAGGTGAGCAGTTGCATTAAGCATAGCCACATTGTGAACAATCATATAGCTATTGCAGATAAATTATCATTCTTTCTGTATAATATAATGTATATAATATATGTATTAGTCTGTAAACATCTTCACAATTTATTATGCCAATTTGACAGTGGCAAAAATGGTCAAAACTCACTTGAATCATTCTTTTTGTGAAGTAATCAAGATTTAAATTATGCATTATGGAAGTACATATTTATGTCTGTATATTTATAGAAAATATAGAAGGATTCATATCAGGGAGTTAATAACAGTTATTTGAAGGGTTGTTTATTTCATTTATTTATTTATTGCTACAAGTAGCACAATATCATCATTAAAAGATAGACATGGAAAAAAGCTTATTTAAATTTAAGATTGCCAAGGCTTAAGGCCTTGGCAAGTATATACACAGAATTTTAGAGTTCATTAATATATATTGGAAACCATTTATTTTTCTAGTTGTATGAAAATTCATTCAGGTCACATTGATTTTAAGGAACTGAGCATCCTGTCTCTAGAAAATATACACATTCAGTTATCAGCTAAGCTTTTACATAATAATATTTGGAGAACATGGCTGCTAGAAAGCCAGGACAGTCTCCCCTGATTCTTGTGGAAATTTATTATTTTACTGGCTGCCCTTATATATCATTACAAGTCTGTTAGTGACAAAGCAAATTTTGATATCAACTCTTGTAACAAGAACCCAGTATTGGAATGTGCACTCTTCTCAAGACATTCCCATCAACCCTTTTCCCCTACGCATTTTTTTTAAGTGTTTCATATAATATCCATTAACTCCCTTTACTTCTTAAGGTGGATTATAGCACTGCTTCCAGCTATTCAATTCTACATCTGTTGAAAGATAACATACAGGAAAATGTTGCTGTTTGACCTGCAGTGCCTCCAAGGCCATTCCCATTCCACTGTTATTCTTGGTCACGTGACTTGACTGGGAACCATGGAAGTGTGACAAACCATATTTAGGCAGAAGCTATAAGAGCAATTTAAAGATTAGCCTCAATGTCTTAATCCTTTCTGTTGTGAGAATAGTATGTTCCTAATAGGTATTGCTCCTTCAACATGGCCACATTGAGCAAACCTACAACAATTGAATTGTGGTAGCTGTCAGATAACATGAATGGAAATGATTTTTTAAACCATAGGCAGTTTAGGGTTACTACACAAAAGCTACCATCCTTTAAAGCTGTTGCTCCTTACCAAATTTTTCTGTCTCAATAAGTAAATACCTATGTCAATGTCATTTTTCAGATACAACCCAAATAGCACAGGTAATAGAAGCAAAAGTCAACAAATGGGATTTTTATCACACTAAGAAGCTTCTGTGCGGCAAAGAAAACAATCAACAGAGTGTAGAAACAAACAACAGAAGAGGAGAATATATTTGCTAACTATGCATCTGATAAAGGATTAATTATTAAGAACATAGAAGAAACTAAAAAATTTTCAACAAAAATCCAACTAAGAAATGAGCAAAGAATGTTAATAGTTATTTTTTGAAAGAATAAATGCAAATGGCGAGCACACACCTGCAAATATGCTCAGCATTTCTAGCTATCAGGAAAATGCACACAAAAACTGCAATGAGGTACATCTCACTCCAGTTAGAATGCTTATTAAGAAAAAGACAAAAATCAGCAAATGCTGGTGAGGTTGTGAAAAAAAAGCAGCCTGCATACACTGTTGAAGAGAATGCAAACTAGTGCAGTCATTTTGTAAATTAATGCAGCGATTCCTCAAAAAATGAACATATCATATGACCCAGCTATCCCACTTCTGGGAATATATGCCAGCATATGACAAACATGCCTGCACACCTATGTTTACTGAAGCATTATTCACAAATAGCAAAGATATGCAATCAATGTAGATGCCCAGAAATGGATGACTGGATAAAGTCATGGTATAAAGATATGGTATACAGAAATCCTGACATTTGCAAGAGAACTGATGGAATTGGAGATCATCACACTAAGTGAAACGAGGCATACACAGAAAGACAAATACTAGGTTTTCTTTCCTATGTGAAGTTAAACTATATAGAAACATAGTTTAAAAATGTGACCATATTCTTTGACCTATAGATATTTATAAATGTTATCTTCACTGAATTATGTGTGCATGTATGTATATATATAAACTATATATTTAAATATAAATATTTATATAAAATATATAACATTCATATAAAATATATATGTTTATATATAAATATTTATATAAAATATTTATATAAATATATATATAATATGCCCTTCTTTCCATATTTAAATAATGATAAATACCACCAACTCAGTCCACTTAGCCAAAGTAAACTTTCAAATATGTTAGCCATATAATATCACTTCCTTGCCTAAGGGAACTTTTCAACAACTTTCCATTGCATTCCATGTAACTTTCAAATCAGGACTCAGGGGAGCAGGACCAAATGTGCTTTGCCTTCATTTACTACCACTCCTGTCCTTGCTCACTCTGGTCTTTATCTCACTTCACTCCTTTCCACTCATAGAGTATGTCAAGTTTGGCCTTCTGCTTAGCTCTAAGAGTCACATTTCCGGTTCCCCTCATTATCAGATCTCTGCTCACACACAATTTCCTGAAAGAGAGATTTAATGACCAAGTTAACTAATGTTGCTTTCTTTTCCTACAAGATACTTTGTATTACATTAGGCCATTTTATTTCTACCAAAACATTTCTTTGCATCTGAAACTATTCTTTTTTCGTATTATCTGTATTTATGGCAATAATAGAAATGAAAGGAAGGGTTGGGGGGGCTTGCCAGTCGTGTATTCAACTACATGTTCTGAATCTGGAACAGTGTAAAGCACATAGCAGACAATTACTAAGCATTTTTGAACTGATGAATAAAGACATTTACTCTCTAGGTACTTCAAAAAGTTTCCAAAGGGGCCAGCTTTGTGGCATAGCTGGCAAAGCTGCCCCCTGTGATGTCACCATCACATGTGGGCACTGGTTCGTGTCCTAGCTACTGTGCTTCCAACACAGCTCCCTATTAATGGCCTGGGAAAAGCAACAGAACATGGCTTAAATGTTTGGGCCTCTGCCACCCATGTGGGAAACCCAGATAAGCTTCTGGCTTCTAGCTTCAGCCTGGTCTAGTGCTGGCCATTGTGACCATCTGGGGAGTGAACCAGAGGTGGAACATCTCTCTCTTTCTTAAGCTCTTTCAAATAAAAATAAATGTTTTTAAAAGTTTGCAAAAAATATGTATTATGAAAAAGTATACACAAATTTCAAATTTTCTGACATTAAAATAAACTTGTTATTTAATTCCATCATCCATAAATTTTTGAAATGCTTACATGTTGAAATATCAAATACAACACTTTAGAATATCCCCTTGACTACTTATTGGGTTAGTGATTCATATAACATCACAAGGCACTTCATCATGTTAATAGAAAGCTACATTTCATTGGCTTTTCAGGGATACAGATCTTCTGCATGTGACTGCAACGGGTAATTTGAATTAATAGATTTTGAATTGTAGTAATACTAGTAGAGATTTATTTTGCAAATGTCATGTACTCAATTTTTGACATCCTCTTTGAAGAACTTATCATAGCATTTTTATACTTATCTGATTATTCATGTAATCATATTTCCCTGAAGAAAAGTTGGATGATATTTGGATTTTGAAGGAATAAGTAGAATTTAGAGAGGCAAAAAAGATATGAACAGAGGTGTAGAGAGGGTAAAAAGTATTTCACTCATTTTTATATCTACAGCATTTATCCAGAAGGTCTTACTTAAAGCAGACATGTTGGTTGATTGAACTGAAATCTAAACCCAGGGGAGAAATATATGCATTGATTATACTTCCTTGGGTTTTCTCAGAGATGTCTGATTCTTATGAATGTAGAATCAGGAAATTGGTATTCAATCCTAACAAATGTCCACATGAATGTTTCCATAAATGGTACAGGAGTTTATGCTAGACTTGATGGTTGCATTCCTATTGGCAGTGCATTTCTCTACAGTAGAAAATTGTTCATAAAATCATTGAAAACATGTATAGAGTGAGATTTGTAATAGTACTAGATCTTATTAATTTTATGTTATGTTCTGGTCCATAGAAACACATAGTGTGGCTAATCCATTAGATTATGATGTTAATGTTTGTGAATACAGTTTTATAAATATTTTATTTAAATGACACAGAAACATACATTAGAAGGCAAAGGCATGTGGGCTGATAGATCGCTAACAGATTTGTTTATTTTCCTTTGCATGATGTTTAAAACTTGTTTAAAGAAATATCACTGAAGAAATTTTATAAGAAAATATAATTTTCAGGATTGTTTTGAAGGAAAATAAAAGCAGGGTTTGGTACCACTGAACCAGAATTTTTGCATTTGTACTTTTTTTCCCATTCTAAACACAGAGTATACTCTCTAAACAACTTGCAAAATTCTTATATCTTGTCCCTGAATTTGACCATACTACAATAAATATACAATATATTGTATTTAACAAAACCAATGAATTGGATAGTTTTTAAAGATGTCATTCAATAAGAGTACTTTTTACATGTTTACTATGCGCAAAGTATTATGGTGTATGCTTATCCAAAATATAAATAAATGTTAAAGCTAACACCCTGCTCCAGTAGCGGGAAGATTGTGCATAATCTACTGAACTAAAACAGATTTGGTCATATAAAAAATATGCTTAGGTCCCAGTGCTGTGGTGTAAAAGGTTAAGCCTCTGCCTGCAGTGCCAGTATCCCATATGGGCACTTGTTCAAGTCCTGGCTGCTGTACTTCTGTTCCAGCTCACTTCTAATGTGCCTGGGAAAGCAGCAGAAGATGGCCCAAGTGTTTGGACCCCTCCATACATGTGGGAGACCTGGATGAAGCTCCTGGCTTGTGGCTTTGATCTGTCCCTGCCCCAGCAGCTGTGGCCATTTGAGGAGTAAACCAATGTACGGAAGATATCTGTGTCTCTCTCCTTCTCTCTATTTCTACCTTTCAAATAATTAAATCTTCCCAAAAAATATGTTTAACTACATAAGAATTCAAAAATGAAACTACTAACAAATGCTACTTCTAATCAGGGCTACAGAGATGCATGCAGGAAACACCAGGGCCTAGGTGATTCCACAGCAGAGGTGGGATGTGGTCATGATTTTGAAGGAATGGGTGGAATTTAGATAAGCACTGAATGTAAAGAAAAGAATAGAAATTATGCTTTTTAAAAGATGGAGGGTTGCTAGGATAAATGGTAGAAAGCGAGATTTTCTATTAAATTTTAGAAGAGTTTTTATAACAAAATTCGGCAGAGGTCTTGAATGAGACAAGTGTCTATTTTTTTCCCTTTGGACCTGATTGTTGGTGATCCCATGTGAAAAATGTCTAGAAATACTACTGACTGCAAACATGTTCTTTAAAATTCACTTCAAGCCTATGCTACAGAAGGCAGGCTTGGGTATATTAATAGCCCAGGCTGGATTTTCTACATCAATTGAAGGATGTTGGCAGTCAAGTGGAATCAATACCCAAAGTCAGCCAGACGCTATATCTAAGGCTCTAAAGGACACCTAATGGAAGGGACGAGCCCAGGCTTGTTATATTATAGTAAAATCTGCCAAATTGGTCTCAAACATGTGACTAATTGGTTTACACTAGAAAAGACTAATTGGAGACTTAAAAAGAAGTTAACAAACTTGAAAAAAATTGGTTCCAAGAGCTGTTTTTCCAAAATACATGAGGACTATAATTGAAATACATAATACTATCTATGGAGATCATTTGACTAGGTACTTGACAGCCCAATTTTTAATTGTGTTTATTTGAGAAGGTGTGTGTGTGGTGTGAGAGAGCGAGGGAGCGAGCGAGAGCTCAAGTGAGAGCCCTTACAGTCACTGCTTCACTCTCCAAATGCCTGTAATGACAGAGGCTGAAGCTGGGAGCCAGGAATTCAATCCAGGTCCCCTACAAAGCGGAAAGAACTCTGCTTACTTGAGCCTTTACAATTGTCTCTCGGGATCTACATTGGCTGGAAACTGGAGTCAGGAGCCAGAGGCAGGAATTAAACTGCAATTTTCTTATGTGAGACGTGGGCACCTTAAGTGCTAGGGAAATGCCAGCTCGGAGAGCCCTGTTTGGATAGTTGGACCTTGATTCCTGATGGTACCTCCTTCCTTCTACCATTTTGATATCAGCAAGTCATGTAGTTCTTCTGTGCTTCAGATCCTTCAACTATGAAATGAGAATAAAGCCAGTAACCATGTCAGAAGATTATTGTGAGAATAAATGTGGATAAAGCCCATAATGCCAATATTTTTGTCACACAGAAAAGGTTATTATTTCTACTCCCCATTGCAATAGTTCCCTGTGGTTTTTATCTTATATTTTCTCATATGTTCATTCTGGACACTGCCATAGTGCATACTTCTCATCTTCTAGCTCATTTACAAAAATTTAATGACTGCATCATTCTTTCCTTACCCTGACTTCCTACCTAAAACTTGTCTTTGCTGTATATTTTCCTAGAATATCCTATTTGCTTGTGACAGACTGAAAATTTTGTGCAAATAACCTCTGAATTAACTATGGCTTAGCCAACAACTTCATGAAGATCCATTAGAAGGCTTGCTACCACTCTTGACCCCTATAAGATTCATTCACTGACACTTTTTCAATTTTATCCCATTTCCTTTATCATCATATGGATACTTATCCACCAGGTGATCTGAGTTCCCACCTCTGTCTTCTTATTTGACTCTGCTACTGTAAAACTACCAAGCCTCATCTTCCTAAAGCTTCAGTTATACTTCTGGTTCTTCTTGCACCTTGGGGTTCTAACTTTACCTATTATAACTCATCCGAATGTCTGACTGCTGTGCAATTCCTCAAGACACATCCAACCCAAATTTCATGCCTCTGTTCCCCTGCTCAGTGCTAGCTGACGGGACATCTAGAAAGTTGGAGTAGTGCATTCCAGTAACACACTCCACTATGATGAAAGTTTTTCTTGACATTTGTCTTCCCTAGAGAGTAGCCTTAACATTACCTAGATGGCAATTCAGCTAAAAATAATACAACCTTATTGCTTATGGAATCATTTGTCTTGAGGTTCAGTGGCATCAGGAAGTTTTTCAGTACTCAAATAACAATGTTTTCTTGTCAGTTTTGCTCGAGACTCAACACACATTGAGTACCTATAACATTCCACTTGTAGTGTGAATTGCAAGAGAAATAGATAAAACAGTTGAAATAACCTCTGCTCTCAGCCTGCAGTTCTCTGTTCTCAGACAAATCAGTTAAGTAAAGTATTTATCAAACATGTTTGATCGTGTAGACCAAAGAACTTTCACATTATAATCCAGCATGCACATGTATGTGCACACACACACATAACTGAACCAAAAATAGTCAAACATGCAAAGAAAAAAAAAGCAATCGCAACACATGGTGAGAATCATTATAATGGAAGTGTGTGGAGATTGTCTAGTTGTCATGTTCCCCTTATTCCTCAGCATCTGCAAGAGCATCTTCTATGGAGTAGCTGCTAACTAAATGCATGCAGAATTTAAAAACCTGTTGACAACAGGATTTAAAATTATATTTTTATTACTGAGACCCCTTAAGTTTTATTCATAAGTCAACTAAGTGTTTAGTTACTGAGAGATAAATATTCACATTCTGAACATAAGGGATAAGGCCTTCAAAGAATAAAGAGCTCAAACTGAAAGGAATTTTCTTACATGTGAAGATGCTACAGCTATTTTTTTTTTTTTGACAGGCAGAGGTAGACAGTGAGAGAGAGAGAGAGAGAGAGAAAGGTCTTCCTTTTTCCGAGTGTTCACCCCCTAAGTGGCCGCTACAGCCAGCGTGTTGTGGCCAGCACACTGCGCTGATCCGAAGCCAGGAGCCAGGTGCTTCCTCCTGGTCTCCCATGCAGATGCAGGGCCCAAGCACTTGGGCCATCCTCCATTGCACTCCCAGGCCACAGCAGAGAGCTGGACTGGAAGAGGAGCAACCAGGACTAGAACCCGGGGTGCTGGCCGATGCAACAGTTATTAAATGACACATTTCAGATGTGATTTGGATTCTATCATATGCTCCATGACTACAAATCTACATGCTTTGTGACAGTTACCTCAGTTCTACCTCTTAGATTCCAGCCACTCTTCCCCCCAAGCAATTATAAGCAACACCACAAGGAAAAGAGCATTCGTCAGATATTTTAGTTACAATAGAGGGAATTTTTCTTACAGAAATAATAAAGGTTCAGAGTCAGTCTCAGCTTCTGTGTGTTCCAGCTTCTGTAAAATGTCAAACTTCAGCTTCCTTCTGGACATAAGCAGCCAAATATCTTGATCAGACATCTTCAGGGGACCCATAATTCCGAATGGCTTTGCATGCCTGGCTCTGCTTCCATGTGGGCCATTCTTCCTGGTACAGAGGGAATCAGTTTTCAAATCTATAGCTGTCTGCAATGCTCAGGTTCATAATTTCGAACTATTTATTGGCAGTCACAAATATATGTAAAGCAAATTCTCCACTCAGCTCAGCATCTGCTGGGGTTGTCAAGTTTACTATAGTAAGTACATTTGATGACTAATAGTGATGCAACATTAAGACAATGCATACATTATGATGAGCATATTGTTTAAAGATTACAAGAAAGCAAACATCATAAACTTCAACGTTGTTAATTATAAAACTAAAATTTCAGGAATAAGGAACCTGAGGTAGCCTATCATGGTGACAACAAAACAGAAACCATTACTTTGTATTTACTATTTAAGATGCTGCTTGGGATACTCACATACCATATCAAGAATGCCTGGGTTCAAGTCTCAGCTCTGCTTCTGATTAAGATTTCTGCTAAAGTGCATCCAGGGAGGCAGCCGGTGAAGAATGAATACTTAGAGTCCCTGCCACCCGTATGGGAGATCCAGATTGAGCTCCTAGCTCCTGGTTTCAGCCTAGGCCAGCTGGGGAGTGACTAATAGATGGCACATGTCCCCGCCCCTGTTTTCCTCCCTTTCCCTTCTCCTCTGCCTTTCAAAAAAATAAAAATAAATAAAATCTTGGGCAGGCATATCAGGTTAATCTACCACTTGTAATGGCCACATCCCATATCAGAATGCTAGTTTGCATTCCAGATGCTCTGATTCCAATCTAGCTTTCTGCTAAGCAGCAAATGAAGGCCCAAGTGCTTGGTCCCCCGACACCTTTGCGGGAGGCCTGGACGTAGTTCCTGGCTCCTGCCTCTGAGGTGGTACAGGTCAGGCAATTGAAGCTATTTGAGGAGTGAACACTCAGATGAGCTGTCACACTTGCTCTCTTTGTATGTGTGTTTGTGTGTGTGTCTACCCCCAACTCTCTATTACTCTTTCAAATAGTCAAATAAAGCTTTAAAAAAAATCTTAGATCATATGTCAGTGTGATCCATTTTTTAAACAACTTGGGCTTTCTTATAACTTGCAGATAAGTAAGTTTTACTTTTATATTTTTGTATTAAATTTCATCTTCTGAGATTTAACATATAGCAGTGATTGAAAAAGTGATTTAAATTCCAGGTTTTTCAGGGCCGGCACAGTGGCATACTGAAGTAAGTCTCCCCCTGCATTACAGGCATCCCATTTGGGCACTGGTTCAAGTCCCACTGCTCTACTTCTGATCCAGCTCTCTGCTATGACCTGAGAAAGCAGTAGAAGATGGCCCAAGTTTTTGGGTCCCTGAACCCATGTGGGAGACCCAGAAGAAGCTCCTGGTTCTTGGCTTCTGATTGGCCCAGCTCTGGCCACTGCTGCTATTTAGGAAGTGAGCCAGTAGATGTCTGACCTTTCTCGCTGTCTCTCCCTCTCTCTGTCTGCAATTCTGCTTCTCAAATAAATAAATAAAATCTTTTTAAAAATTACAATAAGATTACAAATGAATGATATTAGAAAAATGCAAGCTTTGTCATTCAATATACTACATGCCTTTCACAGCATTTTTATATACTAGTTTGATTAAATTGTCTTTCTGTATCAAAAGTTTAATGTTTTAACTTTTAATTATGAAAATTATGGAAATGTATAAGCATATACAAAATAGAAGAGTGTATAGTAAGTTCCCATGTAGTTATTGCTTGTAACTCACGTGTTTTTTTTTGTTTTGTTTTGTTTTGTTTTGTTTTTGAGAAGCAGAGTTAGACAGTGAGAGCGAAAGACAGAGACAGAGAGAAAGGTCTTCCTTTTTCCATTGGTTCACCCCCCAAAGTGGCTGCTACAGCCAGTGTGTTGCAGCCGGCGCGCTGCGCCGATCCAAAGCCAGGAGCCAGGTGCTTCCTCTTGGTCTCCCATGTGGGTGCAGGGCCCAAAGACCTGGGCCATCCTCCACTGCATTCATGGGCCACAGCAGAGAGCTGGACTGGAAGAGGAGCAACCGGGACAGAATCTGGTGCCCCAACCAGGACTAGAACCCAGGATGCCTGCACCGTAGGTGCCGAGCCACAGTGCCGGCCTGTAACTCACTTTTAACAATTTTCAACCCCTGTCCATTTTATTTATTCCACTACATCACCTAAAAACAACCAACTCAATGCAAATTTCTAACAAATAAGAACTTACTAAAATATTCATGAGATTATCATACCTACAAAATCAACAATATTTTCTTAATGTCATCTAAAATGTGTTCCATGATAAAATACCTATATATAGTTAATTTCTTCAAATCAGATCCAAATCAAAATCCACACAATTACATTTGTTTATTACATCTTAAAGTCTTATGGAATTCATAATTGTTCTTCATCCTTTCAATTTTTCTTTAAATTATTTGTTAAAGATATTGTGTATTAAAATAATAGGGTACTTCAAAATGTTTACGGGAGTAGAATTACAAGATAAGCTCATTTTGGTATTTTAAAAAAAGCTAGACACTTGATTAGATACAGTTTGGATTATTCTGAGGATACTCCTTTGGAGCTGCAAAAATTTTGTGTAAGGTGGAATGAAAAGATAGTGCATATTTTCCATGACAGCTTGGAGCCTCTTATATATGATTATTCCAACTGAGCAAGAATAATCAGTTGGTTCAATAGCTTCAAGCTTGTCCATCAATTAGTTTTTCCAATTGTTTCCCTAATATCTAAGTATTTATTGATGATCATTACCTAAGTCTATTATTTTATTAAGAATTGCTAAATGATCTGTTTTCTATTCAACTATTCCTTCAGCATTTATTAACTGAAATTCTTGTTAAAAGAAGAAGGTTTTTTCAAATACTTGTTTTACTCTGAAATATATTTGTTAAAAAGGCAAAAAAAAAAAAAAAAAACCTGCTGGCTGTTTGCCTTATTTATTTCCCAAATAATGATAGGTGTTGATGCTATTTATATATTTTAAAGATTTAGCCGGTGCCGCAGCTCACTAGGCTAATCCTCCGCCTTGCAGCGCCGGCACACCGGGTTCTAGTCCCGGTCGGGGCGCCGGATTCTGTCCCAGTTGCCCCTCTTCCAGGCCAGCTCTCTGCTGTGGCCAGGGAGTGCAGTGGAGGATGGCCCAAGTCCTTGGGCCCTGAACCCCATGGGAGACCAGGAGAAGCACCTGGCTCCTGCCATCGGATCAGCGCGGTGTGCCAGCTGCAGCGCACCAGCTGTGGCGGCCATTGGAGGGTGAACCAACGGCAAAGGAAGACCTTTCTCTCTGTCTCTCTCTCTCTCACTGTCCACTCTGCCTGTCAAAAAATAAAAATAAAAAAAAAAAGATTTATTTATTTGAAAGGCAGCATGACAGAGAGATGGATCTTCCATCAACTGTTCAACTCCTCCAAATGACTGTAACACTTAGGTCCTGGCCAGGCCAAAACCAGGAGCCAAAAACTCCATTGTGATCTCCCACATTGCTGGCAATGTGGCAAGTACTTAAGTCGTCTTCTGCTAACTTCCTAGGCAGAAGGTGATGGCTTAAGAAATTGTGGACCTACCATAAAGTGGAAGACTCGATTGACTTCCTGTCTCCCAGCATTGCAGGCATTTGGAGGGAGTGAACTCTTTCTCTGTATCTTTGACTCCCAAATAAAACCCACAATTTTTAAAAGAATATTGCAATCCACACAGCAGACTCATAGGATAATGATTGCTTTAAACAGCACTCTGACCTCAGAATCAGCCCTTAAGACATTCTAGTCTGGCTGAAAAGCCCACAAGAGCATTTCAGGCATGGAAAGCCAAGACACTGTGGCAAAAAATGTCCTACATGAAACATCTTGGTTGGTGAGACCCCATTGGAAAGAAGTGGTCATCAAAGAAGGATGAAAGAACTTCCACTTTGCTTATGGTCTTGTCTAAATACTGACAGAATTTGTGGTTTCAAAAGGCTTCCATAGCCTAGGCAGCTCATGTCAAGAGCCTCGGATGATCACTAACATCATATATGAAAGTGTTAATTGTTAAATTACAAGAATCACTGTGCTCTAACTTCCCATGCAGGACTGCTGTGCTGAAAGAGTTGCATTATAATTATGTCTAAGTGCTCACAAAAGATGTGTCATTTTGGGGTGCTTCTTTAAAATTAATTACGTTTCTAAAAAAAAGTGAAATTAACTTCAAGATGCAATGACTTTGAACAGCCCTTGTCTCGACTACTGAGGAACAGATTTTTTGTTTGTTTTGTTTTTTGTGCAAATTGTTAAACTCTTTACTTGGTACAAGGTTGGTCTTCTGTGTATGAAGTTAATTGAAAATGGATCTTGGTGAAGAATGGTACTGGGAATGAGAGAGAGAGGAAGTAGAGCAGTAGGAGAGCACATGGGAGGGCAGGTATAATGGGAAGAATTACTATACTCCTAAAGTCATACTTATGAAATGCAAAAAAAAAAAAAAATTAAAAAAAGAGCGATGAACTTTTCAGTGTGTAGAAAAAAAGTACTGCCTATTAAAGAATGATAAACAAAATTTTGTGAGAGCTGTATATAGATGATACAGGATATCCTCCTACCCCAGGAAGGAGGGATATTGGGTGAATAGTAGTCAAAATAATATGTATTTTGCCTTTAGCCTTGAAGCTACTTTTTATTCACTCACCATGACCTATTAACATACAAACAGGTGTTCTGTGGAATCAGGTTTGAACAATGGCTTTGTTTACCCAACATGTTCTTACTCATATTTATCAACTGTTTTTGTTTGTTTGTTTCTTACTCTGGAATCAGATCCCACCCTGTACCTTTGGTTTTCATCTCTGGTGCCATCAGTTCTCCAGATGCTCTTTTATCTTTTACACCTCAATAATTCTGCCCCTCCCATTTAAATATTATTGTATTGAGTTAAGAACACTGTATACATATACTCCCTTACAAAAATTTTGTTTATAATGTTGTACTGATACCTATGATACTACTTCAAAAGCTCATGGGAAATGGCATAAAAAGATGAGTTTATTTGGATATAAAAAATTTAGAAACCCATGAATAAAATTTCATAATGTACATTTTCCATGAAATTTTCAAGTCCTCTTCTATGCATAAATTTTAAACATTTTTGCATAAAGTTATCATAATCACTTTCTATTAACTATTTGAAGTATCTTCACATAGAAAAATGTCATACAGCAGATCTCTAAACTATATATAATTTACATAACTCAGACTTTGTGTCCATTGTTCTGATACATTTTAAAATTCATTTAAAACTTTGATTGATATGACATCAGTAAGATAAATACTCCATTCCAAGTCAGTCCTCAAATACAGGCTTAAGTGCAGAAGGCGTGAATGTGAAATACACTTAAGTTTTAATCCTACAATTCTTAAACCTGGATGGAATGCATACTTTGTTTAAAATAGCTTAAACAGATATTCATTAAGTTATTTGTTTCAAATATCTATCAATTATGAACCTTTGTCAACTTTATACTTCCCCTGAGTTCCAAATCACTTCACTCTCTAGATTTTTTCTTTTAGTGCTGAAAATTTTCCTTCATAATTGGAATAGTAATTTTATTGGAAATGCAGGTATCTCCAAATTTTAAAAAGTATAATCTTGGTGAATAATATTCTTCAGAGCCCACTAATATTTTCTTACAGTTATTTAAAGACGCTTTTGAATTGCAGGAAAATATTATTTTTATCAATTTAGTGAGTCAAAAACAATTTGAAAGTTCCCTGTGAGCAGTGAGGTAGAGGAAGAATGATAGATATGAAATCAGAATACTTGAGTTGAACTTCATCTTCACTGTTTATTACAATATTCAAAATATCTTCAATTTACTCAATCTTTGGCATTATTTTCTCAAAATAGAAATAATATTTAAACTGCATATCTCACAGGGCAGGGTTCAAGTGAGATTATGTAAACATGAGACCATTCTTTTAAACACTCTCCACAAATGTAAGCTTTAGTAGCATGTTGTGTAAAACACTGGAATGGTGCTGGTTGCCTAGCTACCTAATGTAACAAAAGGTCTCCCTGCTGCTCTATAACCCCCTTTTTACTACATTATTTGTTGGGTAGAAAATAAAAAAGTACACATGATAAAGGAATGTAAAATTAAGAACCTGTGAAAACTTGCCAGGCACATTGGAAAATAATTGCATTGTGAAACAAGCATTTCTCACAAACATAAAAATGCCTTCCTTATTCCAGGTATCCCTGAGAAACTCTGGAGACATATTTCAAAATATGCTTTTTCTAACCCAACATCATCTTAATTTACAAAAACCCATACATCATAATGAGTGAAAAACAGTTCTGTATGCACACATGATGATAGATTTAGTAGGTCAATGAAAAGTAATATTCTTGTGTAATTTTTTTCTCTAAGCCAAAAAAGCATACTACTATATTTTAAACCATGTTATCTTAGAATTTTGTCAGAAGTGAAAAAAAAAATGAATGTTCTATTAAGGGAAAAAGCTTCTAAAAATCAATGAAAAAATAAACATGCACAGGGAAAAATAAAACAAAACCATATCAACAAGGCTCCCAACTATTATTTCTATAATACTATGAAAATGTGCTATAGGAAAATTTTTAAATGCTGCTTGATAAAGGCATATTACATTTAAAAGCTCATTAAATTTTAATGTGTAAAATTAAGTATATAACTCAAGCCTTGAGCAAAGTCACATAGAGTCTCTTGCTCAGCAGAGAGCATTATACCATGAAGCACACATTTTTCTTCATATTCTTATAGGATGTAATCTGAAGTAACCTTGCCTCTAACTCTTTACAGTTAATTTTTATGAATGTTTTTAATTAGGGAAAATGTTTCACAACACCAAGTATTTGGCAACTTGCCATGTGCAGATAGTTTTCTCCTATATGAGTTTTAAAGGAGGAATGCAGTGTTTCATAGTAGGAATAGGACTGCAAGCACAGTGAAGGGATATGTAGCATTGCACACTGACAGATTTTGCCCTATGGATACATTCACTGGTAAAGCAAAATGGACAGAATCAACCACATAAAAAGCCAAAGTGAATTTTAACACTGGAAAATTTGTATTATCAATGGGCTCACACCATCCCTGAACTAAATTTTTTATATAATTTGCCTCATCTTAAAAATGCACTTATGTGTCACATAGGAATTTAATATAGTAGGAATTCACAGGACCAATGAGACTAAGGACCATAGTCAATCAAGAAGAAAGTCTGGTGCAAGGAAGCCAGTAGGGGTTGGGTGGGAGATGGCAGACAGCCCAACAATTTACAGATGGAGAAGAGGCCAAATAAAACAAAATTGAATGTAATACCCCTGCAGCAAAGGCATCAATAATAACAGGAAAAAATAAAAATAAAAATTGGGAGATCCCGCTGCCAGTACTCCTAGCAGCTCTTTCTTATGGACCTGAGTCTGTGAGACAACTGAACTAGTTGAATGGATTTATGGGATCCAGCCCTCATGCTTCAGAGATGAGGGGAGAATTTCAGTAAAATTATATTGAATAGGGAAAGGGTCAAAACATGCATTCTCACCATTCTGTAGGATAAAACATTCTCCTTTAGAATTCTATTTTCTACCTTTTGCATAAATTATTTGGGATGACTTCAGGCTTACTTTAAAAATATTGGTGTTAATTGTGCATAAAAATAATGTGTTACTTATGCATATTTCTGTCTAATATATTTATAATTTATTTGTACATATATTACTTTTCTATTTAAATAATCATAATCACCTATGAATATTAACAGTGTTTTTCCTTCCCGTTCCTCGTAGTTTTTATTTCTTTGTGTATCTTACCTATAAATAGGATCTCCTAGCAGATGCTGGAAAGAAATGCTGACAGCAGACATTCTTGATTTCTTCCTAGTATTAAAATACTAGGAAGGTAAGGTAAAGAACTATTGTTATAAGCTTGTGCTAGATGTTACTGTTAAGTTAAGAAAATTTCCTTCTATTGCTAAGTTACCAAAATATTTTACAGATGAATTTTATCACAATTTTTTCAGAATTAATATAGTAATACAATAAATTATTGATGGTCATCCTTGTGAAAGGGGTAAAGGAAGAAAATCTCTCAGAAAAAGATCAAAGGAAGTTAAAAGTTTAAATGAGGAATATCTTTGGAAAAATGGCAGGGAAAATCCTTACTTATCAATAGTCACATTGAATGTAAATGGCCTCAACACCCCAGTTAAAAGGCTCAGACTAGCTGAATGGATTAAAAAACAAAACCCATCTATTTGCTGCCTACAAGAAACATATCTCACCAATAAAGACTCATGCAGACTGAAAGTGAAAGAATAGAAAAAGATATTCCACACCAACAGAAACAAAAAAAGAACTGACATAGCCATCTTAATATCAGACAAAATAGACTTTAAAACAAAATTGTTAAAAGAGACAAAGAAGGGCACTATATAATGAATAAGGGATCAATTCAACAGAAAGATGTAACTATTATAAATATATATGCACTTAATTACAGGGACCTGGATATTTAAAAGAAATGTTAAGGAATTTACAATGAGACTTAGACTCCAGTACAATAGCATTGTGGGACTTAAATATTCCACTTTCACAATGGACAGATAAACCAGACAGAAAATCAACAAGGAAAAAGCAGATTTAATTGATGCTATAGACCAAATGGACCTAACAGATATCTACAGATCTTTCATCCTACAGTTGCAGAATACATATTCTTTTCAGCAGTGCATGGAACTTTCTCTAGGATTTACCACATACTAGGCCATAAAGCAACTCTCGGCAAATTAAAATAAAATCAAAATCATACCACCAATCTTCTCTGATCACAATGCAATGAAGCTGGAAATCAGCAACTCAGGAATCCCTGGAGCATATGCAAACACATGGAGACTGAACAACAGTCTTCTGAATGAACAGTGGGTCACAGAAGAAATCAAAAGAGAAATCAAAAACTTTATGGAAACAAATGAAGATGACAATACAACATATCAAAACAGATGGGATACAGCAAAAGAAAATTTAAGAAGAAAGTTTATAGCAATAGATGCCTACATCAAGAAATTGGAAAGGCACCAAAAAAATGAGCTATAAATGCATCTTAAGGATCTAGAAAAACAACAGCAAACCAAACCCAAAACTAGTAGGAAAAAATAAATAATTAAAATTAGAGAAGAAATCAACAACTCTGAATCAAGAAGAACAATACAAAAGATCAGCAAAACGAATAACTGGTTTTTTGAAAAAACAAATAAAATTGACACACCATTGGCCCAACTAAACAAAAAAAAAAAAAAAAAAAAGAAAGAGAAGACACAAATCAATAAAATTAGGGATGAAAAAAGGAATGTAATAGCGTACACCACAGATATAAAAAGAGTCATCAGCAATTACTATAAAAAGTTGTATGCCAACAAACTGGGAAATCTAGCAGAAATGGATAGATTCCTGGACACATACAACCTACCTAAATTGAGCCATGAAGACATAGAAAACCTAAACAGACCCATAACCAAGACAGAAGTTGAATCAGTAATAAAGGCCCTCCCAACAAAGAAAAGCCCAGGACCAGATGGATTCACTGCTGAATTCTATCAGACATTTAAATAACTAACTCCAATTCTTCTCAAGCTATTCAAAACAAGTAAAAGAGAGGGAATCCTCCCCAATTTTTTCTGCAAAACCAGCATTACCTTAATTCCTAAACCTGAAAATGATACAACAAAGAAAGAGAATTACAGAGCAATTTCCCTGATGAACATAGACGCAAATATCCTCAATAAAATTCTGGTCAATAGAATGCAACAACACATCAGGAAAATCATCCACCCAGACCGAGTGGGATTTATCACTGGTATGCAGGAATGGTTCAACATTTGCAAGTCAATCAAGGTGATACACCACATTAACAAACTACAGAAGAAAAACCATATGATTATCTCAATAGATGCAGAGAAAGCATTTGATAAAATACAACACCCTTTCATGATGAAAACTCTAAGCAAATTGGTTCAGAAGGAACATTCCTCAACACAATCAAGGCAATTTATGACAAATCCACAGCCAGCATCCTATTGAATGGGGAAAAGTTGGAAGCATTTCCACTGAGATCTGGAATCAGACAGGGATGCCCACTCTCAACACTGCTCTTCAACATAGTTCTGGAAGTTTTAGCCAGAGCCATCAGGCAAAAAAAAAAAAAAAGAAATTATAGGGCTACAAATTGGGAAGGAAGAAGTCAAATTATCCCTATTTGCAGACACATGATTCTTTATTTAGGGGATCCAAAGAACTCCACGTAGAGACTATTGGAAGTCATAGAAAAGTTTCGTAAAGCAGCAGCATATAAAATCAATACACAAAAATTAACAAACTTCATATACACAGATAATGTCACAGCCGAAAAAGAACTTCTAAAATCAATCCCATTCACAATAGCTACAAAAAAAATCAAATACCTTGGAATAAACTTAACCAAGATGTTAAAGATCTCTACAGTTATAATTACAAAACTTTAAAGAAAGAAATAGAATAAGATACAAAAAAAATGGAAAAATAGTCCATATTCTTGTATTGGAAGAATCAACATCATCGAAATGTCCATTCTTCCAAAAGTAATTTACAGGTTCAATGTGATACGAATCAAAATACCAAAGATATTCTTCTCAGATCAAGAAAAAATGATGGTGCAATTCATATGTTAGCCCACGAAATCTCGAATATCTAAAACAATCTTTTTTGTTGTTGTTGTTTGACAGGCAGAGTGGACAGTGAGAGAGAGAGAGACAGAGAGAAAGGTCTTCCTTTGCCGTTGTTTCACCCTCCAATGGCCACCGCGGCCGACGTGCTGCGGCCGGCCCACCATGCTGATCCGATGGCAGGAGCCAGGTGCTTATCCTGGTCTCCCATGGGGTGCAGGGCCCAAGCACTTGGGCCATCCTCCACTGCACTCCCTGGCCACAGCAGAGAGCTGGCCTGGAAGAGGGGCAACTGGGACAGAATCCGGCACCCCGACTGGGACTAGAACGTGGTGTGGCGGTGCCGCAAGGCGGAGGATTAGCCTAGTGAGCCGCGGCGCTGGCACTAAAACAATCTTATACAACAAAGACAAAGCCGTAGGTATCACAATACCAGATTTCAAAACATACTACACGGCAGTTATAGTCAAAACAACTTGGTACTGATACAAAAATGGATAGACCAATGAAACAGAATGGAAACACCAGAAATCAATCCAAACATCTACAACCAACTTATATTTGATCCAGGAGCTAAAAATTATTCCTGGAGCAAGGACAATATATTCAACAAGCAGTGCTAGGAAAATTGGATTTCCACATGCAGAAGTATGAAGCAAGACCCCTACCTTAAACCTTACACAAAAATCCACTCAACATGGAATAAGATCTAAATTTATGACCTGTCACCATAAAATCATTAGAGAACATTGGAGAAACCCTGCAAAATATTGGCACAGGCAAAGACTTCTTGGAAAAGACCCCAGGGGCACAGGCAGCTAAAGCCAAAATTAACAACTAGGATTACATCAAGCTGAGAAGTTTCTGTGCTGCAAAAGAAACAGGAAAGTGGAGAAGCAACTGACAGAATGGGACAAATTATTCACAAATTATGGAACTGTTAAAGGATTAAAAACCTAAATCTACAAATAGATCAAGAAACTCCACAACAACAAAACAAACAACCCATTTAAGAGATGGGCCAAGGACTTATACAGACATTTTTCAAAAGAGAAAATCCAAATGCCCAACAGACACATGAAAAAATGTTCAGGATCACTAGCTGTCAGAGAAATGCAAAATCAAATCAAAACCACAATGAGGTTTCACCTCACCCGAGTTATAATGGCTTTCACCCAGAAATCAACAAACAACAAATGCTGATAAGTATGTGGGGGGATGGCCAGTGCTGTGGCTCACTTGGCTAATCCTCTGCTGGGTTCTAGTCCCAGTTGGGGTACTGGATTCTGTCCCAGTTGCGCCTCTTCCAGTCCAGCTCTCTGCTGTGGCCCAGGAGTGCAATGGAGGATGGCCCAAGTGCTTGGGCCCTGTACTCGCATGGGATACCAGGAGGAAGCACCTGGCTCCTGGCTTCGGATCGGTGCGGTGCTCTGGCCGCAGCATGCCAGCTGTAGCAGCCATTTTGGGGGTGAACCAAAGGAAGGAAGACCTTTCTTTTTGTCTCTCTCTCTCACTGTCTGACTCTGCCTGTAGAAAAAAAAAAAAGTATGTGGGGGGAAAGGCACACTAATACACTGTTGGTTGGAATGCAAACTGGTAAAGTCACTATATAAGACAGTTTGGAGATACCTCAGAAATCTGAATATAGCCCTACCATATGACCCAGTCATCCCTCTCCTTGGAATACCCAAGGAAATTAAATTGGCAAATAAAAGAGCTATCTGAACCTCCATGTTTATTGCAGCTCAATGCATAATAGCTAAGACATAGAATCAACCTAAATGCCCATTAACGGAAGACTAGATGTAGAAATTATGGTATATGTACTCTATGGAATATTATACAGTGATAAAAAATGAAATATGGTCATTTGCAACAAAATGGAGGTATCTGGAAAACATCGTGCTGAGTGAAATAAGCCAGTCTCAAAGGGACAAATATCATATGTTCTCCCTGATCCGTGACAACTAACTGAGCACCTAAAAGGAAACCTATAGAAATGAAACTGACACTGTGAGAAGCAATGACTTGATCAGCCCTTGTCCTGACTGTTGAGGAACAGTGTACTATTTTATTCTTTTTAGTATTTTCTTTTTCTACTACATATGGAGATTCCTCAGAAATCTGAAAATAGATCTACCATATGAGCCAGGCATCCCACTCCTGGGAATTTACCCAAACAAAATAAATTCAGCATATGTAAGAGTGATCTGGACCCCCATGTTTATTGCAGCTCAACTCACAATAGCTAAGAAATGGAATCAACCCACATGTCCATGAACCAATGACTGGATAAAGAAATATGGTACATATACACTATGGAACATTACTCAACCATAGAAAAAATGAAATCCTGTCAATTGCAATAAAAATGGATGCAACTGGAAACCACTATTTAGTGAAATAAGCCAGTCCCAAAAAGATAAATACCATGCATTTTCCCTGATCTGTGGTAACTAAAAGAGTACAAAAATATGTAAAGTATAATTATTTGCTTTATAATCTGCATTAAACTATTCCTAAGAATAAATTGTTGACAGGAAATAACTTAAAGTGTAAACAAACTTAATTATTATCTTACAACCACACAGGAAATATTTAAATGTTACGTTGTCATTCTACTTCATTAAGTGAAATTATGAATGACTAATTACAAAAACTGTTTATTCGTGAAATGGTCATTTGTACATTCAATTATTGTGTTTTTTAAGATTTTATTTATTTATTTATTTATTTGAGAGGTAGAGTTACAGACAGTGAGAGGGAGAGACAGAGAGATAGGTCTTCCTTCCGTTAGTTCACTCCCCAGTGGCCACAACTGCCAAAGCCATGCCGATCAGAAGCCAGGAGCTAGATGCTTCTTCCTGGTCTCCCACGTGGGTGCAGGGGCCCAAGGACTTGGGCCATCCTCCACTGCTTTCCCAGGCCACAGCAGAGAGCTGGACTGGAAGAGGAGCAACCGGGACAGAGTCCGGTGCCCATATGGGATGGTGGCACCGCAGGCAGAGGATTAACCTACTGTGCCACAGCACCAGCCCCATTAAATCATTGTTTATAGCTGTTATCTATATTCCCACTAAGGTGAGATTTAAAGAAGATAACCTTTGAAATGCTTATTATCATTAAGTAGATATATAAGGAATTGTACACAGTTAGATACAAGAAAAGATTACTTGAGCAAATGCCCAAAGGAAGCAATGCTGCTTAATGTATTCCAGTTTCCTACACCAGGAGTGCACAAAGAGATGTAATTCAGATTCCACAAAGAAGGGATCCTTAAGTCTTTGGTGTCCTGCCAATATGATGAAAAGCTCAAAAGAAATTATTCTATTTTATTCTCTTTGTAACCGACAATTTTTCAGAATTAGAAAGTTGCACTTTTTAAGTTAGTGTTAATCTCCACTATATCTCAATGTGAAGCAAAGACCACTACCCATCTGATAAGCTTTTTATAACCCCTACATTGTCTCCGATTGTGGTCTCCTCATTTGAATTATCCTACTTTCTATTAATCAAATACAGCCAACATGTGAACTCAGTTGTGATTAATTAATTCCACAATGAAATCTTTCTCAACAAAGAAGGTAACACCATTTTCCCTTGTGTGTTTCCTGTACCAACTCTGATCCCTTCACTTTGGAGTGGCCTATTAACTCTGGGTGAGGTATCCCTATGAAGACCACCAGGATTCCACTTGAAGGAGACAAGAAGAAATTCTGGAGTTCTCTAAGCATCAATAACCCTGACTTTCTCCCCTTTCTTCATCTTCAAGAGCTAAGGACAAAAAGGAGCTACCAAGATCTTGGTGCTCAATTTAAGATGAATTTTCTTTTCCAAACCTCCATGGCACCAATAAAAGGTGTGATCAGGCATTCAGAACTGAGTGAAATGAGCAACCACTCACCCTATCCTTCTATCATCCCTCACAGACTCTCCATGGGCATCTGCCCTGAGACCATGAAGCCAAACCCCTTTAACCCTGAGTATATCATTACGACAGAAAGCTGAGAATTCCCTGACCATCCCTATCCTCAAGACTCTGGCCCCCAGATTGTCTTGTGCATCAACTCTTCCGACTCCATCTTCCAATCCTTTCCAATCCTTAAACATTTTCACAACTGCACGTTCTGAACCAGTTGTCAGGCATCAACAGAAACTCCCGTATTCTGAAGTTGCTCTATGAACTTACCATTTATTCTATTAACTAAAGCAAGTTTAAAAATATAGCCTTCTCAACTGACAATATTTGCAACCATATACCTCTGCCACCATAACTCTGGGATAGGATAAATTGTTCTTCATTGCCACTTTCAGAGATTATTTTCTGCTTCCTTACATTGTCCCAGCTTTCAATCTCCTGCCAGGGCTGTCACAACCACTTTCCCTCACTCATTCCAACAACACCTTTGTTTTATTCTTATTGATTGAAATGTTCAAGTACATGGACTTACAAATTCTTTGCCACCCAGTTCTTTTAATTCATCCAAAAATTGTATTTTTCACCTTGCCTCATATTCACAATCATATTATGAGAAACTTTGGCATTATCAATTATTATATACCCTCCAGAAATTTAGTTTTTTACATCTTAATTCTTCCAACTATCACTTTCTTCTCATCTAGCTCAACCATTTTGTTAAATTTCAATGACACAAGCCATTAATCCTAACTGTTTTCCAGGAGACCAACTATTCCTCATATCTTCCTTGCTTCCTTCCCTCCTCACTCAGTAAAACCAGGTAACATCATTGCAATCATCCTTGTGTATTTTCAGGGCCTCTACCAATTATCTTTTCACAGGAATACCTGACAAAAACACAATTCTAATTAAATCTAAGTTTTCAACTTCTCCTTAACTGAACATATATAACTGAGTATGATTAAAGCAAAAATATTTTCTATTTTACATTAATTTTATGACCTCAATTTCACTCAATGCTGCTCAGAAACCCTGAGTCACTGCACTATTTATTCTCTTTGAGGAAGTATTTAATTAGTCAATTTACTATCTTAGTCTCTTTCAGGGAAAAATATCACACTTTTTCACTTTCTTCAAATCACCAGAATATTTTACCTAATTTCACTGCTAGCTAATGACACTTTTCTCTATTCTACTGAGTAAATAGAAACATTGAGAAGAGAACTCCCCTAAGTTCCTATCACCATACCAACCCACCTGCCTGTTATTAGGCCATATAGATTAGAGTTAAGGTTAGAAGTTGAGTTAGGCCATGTACTCCGCCCCTGCTCTTGCTATGTAGAGGAATTTCTCATTTCCCTGCACAAAACCATTCCCTGTAACTGTGTAATGGATCCATCAACTCTCACTACTCAAAGATATATTCCCAAAACTGTCCCTTTCCCCAATTTCTTCGGGTATTTATTCTCACCAATGCATTTTTAAAAATCAAGATCTCAACCTCTCTTTGGCTACCATCTTATTTCACCATTCTTTTTGTCATCAACTCTCCCCAAACACTATCTGTACTTAATGACTGTAATTTCTCTTCCATTATCACCTCTCAAACCCACTATAAGAAAAGGTTTGCTCTTACCAAATTATTGAGGTATCTATTTTTAAGGTAACCAATCAACTTAATAGTACTAAGTCCAATGGTCAGCCTTCATCTTCTTTACTAATCAGTATCACTGGACACAAATAATGACTCTATCTTCCCCAAATACTCTGCTACTTGGCTTCCAGTATGCCACACTCTCTTGGGTTTAATACTATGCAGCTGAGCTTTCCTTTTCAGTCTGTTACTGGTGGATTGCCCAGTCTATCAGTTTGTGGATCTCTTTCCTCTCTACACTCAAGCACTTGGTAATCTCATATAATCTCATGTATTACAAATTATTTTTAAACTGATAGCTTCCAAAATTTTGTTTCAAAAGTCTGTCTCTCCCTCTCTCTCCCTCTTTCCCTCCCTCTCTCATTCCTTATATATACAAATGCTTACCAATATTCTTCCTTGTATGGTCTGTAGGTATCTTAAACATACCTTAAATTGAAATTTATGATCTTTCCATCCATCACAAATATTCGCCTACCACTAGCTCAATTGCATTACATGGAACTTCATCTTTCTATTTAAAAATGTGAAAATGTTTCAAGCTAGTCCTTCTTTCCCTCCTATTTCAATGACAAGCCATTATCATCACTGCATATTCCAACTTTAAAAAATGTCCATAATCTAACCACTTTTCACTACAGCTGCTGCTGTCCCTCTTGTCCAGGCCACTAGTTTATCCAATCAGGATTATTGCAGTAGTTCTGTTTCCTTTCTTGAATTCCTACTTCCCATTCTCAGTGGGGCATACAGAGCATTTTTTAAAATAAGTCATATCACATCAGTTCTCTACTCAAGTGTTCCCAGTGATTTTCTGGGAGATCAGTCCAATGTCTTTACAGTGATTGACAGGATAACACATGATCTTTACACATAATCTTCACTTGGACTTCACTGACCCAGACTTGCTCCCTTCCAGCTACCACACACATCTTCACTTTCTTGCCTTTACCCTAGTTCACTCTCTTCCTACAATGCCCCTCCCAGGATCTCTAGGAGATTTATTCCTTCAACATCTTCAAGGAATCGGTAAGGCCTTCCTGGCTACCTAAATGAAATAACACCTTTCCCCAAGTCTCCCTTAGTGTGCAGTAGTTTCCTTTACAACAGTCACTAGCATATGACTACTTACTTGTTTACCTATTTTTCTGTCCCTTACTAAAACTATCACTCCATGATGGGAAGAACTCATAGTTCTATTCTCTATGCCTACTATCAGGCAGGCACTGTACAAATTGTTAGTGAATACACAGATAAACAAATTAACACAGTATGTTATCAATTATCATCAAATGACTAAATCAGTCATTTCTTCTGAGTTTCTATAGCACTTGCTAATTAGCACTTATTATAAACATTTATATTTATCAATAGATACCATAAATTCTTCACATGTAAGAATCATATTTTATATTTCCTTTTCATTCCACGCAGTGTTTTAATTGTGCTCAGTTTCTGGAAGGTGTTCATAAAACATTGTATGTAGGCTAAAATATTCATTGCTAACATGAATCTAAAACTCCAAAAAATGCAAGAAATTTGCTGTGATATTTATTTATCTCTCCTCCATCTGCTATTTAAAAATCAAGACTGTCAAGAAGTACCACACTAGAAAATCTTAAACACTCAGTTCTTCTTTTTTCCATCCTACCATGCAGAGAAACGCTTATCAGTAATGCAATGTGGAAGAGTGAAGCAAAGAGCAAAAGGAGGGGAGGGCAGAAAAGAGAAGCCATAATTGGAATCCTCACTGCATAAGCAGAGTGTTTTGATTTACCCTGAGGTATTGTTGGTTAATTAAAGATCATGTGATAGACTGCAAAATCCTGAGCTTCCTTCTAGTTAGAATATTCAATTCAATTGGAATGGAGCAATGTGGACTTCAAAGGGAATTAACACATCGTATAGATATCTTCATACATAAGTTTGAAGCATGTTAGAAATTCAGCAACTTGGTATAAGTGAAAGAGATATGATATTACAAGCCTGAATAAACAGTATTAGAACAACATAAAAGGGATCCTAAGAGTTGATTTTATTTCCCCACGCAATAAGGTTTCACTTCTTTTTTGTTCTAGTCTTGAACTGAATGCACCCTCTGTCGATAAGAGTTAGCTTATATTTGAAATCACAGTCCAGCACTATAATTTACACCACCTCCTGGACAGAGATACAGAACACCTCTTCACAGGAACATTTTACTTAAAGACACATATTAAGTCACCTTTTAACCTTTCCATCTCTAGGTTAAATTCCACAAACCATTTTATTGCTCTTACACGGATTCTGCTTTATTATTTGTGATTATTTCTTTAAATCCTCGCCATTTGCTTTCCTTTAAGTTCCTAGAAATTTAGAAGCAAATAATTGGACATGTGATTTGAAAGGTTAAATGGTGCGCAGTATGAGAGAAGTACTGCTGGATCTGAACGGAGGCCTGGATGCAAGTACTACTTCTGTTTTTCATTAGAGCTGCCCTGGGCAAAGCACTTACAACTCTGAGCCTTGGTTTTTCCAAATAAAATATTGTACTTTATCTAACAGACTTTTTGACTGGGGTGATATAATGCTTCATGAAACAAAGTTCTTTTATAGCATTATAATTACTAACTATAGTCAAAAAGGAAATTCTGCCTGTTAAAGAAAATACACAAGGTTTTTCTTTTACACAATATCAACTCAGAATAATTTTCTGCTTCTAAAAGAGTTGAAAGCTATTAAATAAAATACGATTCTTTGAACCTGTTTACTGAGACATTTTTTTTTTTTTTAATGTGTATTGTACTGTCCCAGTCTTTGTTAGAGACAGTAATAGGGAGCAGAGGGGAATATTAAAAAAGTAACCAGGTAACCACTTATTTTGGTTTAAATTATTTTCCCATTCAAAATGTGACTGCTTTTAAATATGTGGAATTAAACGCAAATGGGTATGTATTCAGCAGGGTGCAGGGGGAATTAGACAGGACAATTTTTCTTATGTAGTGGGTGTTTAGTGCCTGTCTTCCTTCCCAGCATGCTGAAAATGTAATCACAAATACGCTATGGAAATGGATGGAGCTTGGAATTTCCCCTCCCAGAGTCCTCCCATCACTATCCATACACACACACACACACACACACACACACACACTTCATATTTAGTCCATGTATGCATTATTCAAATGAAGCCTTTTCTCTCGTATTACCCTCTCCATCTCAAGACATCTCAAATTTTAAAATCCTATTTTCTGTAAAACATACAAAAGCCTGATTCTAGAAATTAAGGCTTCAACCTAATCAGAGAAGCCATTGACATTTATTTACTTGCACTCCACAGAAACTACAGAAGCACAACATTCACAAAATGTCAGGCCGTAGCATTAGTAGAATTTGACACAGCAGGCAGGGACACACGACCCTCTGACCTTTCCATGGGGAAATGATGAATGTGTCCTAAGAGAGTGCAGAGTGCATCTTCAACTTTGTAAACCTTGTTCTTAGGCTAAATGCCCTGGTATAAATTTTACATCTATATTTTCTGTGTATGTGTGTGTTTCATGTCATGAAATTTCATATGGTCATCCTCACAATAACTCTCTTAAATCTTAAAGGCTGGAAACAAAATTTTTCTGCTATCCTGTGGGTAAGACAGCAACAGAAAAAGAATTCTCTTTTTAAGGTTATTTGGTTGCAAATGCCAGCACTCACTTCAAACCACCTGAAGCAAGAGAGTACATTGTGGAAAGACAGAGTGCTGTCTCTTAGGACCACCAACTGAGGAGTGATAAAATTTCTCAGAAAAATGCTTCATCTGAGCAGACACCCCAGACTGAGTGTGCTAAAAGGACCAGACAAAGGAACATAATAAAGCACTTATTTTGTCCATTTCCCTTTCTTGGAAAATCCTTTCTCCTCTCTTTAGAGATCCAATTTTGTCCAAATAGTTGTCAATCTCACACTTCCTGGTAAATATGCTTTTCAAAATCATTCTGCTTTCGCACATAATGTCTCTCAAGTTCAATTGTCACATTCGCCTGTTGGACTGAAAGGTGCCTGACTCCCACAGGTAAGACAGCATACTAAAATGAGATAATGCATGCAAAAAATCTAACCCAGTGCTTAATATGGAAATCATGTTCAATAAAGATCTTATTTTTCCAGTCAGTAAATCTAACTCCTAATATGGTAACATAATGTGTCACTTTTCCCAAAGATATATGAATGGATAAAAAGTTTATAGGGCAGGTTTTTGTGTACTTACTTCTTGGAGCTGTTAACATAAGGAATAACTATAAAAAGGTCCCAACAGTATATTATCAGGGAGAAGTATGTGTTAAACGGACAGTTACCATCTTCTATTACCTTTGACATTCCTAGGACTTCCAATAGAAATGTTCTTCTGGATATATAATGAAAGGTTACATTTAAGTAAGAATTCTTGTTTGGTTAATAATTAATACTTACTTACTTATTTATGTTCAACATGCGTTTATTAGGAATAAAATCATAAGACTCAAAATTATGTATGAATATTTTGTTGAAGAATTTTCCCAGTGGTTCTGGACCACCAAATCCCCGTGTAACTTCTGTTTATTTTCCTGACAATTCGTCAATATGCCACACAAGGTTATGGAAATTTTTTTGCATTGCATCTGACATCTTTCAATGAGATGATGGAAAATGATGATCTTTAAGTCAACAGCACTCAAAAGGTAGCTAATTAGATTTTTAAATCTTTAGAGTCTGCAGGATTTAAAAGTCAGGCATCGGGAATTATTAAAAGAAAAGAGATTGACAGCTCTGTCCACAGACCTTATTGATTATAATAAGATATTTATAAATTCATCACACAAGAGGAAAAAATACTACAAATGTATTACTATGAAAAATTCAGGAGTTTTTTATAGGATGCCAAGGATATATTAAATGGTTTTTTTAGATTTCCAGAATCACAATTCTGAAGATTAGGGTATTCTTAAGATAATTCTGAACACTATCCTTACAAATAGCTTACCCACTGGATCCATTAGTTAGCCACTGCTTAAAATCACAAGTAAAAGGACTACAAGCACAAGTAAGAAACAGCAGCAGATAATTCACCACCATGTGATGAATGTTCCTAGGGAAAAATATTATAGTAGATAAACAAAGAGAAGGCATTTCTTGGAAGAGGCTATGGTTTTAGAGTGTCTAAAAATAACGGAAAGTCTCCAAATATATTTGTAGTCTCTCTATATAAGGAACTTCTTAGAGCCTTGAAAGGAAAACACTCTCATAGTTACTCAGGTTTATTATCATCCACATTGAAGAGAGGAAGTAAATTAAATGGAAACAACAAAAAAAGACCACTTGGTGAGACAATATCTCTTTTTACCTCTACCTTGAGCACATTTAATTCTCCTCAGAAGAATATTTAATACCCACAGCTATGAAATTTACAAAATGAAACTGTACACAAATATGACCTGGGGAAGAGTGGAAATATAGAATATAGTTCCCACTTATATATGTTGGACATTAAAAGAATATTTAGCAATTTCTTTGAAATTCAGTTGGATGGCTTTTTGAGAAGTAAAAGGCATGGCTGCTCTTAAATCTGCACAGTAATTCTATATCCTGCTGATTTTCTTGCAATTTTGTAATAGATGTGGAGAATGCTGTTAATGATAGAATTTAAAGCTTCTTAAGAGAATTCATAAAGCAAGAAACTAACACCTGGGAAAAACTTTAGTTAGCTCACATCCTATTTCCATGGAAATAATGAAGACGGGATAGTTTAGATTTATTACTGTGATGATTTAATGCTGAAAAGCACCCTTCCTCCCTTACTACAAATTCTAATACTGCCATAATTTTAATTTTGTGTTGTGTTGAGACATCTGCCTTCTTTAGTAACCCTCTCCTCTTGTTAAACTAAACAATACAGGTTGCTGTCGTGACACAGCAGGTAAACAGCCACTCGTGATGACATTTTAGAATACCAGTTTGAACCCTAGCTGTCCACTTCTGGTCCAGCTCGCTACTAAAGTGCCTGACAAAGCAGAAGGTACATGTACTTGAACCCCTGACACCCACATGCAAGATCCAGGAGTCCTGGGCTCCTCTCCTGGCTTCTGCCTGGCCTGTACCTGGAGGTTGCAGTCATCTGGTGAGTAAGCCAGTGGATGAAAGATCTCTGTCACTCTGCCTTTCAACTAAAGAAATAAATCATTTTTTCAAATGGTCAGCAACAAAATGTTATCAGGTGCAATATATATATATATGATAAAGAATTTTTATGCAGAACTACAATGAATTCATAAAACTCAACAACAAAAAGAATTACAAATAATCCAGTTAAATAGTAGGCAAAGTATCTGAACATATACCTTATCAAAAAGAATTTACAAATGAAAAATAATATGAAAAGATGCTGATTTTCATGTTTTTAGAGAATTATTAATCAAAACAAAAATGAGAGGTCACAATTGTCCTGTTTGGTGGCTAAAATCCAAAACCCTAAGATCAAGTGCTGGCAAGGATGAAGGGCAACAGGAACTCTTCATTGTTGGTGGGAATGCAAATAAAATTAGGGAAGCCCCCATAAGACACTTTAGCAGTTTCTTAAAAATATAATCTTACCAATATGTTTAGCAGTCATGCTCCTAGATATTTACCCAAATGAGTTGGAAATACAGTCAAACCTCACCAAAAATACTACACATGACTATTGATAGCAGCTTTATTCATGAGTTCCAAAACTTGGGAGCAATCAAGATGCCTTCTATATACAAAAGAATAAAGAAAAAATGGGTTATATCCACACAATGGAATTTTTTTTCAAGAATAAAGAAAAATGAGCTATCAATCTCTGAAGAGAGTGAGGGAAGCCAGTCTTACCAATTGTAAGATATTAATTGTATCCTGTGTTTTATTTTCTGGAAAAGGTAGAATGATAGATAATAGAACTATACAGACAGTAAAATGATCAGTAGTTTTGGGGCATTGGGAGTTGGGAGGGAAGAAGCAGTGAGCCCAGGGGATTTTCAGGGCAGTGAAACTATTCTGTGTGATACTCTAATGTTAGATACATGACATTTTTGAATCTTGCAAAGCCAATAGAAATGTAAAATACAAAAATCCTAATGCAAACTATAGTCTTTGGTTCATGATAAATACCAGTAGTGGTTCTTCAAATGTATCACACCAATTCAAGAGGCTGTAATGGGGAAATTGGCCTGGGTAGAGCACATATGGGGACTACAGTCTATACTTTCTGCTCAATTATTCTATTAAACCTAAAGCAACTCTAGAGCGTGAAGTCTATTGGAGAGAAAAAATTTAAAGATGACCAAGAAAATACTTATAGTAAAAAAATGTTAAGTTTCTTTAGGTTTTTATAGAAAAGGAAACATAACCCAGAGGAATCCCAGGAGTATGCCAGTAATCGGGACTTGATGTTTCCACACATAAGGCATATAAAATTTGAATCAACCAACTTAAAAAATAGGGAAATATTTTAATATTAGCACTCACTCATCATTATCATAATTTTGGGTTTCACATATTCTGAGATTTCACAGAATCAGAAAGAAACTCGATTTTTCCCACCTTTTCACTCTGCAATCCTCGGTGTGTTGACTTTTATCAGGTTTATTCCCTCATAACCTCATGATGATGACAAAAACTTTCAGACCTATGATTCCCAAAAAACACAGCCCAAAGACTATTAAGGAGGAAAAAGACTAGACTTCTTTATCTCTTTTTTTCAGACTGAAAATAACATCCCCAGAAGTTCCTAGCCAATTCCTCTTATTATACAATTTTCTGTATTTGTAATATTGTTTCTTAATCTGAAATATTATTACATATGGTATTGCACCAGTTCCACATGTCTGGGACTAAGTCCAGAAAATAGTCTTTGAATTTAGAACTGGGCTCAGCAAACATTTGCTGTAAAGTGCCAGATAGTAAATATTTTAGGTTTTGTAAGCATTATAGGGTCTCTATTGCATATTCTGTGTTTTGGTTTGATTTAGTTTAGTTTGAACTGTTTCTAGCTTGAGGGATATATAAAAACTGGCAGTAGGTTGCAATTGCCTTGCAGGCAGTAGCTTGCGAATCTCTGATTTAGTCAATCACTTTTCAACACCAATGATGATGATAAACTACATACTATGTAAAGTGTTTAACATAAGTCCAGTTGAGTCCACTGAATATTTATTAAGCACTTTCTGGTGCTCGGAATGGAAGATACAATTATGAATAAGTAATGTATGTTCCTATTATGACAGAGAAAAATGTCCAACTGAGAAGAGATTGTACAATTAGAAGGAGTCACCACATTGTGGGCAGCGTGATCACCAGTCGGGCTCACTTGAGTTCTTTTCTCCATACATGAAAGAATTCAAGGTGGAGGCATAAAAGTATACATAAAGTCAGGGTTCATTTAGAGACAAAAAGTGCGGACTCAAGAAATAAGTCAAGCCAGCGGGAAAGAGAGTGAGTAAGTGAATGAACAACAGCCAAAATATAAAAAGCCTTCCAAAAAAAAAAAAAAAAATGCACCATGGAAAAACATCAGAGAATGAAAAGAACCCCTCAATGAAAAAAAAAAAAAAACCCTCAATGAGATTAGGCCTTCCCTAGTGAGGCCTGGGGTGAAGCCCTGTTGAATATTTCAAAGAAAGTGGAGTTTTGGGCAGGAGCAGGGCTCAAGCACCGCCAATCTCATGCCTTTTCTTGGGGAAATACTGGAAGTCCTGTGGTATCAGGTGCATGCTGGGAGTGGGAGTGCCCGTCATGGTAAGTTTATTATAATGACCTAAAGATGGGGAGGGGGTATCAGGAATGATCCTGCAGACATATTGGGTATTCCCAGCTAGTGCTGGTTCAACAAACTAGAAGTTTCTGTTACACGGAGAGGGTAGGGTGGGGTGGAGGCAGAGGGTTTGGACAGTGAGTAGAAAAGGGGGCTTGGGTTGTACACAGGGAGGGAAGGGAGTTTGGACAGTGCACAGAAAAGCTGTCAAGCCTGCCGATTGCAATGTCTCATGATTATCTGCCATGGCTGTCAAACTGCAGCTCACCTGGAGCTATTAATCTGTATCCCACACAGATCAGCTGGGGTTGCCAATCAGCATCTGCACTTTCAGGGGTAGGCAGGAGCTGTCCACCTGCAGTCTGGCAGGTGCTGTTCTGATGGCTCCCTCCCCTGTCTACCCACATTCCCACAGCCACCAAACACAGGGAATCCTTAGATTACAGAGAAAACGCCTTTATGAAAGACAAGGGCAATCTTGCTTTTCTTAAAAACCCATAATGAGAATACATTTTTAATCACTCTATTCCTTGATTAACATCATATAAAAGATTGTGTGAAGAATGTGTTGCTCGTATTTAATATTTATGCCGAGTTCTTCCTGCTTCTACCTTTCAGTTTCTATGTGCCCTGTATCTATATTTGTATTTTTTTCATTGAGGCTGTTGCAAAAATCTCTTCATCTGTAGTTGTCAACCATTTTTTAATGTGAAGTCAGGAGTTATATTGGGACATAGGAGGTGGTATTTCTTATGGTATAGGGAATGCATCTTTACCTTTGAAATAATAAAGATTGCTTCAAAACCTTTAAAGAAGTTTCACAATATGTATATTGGAAGAAGTGATCAAAATTAGTAGCAAGTTTGTGAATAAATAGAAAAGATAAATGATGCCTTGGTAAATTTTGGACGAACTCCTCTAAAATATCAGCAGATGGCTTACATCAACAGTCATTTAATCCTCACTCCTGTTACATATAAGTTGTAGGTTGGCTATGGCTGCTGCGGTTCTGATTTGACCTCTAATCCTCTCACTCTGGAACCCAGACTGAAGAATAAACTCCTAAGACATTTTGCTCCTATGGCCGAGAAAAGAAATAAAAGCAGAGATGAATCAAGGATTCATAGTTAAAGATAAGTCATTGACCTCTTCAGATGTATCCAAGTAGAATAAGAGGACAGGAAGAACTTTGCAGAGCATGGAGCCAAAATCCAGGGAGGCCAAGGAACAGGGGCTCAGTGAAGGATCACGCCTAGTCTGAGATTTGTACTGGGCTTCTTAGCTGTCACAGTGTTTTGCCTTGTAGTTGGGTTGCTTTTCTGGGCTTCACATTCTTCCTTCTCTGTCAGTAATCTTGTGTAACCAAGGACTCATTGATATCTTGAACATTCACAGTGTTTTGTGTAGGTGATCCTGTGTCTGGCTGGGAGACTGCCTACCTAGCTCATGTAGGAGGTTAAGAGAGCATGGCACACCATGCCTCCCAGGAAAGGCCCTTGTTGGGGTGGGGGGTGTCCAGGCACACTGAAAGCCACACATGACCTGACCGCTGGCTCACAGCAGGAGCCCCAGGCACATTTCCCCCACCCCCGCTTCCTGTTGAAGGGCCTTGTAATTGTCAACCAGGTAAACAGCTCCTGGGTGTGTCCCAGACCCATAAGACCACCTGGAAGTCTGCTTAGGCTACATGGCCTTCAAGCTGATTGGAGAAGCATAGAGGCGCCAGTATCGGCTTTATCCTGTAGAATTAGCGCTGCTACCCTGAGCTAGCTTTTCCCCTTTGCCTGCCCTATAAAAGCTTGTGGCTGACTGTTAATAAACAGACATGTTCACCGAAAGTGTCTCCAGTGCTTCTTGTCGAAGAGCGCCGTTGCCCCAGCATCCCAACAGTGTGGGCCTCGCACGATGAGCCCACGGTTTTGCTCCAGGCTTCTGTAGTAACTTTTGTGAACACAAGTTTCTCATGAAAGAGTTATGTTTTTTAATGCATTATTACAGTTAGGCCCTTATGCAATCACTATCTCCATTATTCCTTCTGAACATAGCTCTTTCTCATGGCTTAATTTCAGATGCTTTAAGGCTAGCAGGTGTTTGTGGAGCTAGACCCTTCTCTTTTTTTTTTTTCACAAACCATTTTGTCCACCTAAAAAAATCCTCTCAGGGGCTAATACTGGGTTGCAGCAGGTTAAGCTACCACCTGTAACACTGGCATCCTATCTGAAAGCATGGCCAGAGTCCTGGCTGCTCTGGTTCCAAGCGAGCTCCCTGCTAGTGTGCCTGGGAAGGCAGCAGAAGATGGCCCAAGTACTTGGACACCTGCCACTCATGTGGGAGACCTGGGTACTATTCCAGATTCCTGGCTTTGGCATGGCTTTGGCATGGCCCTGGGCCCAACCACTACAACCATTTGGTAAGTGAACCGGAGACAGAAGGTCTTTCTGTCCCTTACTCTCTCCCTGTGTCTTCCTTTCAATTAAATAAATAAATCTTTAAAAAAAAAAAAGAAATCCACTCAGAAGTCTTTCTCAGAACCAAATATGGCAATAGTTGGTATTTATCCTGAGACTGCAGTTCAAAAACTTCCTAACTTTACGTTTTACTGATTAGAACAGAGAAACACATTCATTTCCCATTTCCTAGGATCTTCGTTTCCATCCCTCCTTTAAAATGCACCAATTCTTTTCTGACCTCAGCTTTCTTATAGCACCTTCTCAAAATACAGCCATTGACCAACTCATGCCAGTAACATGCTTTTTTGAAACCTTTTTGCCCAAAGCCACAACTCTTTATAATAACAGTACATCAATTGCTTTCCAAACTATCTCAAACAAAAATGTTACAAAGTACTTTGCCTCTGTATATCACTTTTCCCATTTCCAGAAACATTCGCCCTTTCTCCTCGTGCCCAGCAAAATGATTGTCACATATATTAGATGCTTTTATTACAGCAGGCCACAAGCTTTAGCAGCTATTTTCTGAAGGGGACATTTTTGCTACTACAACAAATAACCCCCATAGTCCACTGGATCACCTCAGAAATCTCCCTCATCCACATGCAAACTGTGGTCTGGTGATGCCCACTGTGATACTGTTGGACGCTGCTTGGCCCTGCTGTGTGTCTTCCCATTCCTGGATTTAGTGGGAAGGCACAGGCCCTGTCTGGGACACACAGCTGTTTTTATGAAAGGGGGTGAAGGCAAGAGGCTGAGAAGAATCACATGGTCTCTAGCAAAGCTTATGCTTCCATGGGACACATGGCACATTTGCTCCTAACCCATTAGTGAAAAAGCAGGAAACTACCCTCTAAGAGGCACTTCAGGCCAAAGGACGATGACTGCAGAGATAAATTCATGTGACAGGAGAGGAGCAGACTATATTCCTAGTAAGATCATTTAAGACAAATGCCACACCGGAGGAGGGTCCATGCTAAGTAACTCATTTCCTAAATGAGATACTCTGTAGATCACAGAAGGCTTCAAACAGATATAAGGAATCACAGTAAGTCCTTCCACTTTCCACTGAACTTTGGATTCTGTAGGGATATAAAATGTGTTCAAAGAATCAACAGAGTTCCAAATAGATGAGATATCTCATTTTCCTCTCTCATTTTCCTAACAAACTCCCTTACCAACATTCCCACAACATCTTCATTACGAAAGATACTAGGTTTTTCATGATTTGTACCCAAGTGTTGAGACCAATAATTAAATACTTTTTTTTTTTGACAGGCAGAGTGGACAGTGAGAGAGAGAGACAGAGAGAAAGCTCTTCCTTTTCCATTGGTTCACCCCCCAAATGGCCGCTACGGCTGGCGCTGCGCCGATCCGAAGCCAAGAGCCAGGGGCTTCCTCCTGGTCTCCCATGCAGGTGCAGGGCCCAATCACTTGGGCCATCCTCCACTGCCTTCCCGGGCCACAGCAGAGAGCTGGCCTGGAAGAGGGGCAACCGGGACAGAATCCGGTGCCCCAACCAGGACTAGAACCTGGGGGTGCCGGCGCCGCAGGTGGAGGATTAGCCTAGTGAGCCACGGCGCTGGCCTAAATACTTTTCTAAACCACTTCTGCACAAGATGGGCAGATTTTTAAGATGAGGCCATCCTGTTTACAGGCTGGAAGAACTGTGGTCTCCCTAAAGAATATTCTTTACTTCCTATATTGTAAAAATAAATATCTGCTTCTCTAATTCTTAAATGATAATTCTATTGGTGATAAAATGGAGGGGCATCTGTTGTGGTGAAGCAGTTTAAGCATCTGCTTATGATGCCAGGATCTTATATCAGACCCCAGTTCAAGTACCGGAAGCACCGATTCTGATGCAGCTTCCTGCAAATGCACCTGGAAAGGCAGCAATAGATGGCCCAACTCCTTGGGCCCTGCCATCCATACGAGAGACCAGATTGTAGTTCCTGGTTACTGACTTTGGACTGGCTGTTGCACCATTTGGGGAGTGAACCAACCGATGGAAGGCCTCTGTTTCTCTCTCTGTCTTTCCCTTTCTCTCTGTTACTTGGCCTTTCAAATAAATCTTTTAAAAAGTAAGAAATTTTAAGTTACATAATAACAATATTATAAAATGTTATCTTTGGTTTTTTTAAAAAATATTTATTTGACAGGCACAGTCACAGAGAGAGAAGAAGGTAAGAAGGGAGAGGAAGAGAGAGAGAGAGAGTAAGCGAGCACTGGTTCACTCCACAAATGATAACAACAGCCTGGCCCAGAACCAGATGGAGTCCTAGGCTCCTGGATTCATCCTGGCCCAGCCCTGGTGGAAGCCAGGATGCTGAAATTTCATCCCTGTCTCCCATGTGGACAGCAGGGACCCAAGACCTTGGGCCATCTTTTGCTGTTTTTCCAGACACATTGGCAGGGATCTGGATCAGACTCAGAGCAATCAAGACTCAAACTGGTGCTCAAATGGGATGCCAGTACTGCTGCTGGCAGACAGGAGTTTAACCACTGTGCCACAGCCCTGGCACACTGATCTTTAAACCATCTCTTTTGTGTGCCTCTCCCTAGAAATCCAAATGCTTTTTGTTTATGTTAATTCTCCAAGTAATCACTGTAAATAAAGTGAAGCATGTTATTTATCACACAGGTTATATATTTACATTTGTCCCATGTCTATATGTAATCTTCCATCTTATTTATTTTAAAGCCTTAAAAATCCTTGCCATCATTTGAATGGAACCTGAATAGGTTCAGTTCTTTCTAAGATAAAGGCAGTTTCTTCTTTTGTAGCAGAGTGAACTATTCTTCATTTGTCCTTGCAAAGTACATTTATAGAGAAGATGCATTTATAACAATTTCAAAAAAAGATTTGATGTCAAGTGCCATAGTAAAGCAAACACCACCAAAACTACAATGTTATACTTTGAGAAGTTAACAGGTAATAAAACACATTCCCATTGAGATAAGTAGAACCAAGAATTCTCATTGTACAAATGAAGGCAGGCAAGGTTGAGGAAGAGCATAAAGTAATTTGCCCAATGTCAGAGGAGTAGGAAGTATATCTCAGAACAGAGAGCCCAGATGGGTTACATTGAAAAGGAAAATTATAGAAATTACATCCACTTACTCATATGGCAGTGTTTCTATTGCCATGGATTCTATTTCAATGGGGAACACGAATGTAAATAACAGGGTCAGAATTAACAAAGCGCCATCAAAATACCCACATCTCTTCAGTGTACACGTGAAATGTAGAAACTAGGAAATTTGTGTTATCACAGACCTCACAGATTTTCTCTTAGCTATGCTATTTTCAATAGCAGTTGCTACAGTCATGTATTTATTCACCAAGAATTAATTTTGAGCTCTGAGTACATATGTTTTATATTATGCATATTAATACATATTGTTATTTCTCTGTCATTTAATATAATTTTAACGTTGGACATAAAGATTCAGGCAGATCAGAGTTTATGGGTGAGCTCATTATGAAATCTTGTGAAGAACGGAGACATCTTTTCATTACCTATTAAAGGGAAACTTTTATTAATACAAACTGAATTTTTAATTTTGTGAACAATTTTGGGCACACAATAGATTATAAATCCCACCAGTAGAGCGATAAATAAAATTGTATTTGGGTTTTTCTGAAGCATTTGGACTCCTGTTTCTTAGAAAATCTATGGAATGGCCATTTCTATATCTATTAGGTGTCTGCGATACCAATGATCATTGTGCTGTGGTCTCTGGCCAGAACACAAAATAACTACAGAATCACCTTTGCCTCACCTCAACCTTGAGAGGGCGTGCTTACTCAGTTTCTATAGGAATGCCATAAAATGTGCTTTCATGACTTTTTTAATGTTTCATCATTCAAGCAAGTACTTTAGCAGATCTCAGGAATATCTCAAAATATGACCTTATTCTTGCCTCTTAGTTAAAATGAATATGACTCACTTCCTGAGACAATCACTAAAATAGTATGTAAATAAGATCTTTTGAACTCAGAAACTTTAACCGTATATTTTATACCTAATATCAGTATAAAACCAAGTGTGTGTCCAAGAGAGAAAGGGTGGGGGGAGAGAGAAAGGGAGAAAGGCAGAAAGGGAGAAAGACTTTTATAGTAGTAATGTTTATTTAAAATAGACAAAAACTTATACATTCATAAAATGCTGTCCTTCAACGTTATTATTCTGGAACACTTTAAGAGAACTCTATTTGTGTCATCTTTTCCAAAACAGGACAGCTTCCTTTATAATCATACTTTATTTCTAATAAAAAAGTATAAATCCAATCTGATCACCTAGCTTTCATCAAGCTAAACTTATAATTTAAGCTAAACTGTTTCCAAATATTAAGATTACCCTAAAAGTTCATTTCTGTGTAAGTCTCCAAAATCAATGTGTCTTGGAGATTGATTGGCATTCCAAATAAATTCAAAAAATTTTGAGAAAATAAACATCCACTACATAATAGTATAGCATAAATAAAGTTTTAAATGAACCTTGGCACTCTATTTACCAATCACGCCTTAACAGCCATGCTGTAGCAAAACAGGACGGGAGGGAACTGATCCACTTCCTCTGATTCAGGAGCCGACTTTACTCTTACAGGATGCTAAGCCGCTTTGCCCAATGCTTTGGAGACACCTAAAGTCAACACTTCTCTTATAGTCCTCTTCATGAAATGATAATTCTAGCAGTATCAATAATATTAATAATTACACTATATACTTACAATGTGCCAGGAAGGTTCTAAATGAACTATTTGTTTCAATTATCACAAAAATCCAAGTTAACGTTCACAACAACCCTATCAGGTAAAATATTATATGAATGCCATTTATACCTTATGTCTTTTGAGATGAGATGTGACTTCACTTAACTGAGTTATTGATTTGGCATTGGTCATTCCTAGAGTGGTCCTAGACAGCAGATACTTAGAGCTCACTATCAAAGATGAACTTCCCCTCACCCATCCCTCACGCCTGCCTATAAGCCACTCAGCTTATACTTTCAGGAATTCTTCCAGGGGTAGCCATTTTTCACTTTGGAAAATACTCAGCTAGGGGCCAGCGATGTAGCATAGCGGGTAAAGCCGCCGCCTGCAGTGCCAGCATCCTATATGGGAGCCGGTTCATGTCCCCGCTGCTCCACTTCCGATCCAGCTTTTCGCTATGGCCTGGGAAAGCAGTGAAGGGTGGTCCAAGTCCTTGGGCCCCTGTACCCACATGAGTGACATGGAGGAAGCTCCTGGCTCCTGGCTTCAGATCAATGCAGCTGTTGCCATTGCGGCCAATTGGGGAGTGAACCAGCGGTTGGAAGACCTCTCTCTCTCTCTCTTTCTCTCTTTCCCTCTCTCTCTCTCTTTGCCTCTCCTCTCTTTCTAAGTAACTCTTTCAAGTAAAAATAAATAAATCTTTTTTAAAAGAAACTCAGCTAAATATTTTTCTGATGTCATATCAAGACTTCTTATTTTTTTCTACAATACAGGCATTTTACCATTCAAACTAGTTAATATAATCTGATCCTGGACTCTGTCTCTGTAGATAGTATATGGGACTTAATATTCAAAGGAAAACTCTGAAAGAAGGTACCACTCTTTGTAAGGTGTTGCATCCAGCAGGAAGACAAACACAAACTTAATGTTCAAAAAGAAATGTACCTGTTTATGGAACTGTCTAAAATGTACAACCAAGGGGTAATTACATTGAATTAAAATGCAATGGGCAGAGCAAAAGGATGACTAGGGAAGGCACTCGGGTGATCATCTCCCCCAGAGAATCCAATTAGCACAGCTACTCATGTACCGAGTCCTATTCACAAGACCTTCAGAAGCCAGGTAAGAGACCACAGTGTTTGGCAAAACATAGAGTTTAGTATAATAGGAAGGAAAGCTGCATTGAGGAGAGTAGGAAAAAGCCTGTATCCAAGCTTCTCCCCAAACTCAAAGCAGTGCAACTTGGAGAGAGAGAACACTGGGAGAGTGACAGGAAATGAAGTTCTTTAGACTTAAAATCCAGCACCAGTCTTACCACAATAAAACTCAATGCCGGGGCTGGGGCTGTGGCATAGTGAGTTAAGCTGCCACCTGCAGTGCTGGCATCCCATATGGGCGCCAGTTCAAGGCCCGGCTGCTCTACTTCCAACCCAGCTCTCTGCTATGGCCTGGGCAAACAGTAGAAGATGGCCCAAGTCCTTGGGCCCTTGCACCTGTGTGGAAGACCTGGAAGAAGCTCCTGGCTCTTGGCACAGGAGCTCCAGCGGTTGCAGTCATCTGGGGAATAAGCCAGCAGGTGGAAGACCCCTCTCTCTCTGTCTCTACCTCTCTGTAACTGACTTTCAAATAAATAAATAAATCTTAAAAAAAAAAAAAAAAACCTCAATGTGTGAAAGGGCCCCAATATCTCTGATTCAAAATTCTATGCCTGCAGACTGAATTTTTAGACCCTTCATAACCAAACAAAATCTCTCAATCTCCAGCAGACAGTGATGGAAGACTCCAGCCACTGGGGAATAGGGTAGACAAGGGAACTTAGGACCTTGCCTTGGAGCTCAGAGCAGAGGCACCTGATAAAGCTCAAAGGTCTCCACTCCCAGGTCAGATGATACTCCAGACTTGCCCTAACCCTGCACTTGCCTTAACTATAAATGGAAGATGCCCCCTGCAACAGATTTGCTTTAGTGTGTAGCCTCACATGGGTGTGGTGTCCACCCCCATGATTGTGCACGGCCTGCTGACTACATGACCAAGATGTACTCCAGCTTAGTGTCAGCCTCAGTGACAAGGGCTGCTTGTATCATTGTTGCCCCATTCTTGAACAGATATAAAGGAACCACAGGACTGTGTCTTGGAACACAGGAAAGGACCAGAAAAACCCACAATGACCAGATCATAACAGTCTGGGACTCCAGATTAGTATCCACAGGTTGAACCTCTGCACCTGCCCCAGGGCCAAGCGGAATCCCATGGATACAGTTGATTGACTTACATTCCCATCAGCATTATTGGTGGCTAGTTGCAGTGGCTTTGCGATTTTGAGTCCATAGCAGTGTGGGCTTTGGTCCTATTGTTGCATTGCACTGCCCAGAGTAGACCATGGCCTCTGCCTCTGGGAGTGATCCAGTTTTGTGGCATTGGTGACCACAGGTCTGGGCCTCTGGCCTGTCCTGGCCCCAGAGTGAGGCTTGTAGGGACAGACTGTCACCTTTTCAACACCTTCCTGGTTCATTCTGATCAGCAGGATAACAGTGGATTTAGGATAAATCTGAACTCAGGGCATCAGTGAGGCCATTACAGCCCACTGGTACTAGACTTGCAGCAAACCTCAACTTATGGTGCCACCTAGTGCTAATAGGGTGGAAGAATCTGCAAATGAAGCTAGGTTATGTAGATTATGAAGTCTGGTAGGAAAGTACCAATTCTTCAAAGCAGGAGAAACACCATACGACAAGCATCAAGAACCCAAGTAATCATGACTTCACCTAATAAACAAAGTAAGTTTCCAGACACCAACTGCCTTGGACCTGATATTGTCAAATTCTTGGATGAAGAATTTAAAATATCTGCTGCAAGGAAACTCAATGACCATCAAGAAAACACAAAGAAACAATTTAATATTCTAATGAGAGATGTAAATAATTTTTAAAAAATCTAACAGAAATCCTTCAGTTGAAAAGTACACTAGGTGACATTAAAAAATTCGATAGAAGTTATCAGTAACAGGGCAAGTGTTGTAGTACAGTGGGTGAAACCACCATTTGGGATGCCTGCATCTCCCATTAGAGAGCTGACTTAGTCCTGGATCCTCCACTTCCAATCCAACTTCCTATCAATGCTCCTTGGAGGCACATGATGGTTCAATACTTGTGTTCCTGCCACCCTTGTGGATTCCTGAATGGCATTCCTGGCTCTTGGATTCAGCCTGGTATAGCCCCAGCAGTTGAGGGAATTTGGGAGTGAAACAGATCTTCTTCTTCTCTATCTCCACATTTCTGTCACTGTGGCTTTGAAACAAATAAGTCTTTAAAAAAAAAGCATCAATACCAGAATAAATAATCAGTGAGTTCAAAGAAAAGCTATTTGAAAATCTGTAGTTGGAGGAGCAAAAAGAATCAATAGGAATGTCACAGCAGTTTAAACCATGGCCTGTGACTCTAGCATCCCATCTGAGTGCTGCTGCTCCACTTCCAATCCAGCTTCCTGCGAATGTACCTGGGAAAGCAATGGAAGATGGTCACCTACCTGACACCCGCATGTGAGACTGGAATGGAATTTGAGGCTCCAGGCTTAAGCCTGGCTCAGTCCCAGCCATTGCAGCAATGTGGAGAATGAACCAGTGACGGGAGCTTCCTTTCCCTCCCTCCCTCCCTCCCTCTCACCTCCACCCTACTCCCCCCACCCCTGTTCCCTCCCCCTCTTCTTCTCATCACTTCCTCTCTGTAACTCTGTCTTTCAAATAAATAATTTTTTTAAAAAAAGAATTTAAAAAGTCATGTATAGTATGTATACATACTATAGTATGAAAAGAATATGGGAGGCCGGTGCCATGGCTCACTTGGCTAATCCTCTGCCTGCGGTGCTGGCACCCCGGGTTCTGGTGCCGGTTGGGGTGCCGGATTCTGTCCCAGTTGTTCCTCTTCCAGTCCAGCTCTCTGCTGTGGCCCTGGAAGGCAGTGGAGGATGGCCCAGGTCCTTGGGCCCTGCACCCGCATGGGAGACCAGGAGGAAGCACCTGGCTCCTGGCTTTGGATCGGTGCAGCGCACTGGCCGCAGCAGCCATTGTGAGGGTGAACCAACTGAAAAGGAAGACCTTTCTCACTGTCTCTCTCTCTCTCTCTCTCTCTCACTATCTAACTCTGCCTGTCAAAAAAAAAAAAAAAAAAAAAAAAGAAAAAAGAAAAAAAAAGAGGAGTTATGCAGATTAATTCAGAATTTTCTAATAAAGTAAGCCTGGTACATAAACCATTTATTCATCTTTAGTATAAAGACTAAAAAGTAAAATAATTAAAAATATGGACTACATTAATATGTTAAGAGACAGACATTATAGAAAGTTTAAATGGGATAGCAAAAATTCAAATTGTAAGGAGGAATTTAGTGCAAGTGTAAAGTTTTTTATATTTCTTATTGTTTTTTATTTTTATTTCTCTTCTCATCTTTATAATCAATATGAAGTTGTGATGTTTCAAAACAGCATGCTATAACCAAAGTAACATTTAATCTGTAATATGCTTACCAAAAATAATAGGCAAGGAATAAAAGCATACCACTAGAAAAAAATCACTTAACCACAAAAGAATATTGTAAGAGGAGAAAGAAAAATAAGAACTTCATGAAACTAGGCAAGTATACAAACAGCAACAGCAAGATCTTACCTATCAATAATTACCTTTTATATAAATCCTTTAAATTTTCCAATTAAGAAACATAATGTGAACAGATTTTTAAAATAAAAAAGGTTCAATTACATACACACTGCTTACAAGAATCTCCCTTCATCTCTAAGGGCATATACAAACTGAACGTAAAAGGATAAGATAAAATATTCCATGCAGAGACCAGTGTTACAGTGCCATGGGTTAAGCCCAAACCTATGATGCTGACCTCCTGCATCATATGGAGTACTGGTTAGAGTCCTAGCTGCTCCACTCTGACCCAGCTCCACGCTAATGTGCCTAGGAAAGCAGAAGATAGCCGGTGCTTGGACCCCTGACACACACAAGGGCTACCTGGATGGAGTTTCTGGCTCCTGGTTTCCTCCTGAGCCAACCATCTGGGGAGTGAACCATCAAATGTAAGACCTCTTTCTCTCTGTCTACTCCCCATTACATCACTCTACCTTTCAAATAAATAAAATGTGTATTTTAAGAAAGACATTCCATGCAAATGGAACCCAAAAGAAACAGGAGTATCCATGCTTCTATTAAGTGAAAGAGAATTTAAATCAAAAACCTTAAAAAGTGACAAGGAAGGTAATTATATAATGATTAAGCAAGAGGAATTAACACATGTAAATATATATGTACCAATATTGGAAAACTCAAATATATAAATATAAATATTAATAGACATAGAAATAGACTCAGATACTGTAATAGTAGGGGAATTTAACACTTCACTTTCACAAATGGATTGATTATCCAGACAGAAAATCAACAATGAAACAACAAAATTAGATTGTACCCAAATCAATTGGACCTAACAGACTTCTCAATAGTACATGGAATGTTTTCCAGGATCCATCATGGGTAAGTCACAAAACCATTCTCAACCAAGTAAGAAAAATGTGTTGTGGCTGCTTGGGAGGACCCTATCCTGTAATGGAACACCTGGGTTCAAGCTTCATATCTAGCTTCCAGCTAATGCACACCCTGGGGGCAGCAGGCAGCAATTAAAGTTCCTGGTCTCCTGCCACCCACACAAACACCCAGATGAAGTGTCAGCCTCTCAGCTTTAGCCTGGCCCAGCCCTGGCTGTTGAACACATTTGGGAGGCAAACTTGAGATGGAAGCTCGCTCTCTCTCTCACTCCCCACAGTGATGCCTTTCAAATAACTAAATAAAGAGAAAGATCATATTGAGTATCTTTTCCCACCACAATTCATAAAACTGGAAATCAATAGCAACCTTTGGAAACAACAAAAGTATATGAAAATGAAACAACTTACCCCTGAACAACTGATGAATTGAGGGACGAATTAAGATGGAAATTTCAAAATTCCTTAACTGAATGAAAATGGAAACAAGATATGAAAATCAATGGCAAGTGCAGAGAAGGGCAGGAAGCCTGGCATTGTGTTACCCTGAGTTAAGTTGCAGTTGCAACGCTAGTATCCCATATCAGAGTGTTGGTTTGAGTCCTAGCTGCTCTACTTCTGATCCAGCTCCCTACTAATGCACCTGGGAAAGAAGAACAAGGTACAGTACTTGTGCCCCTGTCACCCATGTGGAAGACTCAGATTTCTGGGCTCCTGGCTTTGTCTGGATCATCTCTGGCATTAGTAACCATCTGTAGAGTGAACTAGCAGATGGCGGATCTCTCTCTCTCCCTCTCTTTTTTAAAGGCAGAATGCCAGAAACAAACAAATCTTTTTTTAAATAAGAAAAAGAAGCAAAACCTACAGGAAATTAAATGCAGTACTAAAAGTTTATAGACATCAATGCTTATATCAAAAAAGCAGAAATATCTGAAATAAATGACTTATTGCTATACCCAAGAACTAGAAAAACAAGAATGAATCAAAACCTTAGATGGAAAGAAATAAATATTTTTAATGGTTCATTTATATGAAAGGCAGAGTTACAGAGAGAGCGGGAGAGACAGAGAGCTGTCTTCCATCTACTGGTTCACTCCTCAAATGGCCACAACTGCTAGGATTGGGCCAGGCCAAAGCCAGGAACTTCATTCAGGTCTCCCATGTTGTTACAGGGGTCCAAGCACTTGGGCCGTCTTCGACTGCTTTCTCAGGAACATTAGCAGGGAACTGGATTGGAGGTGGAGCAACCAGGACTTGAACTGGCACCTATATAGGATGCCTGTGTTGCAGGTAGCAGCTTTACTTGCTACATCAGAATGTCAGCCGCTTTTCTCTCACTTCTCACTCTTGGAATATTCCCACTAACCATCATGTTCATTCAGTACTGCAAAAGACCCTACAAGCAAAGATAATTGTCTAGAAAATGAAAAGCAGTGATGTTACAATTATGCATGGATTTTTCTAGCCATATATGTGCATGTCGGTACATTTAAAAGTCTATAGAAAATTAAAATACAAAGTTTTAGTGCAAAAAATCGAAAATCATATAGATGAATGGTCTCCAAAAATTTCATGGAAAATGCCTATTTAAAAAAATTATACATGGAACCAAAATGTTTGTACCACAATAAACATATCTGTTAATTCCATGTTTCCATCATCTTTTTGAAGTACCTTATGTGCTATGAAAAAATGGAAAAATATTATACCATATTTTTCCATAGTCTTCTGCTGAAATTAATAGAGTCCCAAAATATTATGTTTACTGATTGAATGACAATTCTGTGACTCTCAAAATTATTATCCATGTTATATTTTTGTGTTTTTATTTTTCTTTAATTTTCTATTGTAGCAAGACCTCTTATATACTAAAAATATCAACAATTTTCATGTTACATACTAGGAATACTTATTGTTATCTTCTTTGCTATGGTTGCATTTTTTTCACACAGGAAGAATTATGATTTTCAGTAATCAAATCCTTCAGGGTTTTCTTTTAAAGCCCATTTTTCAGGCTACTATTAAAACCTATTTCCCCCTACACCCTGGATGGTGTATGGTATCCTTGTCTCTATTCTATCCATAGCATATTTTAAAAGCATTGGCCCAAACTAATATGCCTAGATTCAAATCCCTGTGTGCCTTGTATTAGATGTGTTACTCTAGTAATCTAATTCTTTGTGATAATACTTGCTAGTCCTTCAGAACCCAAACACTCAACTATTCATCTAGCACTTTATATTTTTACATTTGAAGTTTCATGCCCTTTAGATTTAATTTGACACATTAGAAGTTGTTAACTTTATCTTCTCAAATGGTTAGTCAGTTGTCCCCAGGTAACTTAAGTCAAATAATTCTTTTTCTGCAGACTTGAAATGTGACCTTTATCATAACTACATTCCTAAAGAGATTTGTGTGTTCCCAGGGTTTCTATTTGGCCATATTTCCTACAGTTTCACCTTCATTTTAATAATATTCTTCTTGGTTCAAAAAATTCCTCACTTTCTATGTGGACTTTGATGCTTTTAAAAGTTCCTTCTCCATTTCATTGAAATGATTTTCCATCAATATTCTCTAATATTAATATATAATTCATATTACTTACTATTGATGCTTTCTTAGTATGTCTTTGTTTTCACTTTATTTTTTAACTTTTTCTGTGACTGAATTATTTTAGCTACATATTTTATGGTTTATTGTTGAGTTTTAGATTTTTAACCAACCTGTTTAATAAATATATCTATATACCCCATTTTCAAATACTAACGTTTTTGTGAAGTTTTTGTTTTATTTTCTGTGTCTATATGTATGCTTATTATACTTTGGATCGTCTTCTCTCTTGCTTCAGTTCTACTTACTGTGGTGCTAACTTTATACAATATTATAAAATCATACTTCTTTATCCACCAACTTTGGTGATAACTACTGCCATATCTTCTCTATGAATGATGGAATACGAGCACATTCTAAGACCTCCATGCCACTACTAGCAGTCAGAAACATTCTGCAAAGCAGACAGTTGGTCCAACCTCTAGGCTCTAACAGAGCAGCTTTAGAAGTCTCTGTCTCTCTGCCTTTCAAGCAAAATGAAAATAAATTAAAAAAGTAAAGCCTGAGGTGCAGCAGGTAAAACTGTGCAGCAGGATGAAGGTGGAGCATAACTTTACTTCTCTAACTGGCACCTCCAATTTGCCTGGCGGTCTACCACACCAGAATGGTGATGGTGAGGCTTGGGCAGCGGGTCGCTGTCATTGCTTTCCCAGGTGAGTATTTCTCTTACATGAGCTCATTACTAGCTGGCTAGTAGACCTCTCCATCTGATCTCATTTACACTTAAATCTTGCTCAAATTCTTTCAGTCTTCTGAAGAGTGAATCTAACCATTCTTTCTTTCCCAGAAATTATATAGCCTCCATATTTTCAAAACCTGGGAAAATTTCTTTTTTTTTTCCTCAATAGTCAAAGAGAATTTAATTAAATTTATCAAATTCACAATTTTTCAAAATTTGCTCCAAATTTCATATATTTAATATATACACATTTAGGACCATGGGGAGGATTTTCAATGAAAATAGAATTAAGCAACACCCATGTAATAATCTACCATCTAGTCCCCATACACCTTTCTATAAAGATTAAAATAACAAAATCCCTTTGATATCACTGTTTCAATTCAAGTGTCATCCACTGATACACTGCCTTTCAAGCCATTAGATAGCTGCATCCTCTGGATTGTTTATCAGAAGTGTCCACTCTTCCCCACTTAACAGACTCTCCAAAAAATCAGTCTGTAAGCATGATGCTTAGGGGACATAGAGTTCTTTAAAAAGACAGGAGTGTGGGGGGCGGGGTTTGGGGGGAGGCTGCTTCCTAAGGACAGAGGCAGAGCTTGGTAACTAGATGCTGGGCTGAGTTTCAGCTTTGTCTGCTTCTCGCTAGGAAATGCACAAATAATGATAATTAGAAGACCACCAAGTTACTTTTACTACAGTGTTTCAGCTCAGGACTTAAGTATGCTAAGTCATGACTTGGGTTATACCTAAAGGCTCAAATTTATACATACACATTATATTGGTATGAAACTCCCATTGAGTTTGGATCTACTTATTCATTTATTCCAACTATTATAGGTGTTTGCCTTAGGGCTGCATGAATCAGAAAGGCAGAAGAGTTAAAACAATCGCATTAGAGGGTAAATAAGGTTTCCTTCTTGAGATAATACTTGCATCTTTATTGAAGGAAATAACTTACTTTGACAAGTGAATTCTCTAGACCATTCTCTAATTGGCAGAGCAGTTTAATTTTCTTATTTAAAATTGGCAGGCTTGTTTAAATGAGAAACACAGGGTTATCTTTATGAGGAAAGGGTTTAGGGACAGAAGGAGACATTTATTGAATGAGAAGAGCTGTGAATAGATGACAAGGTCTAACAGAACAAATGCACCTTGAACGTAACCTTGAAACGGAGATGGAAAAAATGCATCAAGGGAGCAGGGGAGCAAGTGGGGTGTCATGATTCTTTCAAATAATTAAAACAGATAGCTATAGTCAGGTATTGTCAGAAGTTAATATGAACTAATTCGAGTTTAACATACTTAGACGCAAAGCATCCTTGGTCAGAAAAAAAAAAAAGGTAGAATTTGACTTAGGAAATTGTATTTCAAAATACAAGATTGGAAGTAAAAAAAAAAGTTCCAAATTTTTGCTGCCACTATATCTCGTTCATATATGTATAATGAATTGTTGACAAAGTTGTCAATTCTTAAACCCTTCAATCTTATCAGGCAAAGGCTGCTGCTATGGCAAAACACAGTTTATGTGAGCAATACTCATAAAACCAATACTCATAAAACTATTGTAGAATTTTATTAGCTGGTGGGCCAGACATGACTGGGTGAATATGTTCTGAAAAGAAAATCAGCAAAATATTTCCCTTTTAATCTTCTGTTTTGAAATTAGCCTACCACCTTTCTTCCTTCTCAACACATTCTGCCACCACAGGTGAGTTACAGGAGAGACAGGCTGCGGGGCTTCAAAACTGTAATGCCTGTCCTTCATGACTCTATTAAGTCCTCAGAGAAATGAAACACCCTTAAATATGCTACAGAACAGCACATGCTCAAAACCGTTTGTTAGAGGATATTTAAAATGTGATGCATCTTCTGTTAATCCCTGTACCTCCTCTGCGGCAAGTGGTCACCACGGGAAGCCATCTGCAGGGCTGAGTCTGCCACTCTGCCACCTCTGCAGTAAACACTGCAGATTAAAGTCTCTGCCGCCTGTCCAGAAAAGCCCTTGATCCTCCCAGTGCCCCGCTTCGCTACTTCAAGAACAGAAAGAAAGGTGGTGGTGGGACTCTGAAGGAGAACTCTTGAAAAGAGGAAAGTTACATATATATCGGACACAAACAAGAGCAAGCTTTAGGGAATCCAGCTAAGGACGCGTGGTACTCCCTTCACAGCCTTCAGCTGAATTACATCTGGCCATTTGCTCTACAGCAGGATCCAGCAGCTTAAATTTAAACAAGAGTTCATACATAATAAAAGTGAAAAGATCCGGGTGTCCCTTTGAAAATTAAATAATGACATTAAGTTATTATTCTTCCTGCTAAGTGTCCATGGCAGTCTTTCACTGGAAGACCTCCTAAGGGTGGGTGGAACAAACACCATTACCTCTTCCTACTAAAAATACCTCATTAACTGAGTTTGTTTTATTAAAAAAATAAACATTCCTATTTCAAGTAAACACCTACATACAGCATAGTCTCTATCTTCAATTTTGGTTCTTTATATAAGAATTATATTTTTAAAATTCAGATAAAAGTTGCCATATATTTTTCAATTATATTTATATACTATTTATATATATGTATATATATATACTATTTCAATAGTAATTTTGTTAGTCTTCTTTTGTTGGTGCTGAGCGTAATGAATAGGTAAGATTCTTAACTGGATATTTTCTTTTTTAAAAAAGATTTATTTTATTTATATGAAATACAGAGTTACAGAGAGAGGTAGAGACATAGAGAGAGGTCTTCCATCTGCTGGTTCACTACCCAGATGGCTACAACAGCCAGAGCTGTGCCGATCCAAAGCCAGGAGCCAGGAGCTTCCTCCAGGTCTCCCATGTGGGTGCAGGGGCCCACTGCTTTCCTAGGCCATAGTAGAGAGTAAGATCAGAAGCGGAGCAGCAGGGACTAGAACCGGCGCCCATATGGGATGCCGGCGCTTCAGGCCAGGGCTCTAACCTGCTGCGTCACAGCGCTGGTCCCTTAACTGGATATTTTCTACTTGGGCTCTGTGTCTTTCTTAATATTGCCTTAAACCACAGAATAATTCATTGAACATGGATTTTCCCTGGCAACATGTGTAGCAAATAAGAGTAAACACAGTCCATTTCACTGTCTCTGTATGTACAGGTTTCAATTTTTTTATCAAAATAAATTTACCTTGTAACCCCATTCTCCACAAATTTTTCCAGGTACCCTGGTATATAATGAGCTCTGAAGCATGCATAGTATTTAGTCTGATGAAGAGAGAAAAGGAGAAATAGAGAACATCAAGATAATGGCATACAGCATGGGAACAGACGTGGTACAGAATTTGTAGGGAACTGACACCGAGCTCAGTCTTCTGAAGAACAAAATTTCAGGAGAAGAGTAAGGTGCAGAGCGTGGAAGCAGGCAGAGGCAAACCTGAGTGCTTGCCATGTGGCTTATCACACCACTTTGTAGGTTCCTAATCCAGATTCCAAAATCAGAAACTCATTAAGGGAAAATGGCTTGGCTTGAGAGTTCAAGGTCATATTGCCTTGGTCTATAAAATATCATCATAGATTAGGGTTTATTGGCAGATATACAGAGATCTTTTAAAGTCTGTTTTTCTAGTGGTCAGAAATAGCCTATGGAAACAACCTCTTCAGGAAACCTCCAAGGCTTCCATAGCATGAAGAGATGTGTGTTTGTGTGTGTGTGTGTGTGTGTGTGTGGAGTTGTTGTTGTTGTTGATAATGATGATGTATTTGTTAACCCTGTCCCAGTTTAGCTCTAATTGGTGTTCACTGTTCTTACACAAAACTCATTCAAGATCATTACCCCCCTACAGATGGATATAAGAGTAAAATATGGGGACCTTCCATCACCTGGAGTGGAGCCTAACATTCTCATCTCCTCCTTGCTGTTGTTTTGATCACAAGGATCTTCATAGTATCCCACAGACCCTCACCAGTGAAACTGATGATGGCCATGCCATTTAAAGACACTACATAATATCTCAGTATAAAAGGCAAATTTGGCCTCATGTTTTCTGAGCTGCTCCTTTCTAAGTGGTTTAATTAAGACATTTCCTAAATTCTTCAGCATAGCAGTGGCATTTACTTACCTTATCTTAAAAACTCTGACAAAACTTTCTTGGAGAGAGTTTTGTTTAAATATTTGGAAGTAAGCCAGTTTGATTTTATATAGCAGTAGAAGCAAGGCCAAGAACTGATAACTCATTTTTTTTTAACCTCTGGGTAAAAGTCTGACATGAGTTCATTCACACTGCTAAAATGAAGACAAGAAATGACAAGTGGCTCCAGAGGAATTGATTTTAGACTGTTTAAATTTGGACTAAAAAAGGGGGGAAAAATCCACTAAAAATTGTTCATCAAAATGCCATGATCTCTCAAAGAACATCCATAGATTTAAGAAGCTAAAAAAGTGGGTTTTTTTGGAATGATAATAGTTCACTTCAGTATGCTGAAGCAGTTCGTAATAACAGAGAAAACAGGGCAATTTTAGAAGCAGGTATGATGGTCTTGATAATTGAAAAGCCTCTGTCCCTAAAGCCGATGAGCTTGCTTTGCAAGAGAGAGTTTAATTTTGGTCAGGAGTCAATCAAGAAGTGATTACCAGCTCTGTGTAAAGCGTCTATCTATTACTTGCTACCTGATAGCAGAAAGAATGAGATTTAGACTTAGCAGAATAGAAGGCTGCCAAAAAGTTATTCGGAATTTCAAGAAGGGAAGATAATAGCCTGAGCACATAGATTTTTCTTTTCCTGTGCTTTAATGCTGCCAAGAAGTCTGGACAAGAGAAGTCTGAGTGTTGTAGAAGTAGAAATCACATGAGACAGTCAGTCAATCAAGAGACATGCCTTCTGTCCTGGCTTGGATTCTAACTGAATGATCTTAAGAAAGTCATTTAACTTTCTGGGGCTTTATACTCCTCACTCATAAAACAAGTAATTGAATAAGATGTCTGTAATTACTAGTCTATGAGCTTCAGGAAAGTAAGGTTTGTGTGATTCTTACAGCCTTAGTAACTAGCAGAGGGTCTCACATACATTTGTGTGAGTAGAACTATTTCTTAGATTTTTCTTAATATACTAACATCATACTTAACTCATGTATATGCTTCGAGATTACAATAATTCATAGAAAGTTACCAATAACATATGCAATGACTAGATCATCAGGTTACATAACTGAAGGAACCACACACAATTTAAAATATTCAGCTTAATTAACATAGCGCTTTAATATATAGCACTTTAATGGAACCCAACTAATAAGCATGAGCAATATTCTCCAGCAGATTTGTCTGGAGCAGTTTAAATAGGCATCTTGCTCAGAAAGTAAGTTTTGTTTCAGCTGAAACTTAAAATAATAAATTGGTCAAAAGCCAAATAACAGAGATGAGACCAAATTATTAGTTGTAGTGAAATCGTCTTGCAATTTTCCCTGAAATCCACATCTAGATATGGGCAGAGGTGAGGGGCAGGGTGAAAGGTGGAAGAGGATAGAGATTAGTAACAGCAATTCTTACATAAAAGTGCGTATGATGACCACATCATTTACTTTCTATGAGTTTTCAGATTATATCCATGTCTCTTTCAAACAAACCGGCTAGGGTATGGGCTGGAGCATTTATGACACTTTATATCAACCAAAGGCCTATGGGAAGAGGACGATGGCCTAAGAAGCAGTCAGAAAACAACTTGGCAGGAAAGAAGACCATGGCAGAAGGAAAGGGAGGATCTTTGGAAATGCTACAACTTGTCTAAATGCTTTCCCTAGTTAATAATATCCAGACTCTGACCATGTTTGCATTGTAAATAACTCACTCGATGGCAATGACAACACAGCTTACCAGTGAAATAAAATATTGAGCACAAACAGAAAAGTTACTTGTGGGGAAGAGGAAATTCTAACGGAACTAGAGATGACAATGCAAACACAGAAGAATTAAGGATTTCCTTTGTATTTTCTTACATCCAGAGTTTTAAATAAGGGCCTAGAAGTTGAAACCTTCTTTAAACCACATGGCATCTTTCTTGATATCTAAGCCTGAGGCTCTTTCTTCTCCATGGGGATATACTGTTTCTAGCTTATCAAATGTAATCTCACCTCCAGATTTTGTCTTTAAAATATTTAAATAATTTAAAGGAAAACATGTGATATAAAACTTCATTAAAGCATAAGAAAGGACATAGTATTCTCTTTGCCAATAGGAATAGTTGGGGATTTTTTTCACAGCAAAGCCTATAGTAGCTATTACCAGCAAAGAGCAAAAATGAAAGCTTAAAGATTATTAGTCTGTAAATAATATTATGATCCCATGTATGTGCACATGAAAAGAATAGGGCCATTGAATCAAATCACTGTCTATTTTCTAAGCATATTGCTATACTTGGAAATATCTTCCAAAAGTTCATGTGTTGGAAATGTAATCCTCAACCAAACAGTGTTAGAAAGTGGACCTAATAAGACCTAACTGCATCGGTAGAGTGGCGTCTTCATGAATAAATGAATGTGACTATCACAGCAGTGGGCTTGTTCCCACAGAATGAGTTGTTATACAGCATGCTGCCCTCCAGGCTGTGTCTCTTCTGTGTACCTCTTTATCTTTCCACTTCCCTACCATAAGATGAGGCAGCATAGGCTCTAGCCAGATGCCAGTGCCATGCTCTTGGGCTTCCAAGTCTCTAGAACTGACAAGCTGTTTCCTTATAATTGTGCCATCTCAGGTATTCTGATTCAACAGCAAGAAATGGGATAAAACAAAAGCGATAGAGACGAATGTACTACAACACGTGGATATCAATTTCAGAATGGATAAATTGGAGTAAGAATTAGTCCTGGTATAGGATGTCTAAGTAAGGCAGGCCCGATTCAGAGATGCCTCAGGGTTCCACCTCTTTTCTTCTTGTCTTTGTCATCAATAGCTCCTATTCCCCAGACTACAGGATAGTACCAATTGTTTTTTTTCTGCTCCATTCACTGTGTTTGGAAGGGAAAAAAAAGTTTCTTCCTCCACAGAAGCTATTTCCCAGAAGATGCACAGAGTACTTCCTATGTTCCATTGGCCAGAATTTAGTGGTAACAAATGACAGAAAGCATAGCTTGAAAATGCAGCCTTTATTGTAAATAGCCACATGTTCTTGTAAGTATGTGGAGTAAGTGGGAAAATTTATTCTTAGATGAATAACCAATGTATCCTATCATTAAAGCTGCCCAAGAAACATTAGCCCCATAATATTGCTATGAAGTTATGTTGAGTACATGTCTGTCTTTAGTCACCAGCGCTTGAACTCATGCATAAATTTCTTGATTATAGACTGCAGTTCACAATTAGACATTGTGTGCCTTTTAGGGTCTGTTTCTTTGGTTTTATATTCAAAAGAAAACAGTACCCAAAATCCATCTCATAAATTATATTCCCATTAATCATAAAGGAAACCAGATCGTAATTTCAAATTTAGCCCAACCACAAAAGCAAGCATTTCAAAGTTAATATTCTTCTAACAGAGGATCAGTATGTTCATTATATTCAAAGTGGTAAATGTGTCAAAATCAATCACAGCATGGTATTTCAGCCATATCTGATAAAGGTAATCATTTATTGTTCTCCAAAAGATTTTTTTTTCACTTATTTTCCAGGACTCTATACTCTCTCTTAAAAAAAAAAAAAAGTAATTTATTTATTTGAAAGGGGGAGAGAGAGAGAGAAAGAGAGAGAGAATGAATATGAATCTTCTGTCTGTTGGTTTACTCCCCAATGGCTGCAATGACCAGTGCTGAGCCAGGCCAAAGCCAAAGCCAGGAATGTCATCTGGTCTCCTACATGGATGACAGGGGCCCAAACACCTGGGCTATCTTCCTCTGCTTTTCCCAGGCACATTAGCAGGGAGCTGGATTAGAAGTGGCACAACCAGGTTGTGAACCAGCACTCTTAAGGGAATGTGGCATCTGGGATGCTGGCATCATAGGCAGTAAGCTTAATCCACTATGCCACAATGCCAGCCCTCTCCTGGTCATTTTCCCCTGGGTCTCTCATTCTTCTTTTTCTTTGCTGGTTTTATATTTTATGTACCTGATGAAACACTGAAGTGGCCCAGAGTTGTTCTTGACCTATGTTTATCTTTATTTGTAGTCATTCCCTTGCTGATATTATCCATTTTCTTGACTTTAAAATAAATCTGAGAAGCAAGTGCTTAGTCTGGTGATTAGGATGCCTGCATAACATATCACAATGCTTCAGCTCAGCTCCTACCTCAGGCTCCTGATTCTAGCTTCTCTCTAATACAGACTCTGAAGGGCAGCACTGATAACTCAGGTAACTGGGTTCCTGTCTACAAGGTAGGAGATCTGAATTATGTTCCCTGCTCCCAGTGTCAACCTTAGCCTTGACTGGAATTTGCAGGAGTGAACCAGTAGATGAGAGTGCTCTCTCTCGCTCTCTCTCTCTCTCTCGTGTGTGTGTGCATGTATACATTTACCTCTCAAATACATAACTAATTTTTAAAACTTTGAGAAGTAAACAATCAGCTAGTGATGCCAGTATTTAGATCTGTAGCCTTGATCTCCCTATACTTTTCAGGCATATATATTCAATTTCTTTCTCAAGATTATATATAAAAATAGGCATTTCAAATGTATCATGTCTAACTGAAGACCTCTGAGTCTCCTCATCCCAAATTACTTCTCAATAGTCTTTTGAGTTTAAATTAGTGGCAGCTCCCATCCTTCATTGTCTCAGGTCAAGAAACCATGTAGTGCTTTTCCTTTTCTTTGTTTCCCTGTCACCACCCTCCTTCAAGTCACTGCCATTTCTACCCTCAATGTATTGCAAAGCCAGGAGAACTGTTGATCTTTATGACCCTATGGCTTCCTCTATGCCTTTCTGTTTCTCTACTATTGCCCCTGAAGCCTTTGTCCACATGAAAGCAAGAGTAATCTATTACTAAAACATAATCAGATCATGTCACTCCTATGATGGAAACTTCCCAATGCTTCCTTCTCTAGAGAGAATTAATCATTACTATGATCTCCAATGCTCTGTGTATTCTAGCTGCCCATTAGCACTTTAATTCATCTCCTGATTCTCCTCCCTTGCTCACTGCATGACTTTCACAAAGGTTGACCTGCTTATTCCTTTTACACACTTTTCTTGAGAATATTGTCCTTGCTGTTGCCCCTTTCTCAAAACTTCTTGCCCCATTGGTCCGCATGGGTGATCCCCTCATCTTCATGTCTTTCTCAAATGTTGTCTTCTCAACAGGGTATCATTGGACCTTCAATATAAAATTACTACCCAGCCAACCACCATGTAAACTCTTCTTCCCTCCTTTGTTTTTCTCCATTGCCCATTTCAACTAACAACTATGGTTAGGTTATTTGCTTTGTTTTCTGTATCTCCCAAAAACCACAAAATCAGGAGCTTGGAAAACTTGCTCACTATAACTTTTGTGCCTAAGTATAGTTAATATATCATAGATGAATAGGTATTTGTTAAAGCAATAAAATATATCTTAGTCTGAAAAACATAAAACATGACCCTGTGAACTGCTTATATCCACTATTCTGTTTGCTAAGCCAGAAATATAATTAATTCAGTTTTGCTGATCTTGAAATCCCAATAGTTTGCTCTTTGCCATTCCCTATTTTTGTTTTATTTATGAAGTTTAATAGATCAGGATCAGGATCTGCATTCAGAATAAATATTAGCTCTTTTGAGAATTTGGCAATTTAAGCATTTTAATTGGCCTATTACACACGGTTGAATGAATCAAGTGATTCAAATATATAAATCCCATTTGACTGCATAGGAATAATGAAATATTCTAACTCTCTACCTTAGCCACATATGTAAGATTATTTGGTATATATTGTCTTCCAATTTACATTCTGTCCTATAATGGAATCTTTTTGAAAAGATGTAAAGACATAAAGAACAACTTATATATGCCCATGTGATTAAAAAGTCACATAGAGTCAGTTTGGAGATTGCTCAGAAACATGAATATAGCCCTCCCATACAACCCAGCCATCCCACTCCTTGGAATTTACCCAAAGGAAATTAAATTGGCAAATAAAAGAGCTGTCTGCACCTCAATGTTTATTGCAGCTCAATTCACAATAGCTAAGACCTGGAATCAACCCAAATGTCCATCAACAGAAGACTGGATGAAGAAATTATGGGATATGTACTCTATAGAATACTATACAGCAGTAAAAAAAAAAAAAGAAATCCAGTCATTTGCAACAAGATGGAGGAATCTGGAAAACATCATGCAAGTGAAATAAGCCAGTCCCAAAGGGACAAATATCATATGTTCTCCCTGATCAGTGACAACTAACCGAGCACCAAAAAGGAAACCTGTTGAAGTGAAATGGACACTATGAGAAACAATGACTTGATCAGTCCTTGTCCTGACTGTTGAGGAACAACTTACTATTTTACTCCTTTTAGTATTTTTTTGTTCTACTTAATACCATTGATTTAACTCTTTAATTAACACACAATTATTTTAGGTGTTTTAATTTAACTGAAAAGTTATCCCTGTTAAGTATAAGAGTGGGAAAAAGAGAGGGAAGAGATGTAGAGTTTGGCACATGCTCAATCGGACTTACCCCTAATGGTAGAGTTAGAAACATACCAGGGGATTCCAATTCAATCCCATCAAGGTGGAATGTACAAATGCCATCTAACTTGTTAAAGTGATCGGTTTAAGTTCATGATTGATCAAAAAGATAGGATTAAGTGTCAAAGGAATTGCATAAATAAGACAGGTGTCTTCAAATAGTAATTGATAGAATTAAAAAGGAGAGAATGACCCTGCATGGGAAGCAGGATACATAGCAGACTCATAGAATGGCAAATGCCCTAAACAGCACTCTGGCCTCAGAATCAGTCCTTAAGGCATTCATATCTGGCTAAAAAGCCCATGAGAGTTTCACAGGGATGGAATGCCAAGACACTGTGGCAAAAATAAAAAATGACCTAAATGAAAGATATCTGTGAGTGAGATCCCAGTGGAAAGAACGGTCCATCAAAGAAGGAGGTATCTTTCTCTGAAGGGAGGAGAGAACTTCCACTTTGACTATGTCCTTGTCTAAATAAGATCGGAGTTGGTGAACTCAAGAGACTTCCATAGCCTTGGCAGCTCCTGACAAGAGCCTCGGGTGATTACTGACAACATCAATAAGAGTGTCAATTGTTAAATCAACGGGTGTCACTGTGCACCTGCTCCCCATGTAGGATCTCTGTCCTTAATGTGTTGTACTATGTGAATTAACAGTAAAACTACTACTCAAACAGTACTCTATATTTTGTGTGTCTTTGTGGGTGCAGTCTGTTGAAATCTTTACTAAGTATATGCTAAGTTGATCTTCTGTATATAAAGATAATTGAAAATGAATCATGATGAAGAATGGGATGGGAAAGAGAGTGGAAGATGGGATGGTTGCAGGTGGGAGGGAAGGTTATGGGGAAAAATCCACTATAATTCAAAAGTTGTACTTTGGAAATTTATCTTTATTAAATAAAAGTAGAAAAAAGTCACATAAGTCTTAAGTACATGTAACATTTGTTTCTGTATTTTTAAGTCATTTTATGGCACTTCAGTACATGTGGAGTCCTATTGTACAGTACTCTTTCATTTCATTTATAACAATTCTGAACAGAAGTGACAATGTGGAAATGAATAGAGTTTACCACAGTTCAGCTTGAGAAATTGCATCTGACACAAAATGAAAGGAAATATGCAGGAGTGTTAAAAAAAAGTAAAAAAGAAAAAGATTGAAATTGTCAAGGAGAATAAATGCCATTCTTCGCTCGTCTCAAGGAAAAAAAATGTGTTCCTTATACATTAAAAGCATTGGCATCATTCATAAGTTCTTTCTTATTATAATTTACTTTGTATAGTTTATGTTCATTATGTTAGTCTCAGATCACTAAAGACAATATTTTGATGTTATATTTATACTAATATAAACTCTGTTACAAGAATGTGTAATATCAAGTCATAGAAGAAATTCATCAATATTCAAAGCACTTTAAATAGTTATTGATTTAAAACCAAATTTCTAACCAATACTGTGCGGTAAGTTGACAGAATAAAAAAGCTTACTTGATAAGTATATTCAAGAAAATATGTATTCCTAAATATGGTATAGTAACATTGATTGTTCTCTGTAGCCACAAACATCCCTTTCCCATCTGTAATTAACAATGCCCTGAATTTCTTTTCTAGTACCTGTATCCCTCTACTTCCAATCTGTATGCAATTGCTAGGTTAGATTCTTTACCTGGCTTTTATATGCATTTATGAGTTAGACCTAGCCAACCTGTATATTTCATCCTTCTGGCAATGTGATTGAAATAGGGATGATGACTTGACATCATCTGAACTATTGAGAGTTAGACCTAGATTTTTTAGAACTCCTTCAGCCTTTTTCAACTGGGGGTCCTCATCTGAATCACAACACAGAAAATGATTTCAGCAACTGCTTTCTCAAGTCCCCCAAAGGCAGTATCCAACTGTCTCACCCAAGACACTGAGATAAAAAGTTCATTTTTCATCTAAGCTACAACCATTGATGTTGCATGCCACCAAGATTTAAATCTTTCTAATAAATCCCAGTCAAGAAAGATGGAAAGGAAACTCCCTATTGGTAATATGAAATTGAGAATTGAGCAATTAGGATCTCATAACAAAAAAATACATGCAAAATAGTACCTTGCTAGGAGCTGAACAAAGAACAGTGACTGGATGTGGTCTCACACTGGCACTGTATCTATAAAATGAGTTTTATGAACAATATACTACATTTTAGCTTATGTCCACTTCAGTTGGATTTTCTGACACTTACAATAAAGTCCTAATTTAGGTATTTAAATATTTCCAAAATGAAAAATGAATTATTTTGTTGACTAATTTAGGTGCAAAAAAGGTACAATTATATGTTGAAAAAAATCCAATTGCATGTATATTTGAGAAGTTTTTAATGATAGCATGAAATAAGAAAATGTTTTATGCAACAGCTTATCAGAGAGACAAAAAGAAATGGGAACAATGACTCATAGAGGTTCCAACCTCCCTTTCCATTGCAAGCCACATGAGTAAGTCATCTTGAATGATAGCCCAGCACACAACTGATCTCACCTCTGTGAGAAATCTCCAACAGGAACCACTTAGCTCAGCCTAGATAGAATCACAAAAGATAATAACAAATGTGTTGTTTTAGACCATTAAGTTTGGAGTGCTTCATTATGGGCAATGGGTAACTAGAACTCTAAGGGTTTTTTTTTTTTAACTGTTAGTGTAAATAAATATTTTTCTCCTTCCATTTTATATGCTCACTTGTCTGAATATGTTAAGCCTATTTTTAATGTTATATATTAATATATTAATTTCTTTAATTCATTAAATTTTTAAGCAATCACTGTGTTAAGCTGCCTTATTTTAAATTGACAAATTATTAGATTTATCAACTATATTATTTGAAAAAATATTTTATTTTTATTCATCTGTACAATTAGAATAAGATTAAAATGTCCTGGCAACATTAGGCTCATTTTTCATTGCTGACTATATTGAGAATGATTCTAGTGTCTGATCTGCCTTTAAATAAAATCACTGTAGGAAAATTTATATCCATTCTTATTTTGAGTTTTTAAATTTATTTTTTAAAAATAGGGAATATATATTAAGGCCATCAGATTTTAAGGCATCTTTTTCATTTTGGAATATTTTTATTTTTGATTAATCTTTTTTATGATATATCATTGGGTTTGCTTTATTATATAATCAGCCTTTTTCTTTTAATAGATGACATCACTTACATACATTTATTATTATTAAAATAGAGCTTGATTTTAAGGGAAGACATTGTGATACAGCAGATTAAGCAGCCAACTGGGACGCCCACATCTGGTATCACAGTGCTAGTTCAAGTCTCTACTATTCAACTTCCCACCCAGCTTACTGCTTGGGAAAGCAGTAGAAGACAGCCCAAGTATGAGGATTTCTGCCACCCAAATGGGAGACCAGATGATATTCCCAGCTCCTGCATTCATTTTGCCAATCCAGTTGGGTGGAAGAAATCCAAGACCTTGAGCTATCATCAATGCCTACCAGAATCTGCTTCAGCAGGAAGCTTGAATTGGGAGCCAGAGATGGGTATCAAATCCAGGCACTCCTATACACCTGGTAGGACTTAAACACCAGGCCAAATGCCTGCCCCAAAGACCTTGATTTTTGTTTGCCTCTTGAATTTTTTAGTCACTGCTGTTATTTTCCAAGTACTCCTGAGTGCTATAAATCTGAAATCCTTACATGTTTGAGAAAAACGTATGTTCTTGGTTGGATAAGGGCAGGAACAATTAGAAAAATTAATAAAGAAGGATTTCTTATTGCTCCAGATTAAAAGAAATTGCAATTATAATGTATACTTAGAAAATCAGAAACAAGACAGATGAGGGAAAAGATAGAAAGTTTTGAGGAAATATTTTTACCTACAGTACAGAGTTGATACATCCCAGAGGAAATAATAGGTCAGCAGTTTAGAAGAAAGATAAGAGCTGGCAGGAAAAGAAAGGTATTAAACTTATTTATAAAAAGGGAGTAATTGGATTTATTAGAAAAGATAACAGCAACAAGAACTTAAGGTTAATTGAAATATTTCTGTATAATATGATTATTAAAGGCATATGAAAGAGATCATTTAAGAGAAAGAGAGCTTAGAAAACAGAGGTAGCAAGAAATTCGGGACAGATAAGTGTTAGACAAGTAGAGGAAAATGTTCGCAAAATAAAGGTATGATCATCAGAGAAAATACTATCATATGTGGAATAAGTAAATGCTATAGTAAGCTCTAGAATTTTTAGTCCAAAATTAAACTTTCATGGGTACTTTTGGCCTTTGATAGCCTTTTGTAGGATAATTTTAGTAGAGTGCTAGGGCAAAAATTTTGAACTGTAATGGAAATTATGATAGGAATTAATACCAGCAACTGTGTATAAGAGAAAATTGAAATATATCAATAGCCAAGGAAAATGTTTTCATATTTTTCCACACTTATTTATTTTTCCAGAGAATTAGCAAAGAAACGGAGCTATAGTCAATATCAGTTACCTCACTAATGTAAATTGCCTATTATTAATGGATAATTACCAAATATAGACAGTCTATGAAGCATGTTGTCAAAATTAGCTGGATTACTTTGTGTCAAGTTCCTGACTTAAAAAAATAAGCCCTTTTCATGAAGTTTCCGTTTCCACTGACTTCTAGAACATTCTCCCCCATACAAGATTTTAAAGGAATGGAAAGGTCACCAACTCTTTAGAAAGCTTTTACTGCACAAAAAGAATTAGTTCAGTACCTTATCAAATCCAGTGATCATATTTTATGGTACATTTTAGTGTCAAGGTTTGGTACAGAGCACTGGATGTTATGTCATTGGATAATTTTCCTAGGAAATTTTAGAGTGAAGAATAAAGGATATGAACCCTCTAGTTTCTTCCTCACTCCCCTGTCACAGTCTCCCCTACCCAACCTCCCCAAACGCAACTTCACCATGTAGAGACCACTGAAAAGGATGACAAGTAACATGTATTCAGACTGGAAGCCCTTGGCAAAGAATCCAAACAAAAGTAACAGGAGGCCGGTGCCACGGCTCACTAGGCTAATCCTCCACCTGCGGCGCCGGCACACAGGATTCTAGTCCCGGTCGGGGTGTCAGATTCTGTCCCAGTTGCTCCTCTTCCTGTCCAGCTCTCTGCTGTGGCCCAGGAGTGCAGTGGAGGATGGTCCAGGTCCTTAGGCCCTGCACCCGCATGGGAGACCAAGAGAAGCACCTGGCTCCTAGCTTCGGATCAGCGCGGTGCGCTGGCCGCAGCAGCCATTGAGGGATAAACCAATGGAAAAGGAAGACCTTTCTCTCTGTCTCTCACTGTCCACTCTGCCTGTCAAAAAAAAAAAAAAAAAAAAAAAAGGTAACAGGAAAATGAACATTTTTGAGAAAGGAAATGATTCTGTGACAATAGAAAGAAGGAACAGGGATTGGTGCTGTGGCGTGGCAGGTAAAGCCACTGCCTGCAGTGCCGGCATTCCACATGGGCACCGGTTCGAGTCCCGGCTCCTCCACTTCCAATGCAGTTCTCTGCTATGGCCTGGAAAAGCAGTAGAAGATGGCCCAAGTCCTTGGGCCCTTTCACCCACTAGGGAGATCTGGAAGAAGCTCCTGGCTCCTGGCTTCAGATTGGCACAACTTTGTCCGTTGCAGCCATCTGGGGAGTGCACCAGCAGATGGAAGACCTCTCTGTCTCTCTGCCTCTCCTTCTCTCTGTGTGTAACTTCAGCCTGAGCCACATTACTTAATTAGATTGAAATACTTATATTTCATTTTCAGTCACAAGCTTCTTTGAATTTTGTGATCAAAACTTTGTAGGGTCCTCGACTGCAGTTTGCTTATATATAAATCAGTGCCCACTTTGTGTTTTTAAGGCAGTCTTTGTTCAGTTGGTTGATTTTGTCATTTATTAAAAATTTTTAAAACCTTTAACAGGATTTTACTTTTTAAAACAAAGAAATAAATTTATTTGGCCAAAAACTCTATTTTTACTATCTGAAGTCACTGAGTTGCTATATAACCAGTCTTTTACTCATTACTAAGTTATAATCAATTCCAATAGGACTTGACTTTTAAGCCCTTGGTTCATGTATTTGAATGATTTAGAATTCAATAGCATATATAATAACGGGGGAAAAAGTCCCCTTAGAAATAAAAAGACAACTCTGCTTACTCCTGAGATGGTCATCAATGTAGCACATTTTCAAGTCAAGTGAAAATTCAATGCAATTAATGGCTTAGTAATCACAAATATTATCTTGACTAACATTTACAAAGGGTTATTTTACATTTCATGGTAAGGATACTAAAAAGGAAATAAAATCACAAAATATTCTGGTAAATATCCAAGAAAGTTTGGGCACTTTCCCAGATACTACAGAAGTTCCCACCAACTAGATAACAAAAGCTATGTAAAGTGTAGTTCTCTCTCCTCACAGGCTCTTGGGTCCCTGTTTCCTTACCAGTAATAGCTGAAAAGAATACACAAAATTCTTACCAGAAGTCAGTTTTGGCAACTACAAATTCTAAGTATTTTTCACCCGTGAAGAGATGTGTGAATCCCAAAGGACCCTGATCATTTGTATATATTCAACTTCAATGAGAAAAATCAATAAATGTAATTCAAATTATTGAATTTGCCATTATGGCAAAGAAAGAGAGGGTCAGGAAACCAAAATGCTATCTGAAGTCAAAACTCCAGATCTTTTGCATGCTTAGAGTCTCCTCAGAATATTACAGCATCAATAAATCTTTGTTGAATGAATTAATTCACATAGGAATTAATAGCAACTATTTTTTCCTTATAGATCAACCTTAACTCTTACCAAAAGAATACCCAGTAACTATAACAGATTTAGTCTTTATGAATATGACAGGACAAAATAGGCAACCATGCATGTATATCAACACACAGAAGATAACAGAAAGGAAATTTTAGATAACAAAATCAATTTTTGAAAAGAAAGATTAGGTAGCTTTTTCTTTCCTTTTGAAATTATTTGTTAGCTGGGACTGGTGTTGCGCAGCAGGTTTAGCTGTCACCTGCAACACTGGCATCCCATAGGAGCACCATTTTGAGTGCCAGATGCTCCACTTTTGATCCAACTCCTTAATGAGGTGCCTGGGAAAGCAGTGGAAGATGGCTCAAGTACTTGTCACCCATGTGGGAGACCTTGATGGAGTTCCAAACTCCTAGCTTTGAACTGGTCCTGCCCAAGCTGTTGTGGGCCATATGAGGAGTGAACCGGGAGATAGAAGATGTCTCTCTACCTCTGTCTCTCCCTCTCTCTCTGTAACTTTGCCTTTCAAATAAAGAAGTTTTTTTTTTTTTAAATAAAATACTTGCTTTCTAAAAATGGGTAGAGAAATATGAAGACAAATTAAAATTAGCACCCTCATAGTGCCAATAAAAAAAAGACATGGTAGAGAAAAAGACAAACGGAAGGGGTGAGAAAAAGTGAAAGATACTTATGGCAAACATAATAGAAGCAGCTGTGTGCCTGAGAATTCTAGGTACTTAACTGATGTTCATTGACTAAACAAATGACTACGGGTCATGAAGAGAATTATTGTAAAACCAAGGTAGGTGCCAGTATAGCAAAAGTCCTTTTGCAGTATATTCAGTCATCCAAAATGCACTTATAGAGGAACCCAAAGTCTCCATATTGGCTAATACTGTGGGAGAAACAAGACCCAAATATTACATGACACTAGGTGTGTAGAATACAGAGAGCTACAAACAATTACATATAATACAATATACTGAACGTTGTAATAGAGGAGGCACTATTGTAATAGAGGAGGCACATTGTAATAGAGGGATCTTTAAGTGGGAAGGAGCTAGTTTAGAACAGTGAGGCAAGATAGCAGGTATGACTCAGAATTAGGCTTTAAGGGATGAATAGGAATTTTACAGATGAACACCAACAACTAATTGTTCAGGACAAAAAGATGGCTAAACTAATTCCTTTATAGGCAACTAAGAATGTACCTCAACAATGATGCCTGGAATATGTCCTTCTGCCTCCACTGCTATCACTGCTACCATGGACAATTTCATGTGAAGCTTAGTATTTTTTTAAAGATTTATCTATTTATTTATTTGAAAGGCAGAGTTACAGAGAGGCAGAGGCAGAGGCAGAGAGAGACAGACAGACAGATGTCTTCTATCTGCTGCAACAGTAGAGATGGGCCAATCCGAAGCCAGGAACCAGGAGCTTCTTCTACCTCCCAGGTAGGTGCAGGGGCCCAAGGACTTCAGCCATCTTCTGCTGTTATCCCAGGCACATTAACAGGGAGTGGGCCAGAAGAAGAGCATCCAGGACCTGAACCAGTGCCCATATGGGATGCTGGCACTGCAAGTGGTGGCTTCACCCGCTACACCACAGTGCTGGCCCTGAAGCCTATTATTAACAGTAAATTTTATGCCAATATTTGTTTCTTTTTAATTAATTGTCATAGGAAGTCTAGAAAATGGATTTAGTTTTGAAAGTATTTTTACTAAAAGGTTCTAATTCCATTTTTGTTTCCCTTGTAAGAACGAGCTAAATGAGTTTCCTCCCTTTTCATTCCTATTTCTCTATATTTCCTTTTTTAACATTATGTTCTCATCTGTTTCCTCTCAATCATGCCTTATTAATTGCCCATTGGTGTGGATCTTTCTAGAAAAACTTCTAATACTTGGCTGTCTTGGTTTTCTTGCCTACTGTGTGACATCCTGGAGTTCCTCAGTTAAAATTAAGCTTCCAGGTGAAATTGCCATTAAGTGTTCCCTCAGTTCTCCAAAAAAGGGCTGGAAACAAGATGATGTGGCTTCTCTCTCACATCACTGTCTTTTGTCAGATGGATTTTTGTGTTGCTAGAAAGCATTTGTTCAAGTTGGCTATTCTAGAAATCGCTCTATACAGAAGTAATTTACACAAGACTTGAGAGTTTGAAAGATTGCTTACTTGGCAGAAGACCCTTGGGATTCACATAAATGGTGCATTTTATGTCCCGAGTTGTGTTTCTTGTAACCATGACACTCTGCTTCCCTGAGGAGAAGAAAAATAGAAAAATGAAATTTCAATGTCTGTACTAAACTAAAACTCATGGGAGTTTTTCTTGAATGCTCTAGATTGGATGCCTTCTCCAGCTAGTTAAAATCACAAAGGCAGAAGTAGGTTTCTATTTACCATATTCAAGTTAATGAATTACCTAAAATCCTAGTAAGATAGTAAGAATAAAAATGTAACTGTTCATATCATTCTACTCCTTCTCTCAAATCATAGCCATCTTTTATATTTCACACATCACTTTAAAAATGTGATTATTTTGTGAATCAAAAATTTTAAGATTCAAAATATCATTACAATCAGAACAGCATATTCTTTCCTCAAAATATTTCTTGAAGAAACATATGGCTTTCTCAATCTGATTGGCCTCACTTGTATTCATGGCCTGACAATAGGTTTAATAACCATCTTGATTACATGTAAGAGCTATCAAAGCTAGACATCTATTTTAGCAAATGAAAACTTGGGATACCATGTTAGAGGAATATTCCATGTTTCTTTTTACTTGTAAGCCAGAATACTCCTAGAAAAAGTCCCTTTCAGATCCTAGTTAGATCTTCCAGTAACTCTAGGGTCCCAAACTGCCCAGGATAGATCTTAAGTCCTAGATTTGAGAGAGTGGTACAAAGGTTCAAAAAAATCCATCACTTAATACAGCAATTTTAGGTTCTTCCCTGCTAGGAGCTAAAACCTCCAGGAAAGCTACAGATCTCCTGCCCTCCCCAACTACCCGTCTCCCCAACAAAACAAACCAATCTGCCTTGGAGGCACTGCAATCTCTGTAAGGTTATAGTGGTTACTTGGGGTTGACTAGAATTTGACTAGCCTAATTTGTCATTTTGCAATGAAAACTATACTATATAAGTGCTAGTAGTTTTATGTCTTTTTTATGGTCCCCTGTTTGCTGCTTTCTAAATCGAAGGAGACTGCTAACAGTCCCAGGAGTGATGTCAATATATTTTACACACCTGATCAATCTTATCATCCATGAGATTAATTCCATAAAGTAACACTAACTAACCTTTGCCATGCAGCATTCGTACTGCTCTTCTGACCTACAGTTTTTAGGCTTCTAAGGTTGTAAAAGTGAAATGTTTCTTACCTTCTGAGATAAAATCAAGTTTTGTTCTCATTTTGTGTCTTCTTCCTAGAATTAAACAGATAAAGCTATGGGCTTTATGTCTTCAGAATTCTCAGCTCTTTATTTCTACATTTAACACGTCTACAGTCAAGGTTGCTGCCACTCAAGTCTTCCTAACACACTTCATTTTCCCTTTATGAATTTTCAACATGACACAGGAGTGTGACTGAACAAGTGATACATCTTACACTCTGGGTAACTTGACTTCCCCACAGTCTAATATCAACTGTTCCAGGCTAGGATTACAATGGCTCTGTGCCAAATGTGTCATCTCAGTGTTCATGTTACAATTTATGAATTTAAATTTTAGGCTATATACTGGAAGAGACTTAGGTTAAAATTGGTTCTGCAAATGATACTTTCTCTGGGATAAAATTAAAACATAACAATCTGTTACAAATGCAACCATATTTTTTGATTAGTTACAGACCTAACCTTAAACATCAACGTCAAAAATCACTCAAAGGGGCCAGCATTGTGGCATAGCAGGTTAAGCCGCCACCTGTGACACCAGCATCCCATATGGATATTCGTTCAAGTGCCAGCTGCTCCATTTCTGATGCAGCTCCCTATTAATGTACCTGGGAAAGCAGTGGAAAATGGCCCAAGAACGTGGGCCCCTGCCACCCACATAGGAGACCCAGATGAAGTTCCTGGCCCAGTCCCAGCCACTGCGGCCATTTTGGGAGTTAAGCGGCAGATGGAAGATTGATTTCTCCCTTCCCCTTATGTAATTCTGCCTTTGAAATAAATAAATCTTTTTCAAAAATCATTTATAACATATGTTATGTGATGGTAAATGGGTAAAGGGGGCTATTTTAAAGTTAAGTTTCTTTAGGAGCATAGGCTTTAAGACAGTAAAACAGATTATGAGGACATATAAATACTTAGAAAATAATATTCATGTGTAGTAATTTTGAAAATATATTAATAAACATGGTTTGATTACACACTCCTGGAATAAAAGGGTCTTTTATGTGCTTATGTAAGACTGTATGTATATACATTTATAAATATACATGTATATGAAAGTAACAATTTTCAGTGTTTGGAATATAACTGTGTCAATATTTATCTGAATATAATTCATTCAGGCAAAACAGAATTCATTTACCTTTAAAATATCTTTATTTTTCACAAAATATTTGTTTAATTAAAAAGATGCACTCTTTTACTAAAGAGAGGTGTTTGAAATAGTTTGTAGTCTAAAGCCCCAACTCCATTTTTTTCTCAAGATTCCTTAAAACCTAAAGGGGCCATTTTTGTAAAAGACTGGAATAATAAAGAAAAATTTAGGGTAGGAATACTGAAAAAACAAGTCTTTTTCTCTGTGGGGAAAACAGGTATCATGATATTTATTTTCCTGAGAGCCTAATATTGATACTTACAAATTATTTTTTTTCTGTTTCATATACAGGAAAAAGCTATTTTGTGAGCTAGAAAGCCAAAGGAGGAGTGGAGGGGTATCTCATTAATTGGTTTGAAGAATAGGATAAGGGTCTAGACTGCCTGTGTTTTAGAAAATTTGTTTCTACAAGATAATTGCTTTTACAACAATGCTCTTACATCCCTTGTCCTGATATGTTAAGATATATTGATAGCAAAGAGTTTTCACTGCAATCTAAAATTCATGGCAAGTTAAAGAAAAGTTTTAGTATCAATGAAGAAAGACATTTGCTTGGGCCTTAAAACATTTTTGAAAATTTCTCTAAAAATGTCCTATTAAAATCTATTCATTGCATTGCATTCTGGAAAAGATGGCCACTCTAAGAAATGGTTCTGGTATAGTGAATTTCCATATGGGGAGAATGGAAGTGTCTTCATGCCTCCCCACACTCACACACTCCAATTTCAATTCCATATACCTTTCAAATTCAAATGTGAAAGGTGAAAGCAACAAAACATTTAGTAAAAAACCAGGAATATTTTTCCAGTTTTAAAGTAGACAAAGATTCTTAAATAGGTTATCAAAAGTACCAACCGTAACAGATTTTAAATGAACCATGTTAAAATTACTTACTTGCTACGAACAAAGAGACAGTTCAGAGCATGGGAGAAGACATCCATTCCTCGCATGTTCAACACAGGGCCCATATCAAATTACAGAAAGAACTAAAATCTGTTTAAAAAATAATGGGCAAACAAAAAAATGCACAAAATCTTGAATAGATAATTTTAAGAAAGAATATATACAAATATTCAATAAACATATAAAGGTTGTTCAGCTTCATCAGTCAACGGAGACGTGAAAGTTAAAACCCAAAATAACACCAGAACACAGGTTCTATAATGGCAAAATTATAGCAATGGTAAATAAAAGAGTTGACAAGGATACAGAATAATTCAAACTCTCAAACATGGCTTATTTGGCATCTTCCACTAAAATTAAGAAAATATATATAAACTATGGCCCAGCAAGTCCACATCACCCAACAGAAATATATGTATATGTTTTCATGAGACATCCACTAAAATGTTTGTATCTGGCCTATTTACAACAGCTCCGAGCAGAAACTACTCAGATATTCATCAGAATAAATTAATTATGAAAAATTCCTCAAATGAAATACTACACAAAAGAGAATAAATCAACTACAAATTTCTCTTAACGGTAAAGACAAACTTCAAAACAGTGTTGGGAAAAAACTTTAGACTTAAAAAGAGTATTACTATAAGTTTCTATGACATTATATAAATTTGTTATAATACATAACAAACTTGTACATACTCCAATTAATCCATGGTACTACAAGTTAGGATGCTGGCAACTTTGGGAGGTATGCACTAACTAGGGGCTGTCATTTGGTTGTGTGTGTGTGTGTGTGTGTGTGTGTCTTTTTTCCTTAATTTGAGCTTTAATTGTACAAATGTCTTCAGCTTTTGAGAACCTATTGAGCTGTATATTTATGATATATTCACTCTAATGTGTGTAGACCACAATTCAATTAGTAGAAAAGATTTCTTAAGACAAGTATGAAGGTTTAGTTTTATTCAATAAAGAATAAAAATCCACCTGTGTTAGGGAGGTAAGCAAATTTTAGAGAACATTCTATTACCATCTAAGAAGCAAAAAACACATGAAGGCCACATAACTAAAAAATCATTTCAAGTTTGTTGCTGTTAATAAAACCCAGAAAAACTATTTAAATGTAAATACATAGACATCAAATTCAATTAAAAATGATACTTTGGTCTCTAGACATAAATTAATCTATATTTAGCATTATAAGTTTAAAGTTAAACAAATTTCCCCTTTTCATGAGTAACTCCAAAATTCGAGTTTTAGGAGCAATCTGCCATTTGAGAATTTCCTTTGCTGAAGTTAGAAATGGAAATAGAAAAATTAATAAAAATCACCTGACCAGAAAAGAGGCAACAGTTCAAGGGAAGCATCAGAGGGTTGTTTGCCCTGCATTCCTCAACTGCCCAGACCAAAGGCAGTGCAGCTCAGCCTGAGTGCTGAGCCCTGCCAGACTCTAGACTCAGATAGCTAGGGAGATTTTAAAGACCTCTGGCCAGGAATTCAGTTGGTGATATTGGTCCTGAACTCCATGCTAGAGTTCACTAAGGTAGAATTTTTTTTTTTTTTTGTAACAGATTTTTCTTAACAAATTGCTTTTATAACCACTTCTTATTTTGTCCTTGCCATGCATTTTTCTCTAGTGACCCAGGTCCCATTACTTGGTTTCTGGCTTTGAGGGACTTGTACTGGAGTATCTTCCTTGGTGAATTGCCTCACACCTGAGCACTTTCTGGATGGCGGTCTCACTGCTTCCTTCCTATTTTTCCCACAGATTGCAGTTTTTGTGATTCTCCCTGAATTTGTTTGGTGCCGATAACCTAAAGGCTGATTTTTCTTCCAACATCTGTGCAACCATACTTTCTGCAAACTGGGATACTCACCTTTTACTCATGATTCATCAAGCTTCCATGCCTTCCACCAAGGCTAGTTATGCCAGGTTTCTCTGCCAACCAGCTTACCTCACCCAAGAGGATATTCTAAGCACGACATGCTTTATACATATGCCTATCTAGGATGCTGCACACTGCTGATTTCTGAGGTGCAATCCAATTCCAGGGCATCTTCTTCACCTCAGGCCCAACCACCTCAAACCTGGTGCTTATGACGACTCTAGTGAGAAGGTAGTAGAAATGATAGATAGATAGATAGATAGGAAGGAGGGAGGGAGGGAGGAGGGAGGGAGGGAGGGAGGAGGGAGGGAGGGAGGAAGGAAGGAAGTTAGTTAGTTCTTAGTCTTGCTCAGAATGCCACAGACAAGAAAAATTCAGGAAGGCCTATCTTTAACAATGTTGGCCAAATCCTGCCACCAGCCCCACTTGCAGCTAAAAGATAAGAAAAGCTGAGAAAAGAACAAGAAAATACATGAAGACATTAGCATTTGTTCTAGCAGTTAAGATGCTACTTTGGATGCCAGCATCCATATCAGAGTGCTTAGATTCGAGTCCCAGTTTTTCTCCTGATTCCATCTTTCTATTAATACACATCCTGGGAAGCTGCAGGAAATGGCTAAAGAACTTGGATCCTTGCCACCCATGTAGGAGACCTAAACTGAGTTTCTGGCGCCCAGCTTCAGCTTGACTTAGTTTTGGCTATTGAAGCTCTGTGAGGAGTGAACCAGTGGATGAGAGTAGTGCTATCCCCCTCTCTTCCCTGAAATGAGGGAGAGGGGATGAGAGGCGAGAGAAGAGAGAGACTGTATGAAGATATGGAAGGTAGAATACAACAGAACACTGTATGTACTACTGTTTCCCATTCAGCTGTTATTTAAAGTCTCCTCTGTGTAACATAACTGTTATAGCCACTTTCTCCACTATTTGCTCATCTGGCCTTGCCCAATTCAATACATCAATTTGTATCCATTTATCTTTACATTAAATCTTCCTGTTTGTTTTTAACTATGACAAGCAACTTCGGTAGTCATAGTCTTTAACTTATCCCTGCCCTTACCAAAAAGCTAGTCATGAGTTCTCACTACTTAAGGGAAGTAGAATTCCTTTGTACTTGTTAAGTCATATTTTTTTTTAACTTTTAATTAATGAATATAAATTTCCAAAGTACAGAATATGGATTACAATGGCTTCCCCCCCATAACGTCCCTCCAACCCGCAACCCTCCCCTTTCCCACTCCCTCTCCCCTTCCATTCACATCATGATTCATTTTCGATTCTCTTTATATACAGAAGATCAGTTTAGCATACATTAAGTAAAGATTTCAACAGTTTGCTCCCACACAGAAACATAAAGTGAAAAATACTGTTTGAGTACTAGTTATAGCATTAAATCTCAATGTACAGCACACTAAGGACAAAGATCCTACATGAGGAGTAAGTGCACAGTGACTCCTGTTGTTGACTGAACAAATTGACACTCTTGTTTATGGCATCAGTAATCACCCTAGGCTCTTGTCATGAGCTGCCAAGGCTATGGAAGCCCCCTGAGTTCACCGACTCTGATCATATTTAGACAAGGCCATGGTCAAAGTGCAAGTTCTCTCCTCCCTTCAGAGAAAGGTACCTCCTTCTTTGATGACCCAATCTTTCCACTGGGATCTCACTCATGGAGATCGTTCATTTAGTTGTTGTTGTTGTTGTTGTTTTTTCACCCAGAGTGTCTTGGCTTTCCATGCCTGAAATACTCTCATGGGCATTTCAGCCGGATCCGCATGCCTTAATGGCTGCTTATGAGGCCAGAGTGCTGTTTAGGACATTTGCCATTCTATGGGTCTGCTGTGTATCTCACTCAAGCTGACTTACCTCAAACGGTAGAGTTAGAAACATACCAGGGGATTCAAATTCAATCCCATCAGGGTAGCATGTACCAATGCCATCTCACTAGTCCCAGTGATCAATTTCTGTTCACAATTGATCGTAATGATAGGACTAAGAACCAAAGGGATCACATAAACAAGATTAGTGTCTGCAAATACTAGCTGATAGAATCAAAAAGGGAGAGAATGAGCCTACATATTTCTAAGGACACATGATGTGATTGAGAAAACTATTAGAGAATAGTCATATAAAGACAATGTTTAGAAAACTATTGGGCTTAAATTTAAAGAATTTTTGAGATTTAACATCAAAGGACTAAATCAGTTATAACAATATAACAGAATGGGAGCAATCATCAACAATAATGCATGATAACACAAGACAAGGGAGACACAAATACTCGAAGAAAAACTGAGTTCTTAGGATTTTAAATTGAGCCAAATGGATTTTCAGACCCTGTTACTGCTTTGCAGGAGCACAGAGAATATTGTAAAGTGAAGATTCATTCCAGAGAATTTATTAGAAAAGGAGCCCACCAAGAACTCAAGGGAAGTTTGGACATTTTTTCCTGTAACTCTATGGCTAAAATAAATTGGATCCAAGTATCTCTATGGATAACACCAATCAATGGGAATACCATACTCAAATAGACTGTAAATATAATGCATTCTGACAAAAGAAATCTATTACAGTTAAAAATGAAGAGAAAAAAGGCAGAATATGTGTATGATACAAGTTCACAGCACCATAGGATATGATTGGTATAAGAGATGATCAATACCTAATTAAATTCTGAGGGAAGGGAGAGAAGAATAGAGTTACTACCTAATTATTGTTATATCATGAAATAGCAGATTACATTGATAAAGTATACACTTAGTCCATTCTGTTAAGATAAGAAAATCATAACACTTCAGTATGCACTGGATTATTTTGCTGTTGTTAGATATAATTTCTCCAAATTAATTAGAAATAGTTCAGAAAAAAACATTCATACACATGACCCCCACACATATACATGCCTACACCACACACAAAAACCTATCATATATACATACACACAAACACAGAGGGAGGGAAGAAGGGGAAATCATAAGTCTAAAATTATTGAAAACTACTAAGGCTAATGAGTTTTCTTGAACAATTGCTGTAATATTTTATTCAATAAGTTTGATTCAAAATTTAAAAAACAATATATCACAAATTTAAGAAAAATGTTAAAATTTCATTCATATAATGAATTAGTCCAGTTCAAAAGTCAACAATTAATGAGCATACTTTAGCCCTACCAGCTTTAAATTCTGGAACAAAGCAACTGTACCCACCAACCTCACTTCTTTTTCACATTAAAACAGAGTTATTACCTAACCCACAGGGTAGTTTATAAGCATTTATGTATCACTATAAAAAACCAATGTCAGAAAGATTATTTTCATATGTTAAGACATTATGACTAGAAAACCCAGAAGAATTAATAAGAATCTATTGAAAACAATAATAGTTTAGGAAAGCATTAGTACATAGGATGAACATAGTCAAATTCAAAATCTTAATATTATAAGCAATTACAAACACTACTTAGAACTATTATTTTATTGCTTGTAATAAAGTAAAAATAATAAAGTATGTTGTAATAGATTTTTATAATTTTTTAAGAAGCAAAGAGAGACATAACAGAGAACCATCAGCTGTTTCACTCCCCATCTGTTGGCTCACTCCCCAAATGTCCTCAAGGACTGGAATTGAGTCAAGCCCCAGGAGCCGCAACACAACCCAGTGTGACAAGGACCCAACTACTTGGATCATTACCAGCTGCTCCCCAGATGTATAATAACAGGAAGCAGGAATTGAAAGTAGAGCAGGGACTCGAACCCAGGCACTCTAACATAGGATGTGGGCATCTCAAGCAGCATCTTCACCACTAGATCAAATTTCCAGCCCCAGGCATAGACTTTTAAAAGTGCAATAAGAGAGTTATAAGAAAAAATATAGATATTTATGAAAGAAGCATAAATACATGACTAAATGTATTCTTGTTATTAAATATGAGTATTCAATTTCATAAAGGTATTAGTTCTGAATTGCTTTTGTAAATTAAATCAATCCAAATAAACATTCAAAATTTTTTTACCCATACATTTATTGTGAAGTTCATAAAAATAATAAAGAAAAACAAGGGAAATGTTAAACAAGTATGTAGGTCCTGGGGGGAAATTATAATACCTAACATTAAAACACTTTCAAGTCCTCCATAATTAAAACAGTACAGTATTATTTCACTAATAAACTCAAAGTCCATTGAAAATAAACAATATCTAAAATAGGTTCAAATGTGTAATGAATTTATGTGATAAAAGTATCACCTCAATTCAGTGGAAGAAAGATAAATTTTTTTTTTGACAGGCAGAGTGGACAGTGAGAGAGAGAGACAGAGAGAAAGGTCTTCCTTTGCCGTTGGTTCACCCTCCAATGGCCGCCGCAGCCGGCGCGCTGCGGCCGGCGCACCACGCTGATCTGATGGCAGGAGCCAGGTACTTATCCTGGTCTCCCATGGGGTGCAGGGCCCAAGCACCTGGGCCATCCTCCACTGCACTCCCTGGCCACAGCAGAGAGCTGGCCTGGAAGAGGGGCAACTGGGACAGAATCCAGTGCCCCAACCGGGACTAGAACCCGGTGTGCCAGCACCACAAGGCGGAGGATTAGCCTAGTGAGCCGTGGCACCGGCCCGATAAATTTTTAATAAATGTATCAGCAACTGGATAAGTACATGGAACTATTTATAATTTTATTTATTTTTCACAACATGTACAAGGATAAATTCTGAATGAATCTGAGATCTTAAAGTGATAAAAGATTGAGCATAAAAGAGCATAGATAATGCAATGCATTGAAACACCTGAATAGCAATGTCTAAAAGAAATATTCTAAAAACTTCTTAGATAATTATTAACATTTGCTGCAATATACTTTATTAGCTTGAAAATTGGTATTTTAAAAAGAGGAAAAAATGTTTGAATCCTATTTTTCTTATTGAATACATTAGACAAACTTCCTTAAAGAAGAGTTATAGGTAATAAATGTAGATAAATGAGAAATTTACTGTTTCCCCAAATAATAGGCATGATGATCAATATGTATTCTCTGATTGGTTGTAGCTAATATGTAGAGTACAAAAAAAATGTTTATCACGCTAAACTGACATCTTACAATTTGATTGTTGTCTGTAGCGCTTGTCTTTACTCCTGCAGAATAGGGGTCCATCTACCTTTTACTTGTAGGTTTAGAGGAGCATTGAGCTTGTGATTGTAAAGTAAATTTAAGTTAGGATCTTGCCAGAAAATTTAAAGAAAAAAGGAAACAAAAAAGGAGGATGGAAGGAGGGAATGAGAAAGGCATCATTCTATTTATCTATGAAATTCATGAACTCCTTTTTCTATATAATAAAAAGTATAATAAAAAAATCAGTCCTCTAAAAAATAACTAGGTAAAAAGTTGATGGGGATCTTTGTTGGAGGGATAGGGCTGTTTATGACTTAAAAGCACAGATCAATTTAAGTATTACAACAAAATCAAAACTGCCAAATAATTTGTGCTTCCCATTATGTACCAGAAAGTACAGAGCACAGTTTATCAGGATATGCTGTCAAATAACTGAGAATCTAATTCTGTGTGTGTGTATGTGTGTGTGTATCTCCATGGAAATCAGGGGGCAGAGGAACAAGCAAATGACACCATGATATAACAATCAGCCAAAACCCAGAGTATGAAACATTCTACAAACAAGATTCTATTTCTGCAGCTGATCTGAGAAATGTAGAAAAATAGAGGAGGTTGTCAGAACATAAAAAACAGTTATGAGACAATAAAATCAAGTGCAATGTGATTTCTTATATTCTTATTCAAACCAAATATAAAGTTGTCTTTAAGACAATTAGAAAAATGTCAATATAAATGGGATATTAAATAGAATTAGAATGATGATAATTTGATATGTGTGGTTGTATTACATAGAGGTACATATCCATGCATTTATGGGTGAAATGTCATAGATTTAGAATTTTGTTTAAGATACTCCTGAAAAAATAATTCTGGTTGGATTTTCAGCATTGTTAATATTTTTATTATCTTGAAAACAATATTCCTAGAAGTCAAAATACTCAGCTTTTTAAGCAGGCTCCCATTTCTTATTAGTTTAACTGGCCATTGTTCCTAACTATTCAGATACCGACATTCAGGAACTTTCCACTGTGCGCACAATCCTGCATTTATCTGTTGGGAAAAAGCAAAAGCAAAAGGCACAATGTATGACCTACAAGAGTTCATGATTTTTCTGTGAACCTATAACAGAAAACTTGAACATTTCCAGTGAAATATGAAACTAATATATCTTAGCAGAAGGTTTCCAGGTCCAGGGTTCCTGCAGAACCCTGCCTTTTCCCAGGGTCATTAACTGAAAGCAGGCAGTTGATCACACCTGCACGTGTCTCAGGACTGTTGTTCAAAACGATAGCACTAAATGTGGACTTATAAATGTCATCCTGCAAAGCACTCTGGAGTGGGGAAGAAGCAGAGCTCGATTCACTGTTTAAAGTACAGGCCACTGTTAGAAACCACACTAAGGAGGTCAGCAGTGGGTGTTTATGACGCCATCTCTAAGATATGTGGAATGCAACTGGAGGAGCTATTGCAAAGGACGGAACAACTCTTCATAAGCTGCTGCTGGCTTTGTTTTCAAGGAGCCCCAGTTAGGTCAGCCTGCCGAGGATGAATGGGGTGGCCCAAGGCTCAAGCAGGGCAATGAAAGATAACAACATCCCTGAAAAGGAGCCGCCTGAGGAGCTCAGGGGTTTGCGAGGCATCTTCACAGTCACTTTCAGCTGAAAAGCACTGTTGGCACTGGGGGTTGGGTTATTCTTTTATTTATTTATTTATTATATTTGCTCAAAAAATATTTGCAATGCATGTCATGTCTGAGCAAAAGGAGAAAACTCTGCTCCGAAGGCACTTCCAGTGAAGCAAAAGACAGCAACTGTTATTAAATAATTATAATGATGAACACATAATCCCAACCTGTGCCAGGAGAGAAACGAGTTTCTTCAGGAGTCATTATTCAGGGAATCCTATTCCAGTCCGAGAGGCTCAGGAAATGCTTACCTGGGGAATAACACTTACCTGAGGCTTGAAGGGACTAGAGGTAAACATGGGCAGAGTTGGCAGAGCAGAAACACCTCAGGGAAAATGGATTGTGTGTATAAAGGTAATGCTACAGCTTGCCAATGCATACAACTAAAGGGAGAATGAAGCTAGCTGAAGCTTGAGAATGAGCAGGTCTAACCTTGAACTCTGTAGCCATGTTAAAGGGGGTTGTATTTTAAGGACAGCTGGCAACCACTGGAGGATGTTCCATAGAGAAGCGACATGATCGTTTTTCAAAGATCATTTCAAATGTTTTAAAAAGATCATTCTAATCTCAGTATGGACAATAGGTTGTAGTAAGGCTGAATAGATTAGGAAGATTGTAAATGGGTGTTGCAAATTCCCAAACAAGCAATGGCTGTAAATAAACGAAGGTTGGTAAACGTGGAGACCAAGAGAAGGTTGAAGAGTCCTGTTAAGATGAAACTGAAGCTGTGCTAAAGGCGAGGTGGCAGAGGGAGCTACCTAGAAAATTTATTGATATCTTGTTTGTGCAATTGAATGGGGTGGGGCCACATGTGTGGAGATGAGAGATGTGATAAAACTAGAATAGAAGATGTTTGGACTGAGGTATGTGGAACTCAGCCTATCCTATTGGAAATGTCAGATGACTAGGAAAATACACAGCACAAAGAAAGGTCTGGAAATACAGGAGTCATTAGCCAGATGGTGAATGAGGTCAGAGGCATAAATGGGATTTCCTGAAGGAAGAAAGAGAGGAGCAACTCAGCCTGAATCAAGCCAGCAGGAAGGACTGATTGATTTCTACCAGCCAAATTTTTTATTTTTTTTCTGGGTTTAAGAATATTTAATGTATTTTCTAGTTTAACAGTTTTCCCTCTTTTCCACTGGGCCTTTTAACACATTTGTAGTACCTGCTGGCTTTGAAGACATTTGAATTTTCACAACATGACTTGAAAAAGAAGGGAAGATAGGATAGTCTTGAACCATTTCATTACATATCGCATATTTGAATAGAGACAGATGAAGCCTGCAAAGGAGATTTTGAAAATAGCTGCAGCATTAAGGGCAAGCAAGCAAATCTCTCAAAAGCATATCTCCAATGGAAAAACGTATAATACTATACTGCAAAAATGATATTTGCTAAAGATATATTTTACAGCATCCAAATCATAATCTTTTATGCACTGTGGAATATTAGTTTTAAATTTTATAAGATTTTTTTGATGTGTTAAGGATATAAACTTTATAGTCTAATGTGGAAACAGACATTAAAATGACACACAAAATTTCTTTTAATTTAAACTGACTCTTACTGCCATGTTTTCTCTAATTAGGATAGTCCAACCTTTAAATATGATAGAAATTATTTCATTGAGCTATCATAGGTAATTTTTATTCCTACAGGGTTTAATTTTGAAAAATTGGGAAGTCTTTCAATTATTTCAGGCAACACCATCTATGAAAAGAGAATGAAGAATGAAAAATTTTAGAAATATGTTGAAGCAGTTGACTGACAAAGTGATTTTACTACAGTTGCAAAATAGATACTAGGATGGTAAGGAATCATAACTTGCAGCAGGAATTGTGGTGCAGAGGGTTAAGCTATCACCTAGGACACCCGCATTCCATATTAGACTGCCTGTTCAAGTCCTGGCTCCTCTTCTTCCAATGCAGCTTCCTGCCTTCCTGGGAAGGGAGCAGATGATGGCCCAAGTGCTTGGGTGCCTGCCACCCAGGTGGGAAACCTGGATGGAGCTCCTGGCTTCAGCCTGGACCTGCCCAGCTGTTGTGGGCATTTGTGAAGTGAATCAGCAAATGGAAGATCTCTCTCCATGTCTCAGTCTCTGTCTTTCTCTCCCCCTGTGTGTTTCACTCTTTCAGATAAATACATATTTTAAAAATGATCATAAATCATTTGTGACCTTTTTATAATTTGTAACTCACAGATTAAATTGTATGCATTTTGGGGTGCCATGTGGTGTTTTGATACACATATACATTATATAATATTCAGGGGCCAGCATTGTAGTATAGCAGGTAAAGCCATCGCCTGCAATGCTGGCATCCCATGTGGGCACCAGTTTGTGTCCTATCTGCTCCATTTCCAATCCAGCTCCTTAGTAATGGCCTAGGAAAAGCAGTGGAAGATGGCCCACGTTTTGGAGCCACTGCCACCCATGTGGGAGATCTGGATGAAACTTCTGACTCCTGGCTTCAGCCTGGCCCAGTGCTGGTCATTGCAGCCATCTGGGGAGTGAACAATGGATGGAAGATGTCTTTTCCTATGTTTCCGTAACACTTTCAAAATAAATACACAAACCTTGCAAAAATTACATAATATTCAAGTTAGGGTAAACACACCTATCTCCTCAAATACTTACCATTCTTTATAGGATATTAAATGTTTTACCATATTCTAATATTTTTTAGGAAAATATACTGGACACTCTTGCTATCTATAGTCAATTTACAGTGCAATAGAACCACAGAAAATCATCCTCTTATCTAACAATAACTTACAACCTGTTAACCAACCTGTACCCATGTTTCTACCACCTTTGCTTTGCCCAGACTTGGGAATATTTACAACTTTCATAACAGAAGCTTTCAGTGGCTTTTGTCTTTTCACAACAAATTTCTCTTCCCCAGCTTTAGGCAAAGGCATTATGCTAGGTTTAACATGTCAGATTAATGAACACTAAAATAAGTTATATGCTAGTAGTAATCTCCTTATAATCTTACATAATTGTCATCTTTCTCCTTTATTTTTAATACTATAATTGTTGAATTATATATAAAAGGAGAATTAAGTCTGTCCTTAAGACCAATCATTCAGAAACAGTATAACAGCAATTGAGAACATGGACTGTGGGTCCAGATAGCCAAGGTTTAAATGTTCAGCTCTGCCACTTTCCAACCACAGGAGTCTTAATATTTTATGTCTCAGCTTCCTCTGGGATAAATGGGATAATAGGCACAGCTTCCTCGTAGTGCTGCCAGGAGAATGAAAGTAACACTACAAGTTGTTAGAATAATGCCTTGTACATAATAAATGTTTAAACAATGTCTGTGATAATTATATTTATTATTGTTATATAAGATCAAAGCTTCTCTTTCACATTAATAAAATTATAATCAAAATGATACTAAACAGACTTGGGGGGACAGTATAGGCTTCTCTCATCTCCACTCATATAAACTGTAGAAATGCATTGTAAATCAATTATTTTTTGAAAGTCAAAATAGAGAGTTGATTTTTTTTTCATTTATTTAACCAAGTATTATTATCTACTCGTGTCAGGTGGCATGTTAGGCCTAGGGATATGGACTAACCTCTACCTGAACTGACAGCCTAAATTCTAATGAAGAGACAAATATTATATTAGTCAAATCTATACACCCACACACACCAATATAAAAACAGTAAGGTTGCATTTTTTAGAAGGATCAAAGATATAAAAGGGTATCATCATGGGAGTTTAGCAGGGAACCTGTTTTGAATTATGGATTAACAGAGAGTGAAAAATATCACTTTAATTCTCCAGCATGGCACACATATGGCAGTGCAAACAAAAAGTGTACGTGGTTTCTGTACGCACACACATGCACATATACACATGCACACAGAATCCCAGGTTTCTGGCTTTGGTAAAAAGCCCTTTTCTTAGACATTGATGTCATTTTGTTCAGAGTCCTGGTCCCTGATGGAAGGATGAATTTTTTAAAGTATGCATCTGAAAAATGCAGCATGAGAATGCCCAGTTAATGAGAGAAGAAACCACATGACAGAAATCAATAGCTTGTGTCATCAGCAGCTCTCTCATTTGTGTAGCATCAAATGCCAACACTGTGGCAACTGACCAAGTTTAGTTTCCTTTTAACTTCAGTCTATCCCAAAACCGATTTTTCCAACTTGTTCTTACAATGCACAGCACCCAGATCTCATGATTTTCCATGTCTCGGTTTATACCAAGGGCATGCCTCACCCTCAGGACTCAGAACCACATACAACCCCTTAGCTTGGTAAACATGGGGAGAGCCAGAGCTGCCTGAGGAATTTGCAGTCCATCCTCAGAATAGGCTCTTCTTGTTTCCACCACAGTTTCCTCCACACCTTGAAAATTCCTTCACCTCTTGTGCTGGGTGAAGCCTGGTTCTCCCCCCAAGGACACCGATTCCCCCAGACCCTGTCAAGTGCTTTATCTCACATTCTCCATGCCCTGATTCCTGCAAGTAGCCAGTTGTCATCCTGGCCCCTCATTGCCCATTCCAGACCTTTTCACTTTCTCCTTCTAAATCGCACAGTTTTAATTTTATATTTTCAAACTCTGTCACTAGGGAGTCATGTCCTCACATCTTGACAAGATCCACAGTGTTTATCATACCTTCTAGGAATATTCTTATCACAGTTCCTGATTATTTTAATATTCTTCCAGTTGATGACGTACTTTCCTCCAGTGTTCTTTATATCTGATTCTACACACATGGTTACAATCTAGCTTTTGTGACTACCAAGAAATATAACCACCCCATATCTTAGTTTCTGGCAGCCTACTCACTCATCAATTCCTTGATGTGAATGAGAGGACCAAAGGTATGGGAGAAGTGACATCTCCCATCTGCTGGATATACAGAAGGTTCACTACACTTAGTAGGCACTCAAGATGTGCCTGTTGTTGGTGATGGCAACAGTGATAGATACTGATACCTAAAGAATGCCTCAATGTCCTGTGAACACTGTTCTAAAGATTGTAAGGATACATCAAAAATTGTAAGCATACATCAACTAGTTATGATAGCTACTATACATTGTCATCCACAAAAAGGTATGAAGATATCCTAGATAATAGACTGGGGGATCACTTTGCTGCTTAGATAGCTGACATTTGTAGAACTAGGCTCTTGAATGGTATTGTAGGAATCAGGGAACAGAAAAAGAATGACCTTTAGGACTTTCAGTCACCATCTTTATGACTGGTACAAGACCAGGTACCCATTTGGATTTATCTCATGAAATCTCAGATTATTATGGTCTCCTAGAGGTCTGGTTTTTAATAAATCAGAAAAATGAACTAGGAAGTTCTTAAAAAAATCAAGGATGGAAAAGAAAAGAGGAACAGAAAGAAGATATAAAAAAATTGGCCAAATGTTAGCAGACATTTTACTCTTTCTTGCTTTCGTTGTGGTCCATCAACAAAATAAATCCTCTTAGGGCCAGTGCTGGGCGTATAGGGTAAGGCTGCCATCTGCAGTGATGGCATTCCATATGGTCACTGGTTCAAGTCCCAGCCGCTACATTTCTGATCCAGCTCTCTGCTGTGGCCTGGGAAAGCAGTGGAAGATGGCCCAATTCCTTGGGCCCCTGCACCCATGTGGGAGACTCAGAAGCAGCTCCAGCCTCCTGCTTGCGGATAGGCCCAGCTCCGGCTGTTGCAGTCATTTGAGGAGTGAACCAGCAGATGGAAGACTTTCTCTCTCTTTCCTTCTGCCTTTATAACTCTACCTTTCCAAATAAATAAATCTTTTTAAAAAAATCCTCTTAAGAAATTGTGTCTATTCAGGGAATAGGACTTTACTATGTTACTAACAACCCCAGAAATCAACTGTTTAAAAGAACAACTTATTTGCTCAAGATTCCATGGGTAGGCAATTTAAGCAGCTTGTCTCCGCTGAGGCCATCTTGGGTTCTTGGATTTTAGTTCCTGCTGAGACATCGTTGTCTGGGAACCCAGTGACTAATATCCCCATGGTTTCTCTTCCTCATGTTTCGTGGCTGTGCTTCTCTAAGTGGAAGCCTCAATTTACCTTGAGGCCCAGTCTTAGAGCACTCACACAACACTTCTACCACATGCTCCTGGTCAAAGCAAGTGACTCCATCTCTTGAGGTAAGGAGTCACAAAGCTCTTATTCCTATTTGCAATCTATCATTGACCTGTATAATAAAACAAGGACCTTCTAAAGCACAGTGAAGTTACAGATAGACTCTACAATTGATGCACTTTTGTGAGAAGTCTCTAGCTACTGAAGTATCTGGCACTTAATACCTACTTTCTGCATTTATATTGATACAATTCATAGAGCAAAATATTCATTTTAAGGTGTTGAATTCAGTGAGTTTTAGTGTATTCACAGAGTTATGCAATCATCACCACTTTCTAATCCCATAACATTTTTAATCATCCTCCAAAAAACTCCCAACCCCTGCAACTGTCTACTACTAATGGATTGGCCTTTTAGTGATAGTTTATATAAATTATATAATATGTGGCCTTTGATGTCTGACTTCTTATCACCACCTTTTCAAGCATTATCCATATTGTAGCATTTATCAGTACTTTATTCCTTTATACGACTGAATATTTTATGAATATACCATATTTTTAATCCATTCATCAATCAGTGGGTATTTAGGGTGTTTCCATTTTGAGGCTATTATGAATAAATGCATATTCATATAAACATTTTCAGAAGAATATTCATTTTCAATTTTCTTGGGTATGCACCTGGAAGTAGAATTGCTGGGACTTGATGTACTTTAAACTCGGTATTTTTCATTATGTGGATACTTTTATTAAGCCATATCAGTGTACTTTATGTATCACTATCAATACTGAGATGAGAATAAAAGTCACTTTGGCTTATGTTTGTTAGGGCATACAAAGTGGAGTGTTTTGGGGGCCTTTGTCCAAGAAAGTTCAGTTCATCACTGTTCTAAGGTGGTAAGGTCAGAACGTTTGTTCAGGTGTAGCAATCCCTATTCACACGACTCTCAACCCTCTACACACCTCACTACCCACAATAAGCAAGGTATTTCCCCTACTGTCATTTGTGTAATTACTTGATGAGGTCATTGGCATCCCCTATTCTTCAAATATACATTCTATGTTTAATGTTGGTTCTATAGAATCACACCTTCCTATTTCTCTTATTGCTGTCAAATTAATTTTATATGAAGATGCACCACTCAGTAGCCACAATGCTGGCATCAATTGTGAGATTCTTAGAAGTGTAGAATACCAGGCCCTATTCAGATCTTCTGAATAAGAACCTGCACGTCAACAAAATCCTCATGGATATGTATGTGCATTAAAGTTTGAAAGGCAATGCCATAAAACAATTTGAATACATCAGACTTCTATGGAAATTAAATCTACACTCTCTGTGTTGAACTAATTTTTCCTGTAAGAATATACACAATATTTACCAATAAAAAAATAATTATTGGGAGTCAGCAATGCTTCAAGAACTATGCCCACATGACTTTCCAGCATTGCCGCCTTTATCCTTATGGTAGCCTCATTTTCAAGTATTAACAACAAGGCTCAGGCCATGTGTTAAGACACTGCTTGTTCATGTCGCATATTGGAGTGCTTGGTTTAAGGTACCAGCTCCACTTCTGATTCCAGCTTCTTGCTAGTGCACACTGGGGAAGTCAGTAGGTGATAGCTCAAGTAGTTGGGTCCCTGTCAGCCATGTAAGAGACCCAGACTGAGTTCTAGGTTCCTGATTTTGGCCTGGCCTACTTTCAGCTTTTGTGGGCATTTGGGGATCAGCCAAAAGATCCAAGATATCGGCCTGTTTCCCTTCCAAATGAACATAATTTTTAAAAAGGCTCAAAGAGGTCAAGCTGCTTGCCAAAAAGATAAGAGTAAATGTTTCAGAGAATTAACAGCAAGGCATTAAAGACTAATTTATTTAATTCTAGATCCCACACTCCTCACCACTACTATATCTTGCCTGATATTTGTACAAAAAGCATTTTCACAATCTAACACAATGGGAAAATAAAGATATTCTGTATAATTTCTAAAGTTCCTAAATTAATCTCATGCATTCATACCTATTCATGAAGACATAAGCTCTGTTAGGGTAGGGTTTTTTGTCAGTTACTTCTATATCTACAGTATCCAGAACAGTACATAATAAGCCACCACTAAATGTTTAATGAGAAAATTAATTTATATATGAAAACTCCTCTGTGGCTCATTAAAATAGTGCAAATTATATCTTTCCTGATTTCTCAGTATGGATTTCATCTATAATATGAATGCTAACATCTGGATTGTTATGACATCGATAGATTTATCTTCAACCAAAACAGAAGTAATAGGGTATAATATATCAGCAGTAACTCCTCAAAATGCCATCTCATCATAGAGTATTTTGACATAGCACAACCTTGAAGGAGCTGTACTTGGGGCTAAAAATGTACCCTGTCGGTTGTTGTTTTATTAGGAAACATCAGTGTGGAAGTGTCAGTGTAGGCTGGCACACTGGTACATTTTTGCAAGAGCTGAACATGTGCAGCATAATGGTGGCACAACATGCATTGAGAAAAGTTAAGACATATTACCCAAGGGTCTAGTACTACAGGAAATTCTAAGAACCTAGCATTCAACTTCATCCATCTTGTACATGATTATTTTACAGTGGGTCCACTTGTTATTCACCTCTCTTCCATTAGGCAACCAAATTACATGCCAAGTTAGCTTTATAAATAGAACCCTGAGTAGGTGGGCCATCGCTGAAGGAAAACAAGAGAATAAATTCATTTATATAATCTCATCTTTTTGTCTTTTCCATTTATACACTCAGGAAATGTCAGAATTAGACAGAGATAGGAAAGGGTGCAATTATTCAAAAATACTTACAAAAACACAGAAGACTCTCAGTATTTCTTTAATATAAAAACAGGATATAAATCTATATCAGACATGCTGAAAATTGCATTACAGTTATTGAGGCAATATGCACACTGATTTATTGACAAGGCTATTTTGTACCTAATAATAATACCAAATTGGTCTGCACACAAGGCTTATTGGCATTAATAAGAGTATCTTATTAGGCTGTGCATGGTGACTGATTAAATAGATAATGAGATGAAGGGGAGGAGATAATCTGATCTGACATCTGACAAAAGGCCTACCTAGACAGCAAAAAGGTGTATTAAAGCTCTTTTCATGAAATTTTACAACCTTCCGTTCAACATCTCAGGGTAAGATATTCCTCCATTTCTGTTTCAGTAGGGCAGTTCACCCAAGGTACCAGTCACATGACTTGCAGGGTCCAGTGCAAAATAAAAATGTGGGACCTCTTCTTCAAAAAGGGTGTGAAAATGCCGTTAAAGATTCTGAAACACAACATTTTTTTCCTTCTCATTACAATTCCTCTCCCAATTTGTGACAGTGTTTATTTTTTGCTGTTTAATTTCATTCTCAGTAAAGAATTACTGCATTTTATTTATTTATTTATTTATTTTTTTATTTATGTTGACAGGCAGAGTTAAACAGAGAGAGAGACAGAGAAAGGTCTTCCTTTTTCCGTTGGTTCACCCCCCAAATGGCCGCCATGGCCGGCGCTGCACTGATCCGAAGCCAGGAGCCAGGTGCTTCCTCCTGGTCTCCCATGCAGGTGCAGGGCCCAAGCACTTGGGCCATCCTCCACTGCCTTCTCAGGCCATAGCAGAGAGCTGGACTGGAAGAGGAGCAGCAGGGACAGAATCCGGCGCCCCAACCGAGACTAGAACCCAGGGTGCCAGCGCCGCAGGGAGAGGATTAGCCCAATGAGCCGAGGTGCCGGCCCAACATTTTAAATTGTTATGAGTTTTTTCATTCACCTTTATGTGGAAAAATGCCAGTTTAAAGGCAATGATCAGATCCTACAAGCAATCACTGAAAGTAAGATTATATATTTCATGGCACCTGAGGGTATTGGGAGCTGGCCAGAAGAAACAGATTTGGAGTGGTTGGAGGAGGAAGACAGTGTCCTCTAAGATCAAATGGGTATAATCGTAAGGCAAATGCAAAACACAGCTAATAGGGACCCCAACCACAACCCAGGGCTGACATGTGCTGGGTTCCACTTCCTCCCAGTCACAAGATAGGTGTGCTTTGCCCTGGTCAAGTCAGGAAAGTTCAGCCAGGTATACCCTCCTCTTCCCAAGGACTACTGCTCCAGGCCATCAGGGTCAAGTGCATTGCACCTCAAGGGCTGGGCACCTAGCCTGAGGGTGGGCAAGGATCTGCTCTAATGCTGCCATCTCAGAACTGAGAATCTACCACGTCCTATTGTCTCCAGACATTGGATCAAGACCTTACCCTTTGCCATACCCACACCTGCTCTGTGAGCAGGGTGGCAGCAGTGGCTGGGCAGGAATGAGGAGGGGAAGTCAGGAGGTGTGGGTAGCCTAATCCCTGGGGCCACAGAGGCCTCATGCATTACATTTTTCCTACCCTTGTTTACTACCCCATCCTTTCCTTTGAGGCAGCCTGGCCAGAGACGGATGTTTGCCCTTTATATCCCTTCTCCCCCTGCAACAAAGCAGGCATTTTCTAGTCAGCACTGCACCTCCGCACTAAGCCATGGCTAATGATCTATACAGGAAAGTAATATGTATACAAGCGCCACTCAGTCTTTGCCCCTTTCTTCTTTGCCATTTCTAGTACTATGTAGCACACAAATGGCACTGTCTGGAGCTTTGGAAAGCATCTTGAAAAAAGGTCCTCACCGTAGGGATGACTGAACAGGAAGCTCAAAGGAGCTGAATTACTCAGGATCTCATAGCAAAGAACCACTTCACCTGCTGTGGATTGCTGACCACCAGAATGTGGACACGAGTAATCAGCTATGCCTTTCTTTCCCTGGGTCTCTTTACTCATGGCTGAATCATAATCCTAAAGGTAACCCAAAGAGCATAATCTATTTTTGTACTACTGCACTCACCACTGGCCCTTGCTCAGGGCATCACTTACCAACCACAACACCTTTGTCATTTCTATCACTGCATTACACTTGTCCGTGTATTTGAAAAAAAATTTCTCAATGTTTGCTTCTGTCCTAATTGTTTTATTAATTTAGGATTCCATTCCTTTTTCTGCAACAAGTTAGCAATGGTCCCCCATTTAAGAGGAACACACTCTTCAGCCTTGTTCAATCTCCTCCATGATGAACAAATTGAATTCTCAACTACAGAATACCTCACTCTGGCACCCTAGCAGAAATTATGCAGGAAAGTTTGCCAAGTCAATCCTAAATAATGAGAAACCTCACCTGAATCCTAAGTTCCTATCTAAATTGGACAATTTTTGTTAATTTCCCTCATTTAAGATTATTTCTTAAGTGAGCTTTTAGGAAACAAATTAAAGTGATTCTCGACTCGCAGATATTGCAAGGAAACAATATGCCACATTTACATGTACTCAAATATACAAGTGATTAAAATGTTGACTTCATGACTTAAGTGAAAACAATGAAGATCTCATACAATGTTTATGTTAAGAGCAACTTGTTAAGCATGATGATAAATGTGATAAATTCCCACAGACATGAAAGTCATTTCCAAGGGGAAGCGACCAAAAAGCAATGGAAGACAGATATGTTCATTAGATAAAATTATTTTCCCTGAATATTGGGGATTTAGGGAAATCCTTAATAATGATCAACAGGGTTATATTACTCATGCACCATCCTACATTCAGTATTTATTTCTTAAACCTTATTTAAACCTCACTATGCTAAAACTTCTTTAGATTTATGACCCCAAAATGGTACATTTCTGTATTTATTTTTCCTCTCTTCCTCTGTACATTGTGCTTATGATCGATCACCAGGCAAAAGATTAAAACTCTGAATATTTATGTGAAGCACACTAAAGGACCCTGCTGCGAGCCATTAGCTCAGCAGATGACGTGTGTTCCCAGCGGGGAGCTGAAGGGATGCTAAGAGCACTGTTGCAGCCCTTTATAAAAGCCGCATAAAAAGCACCTGTTTGCCTGCTTCATTAAACTTCCCCTAATGAACGCCTCTGGGGAACAGAACTGGGGAACTTCTTTCCTTTCCTGCTATAAATAGAGAAAGGTATTTAAAAGTTCTCATTTAAATGTGAGCACTGTTATCTGTAACAATTTGCAAGAATGTAATACCCCTCAGGAATATAAATGAGCCAGTACTTGCATGCATTCATGATAATGACCTATAACAAGAAGATGGTTCCTTCTTCATGCTGTTTCAATAATTTTATTTTCCTATAGGATCAGAGACACATGAACCCTGTAAGCTGTCTATAACGTTCTACTTCGAGGGGGAAGAAAACCAAAAATCCTTAGCTCTGTCACTATCTCTTTTGAAAAACCTTCTAAAGCATCTCACCTCTCTAACATACATAAACATACACTCCATCAAGAATTCAAAATGTGTATTTTTTAATTAAAGCACTTATCACCCTGAACATAATCTCAATTTACTTTTTACCTCCCTTAAGCAAGGACAATGCCTTTTTCTTTTTTTTTTTTTTTACATTATCTGCAGCTCTCTAAATGTGCCTGTCACAGAGCATGCACTCAACAATAAATTGCGAGTAGGTTTAATAAACATACAAATCATTATCTTCTGGTTCTATGAGATGATTCTTAACTTCTCTGGCCATTCTGTCTAGGCCTCCTTTTCTATGGTTCGATTCTTAACTGTGTTCTGAAATGTGGGCACTGCCAAATGTTCACCTGTACCCCTCTACTCTTTTCATTCAGTAATTATTCCTGCATGACCTTAGCTACAGACTGTTTTAAAGCAGCAGCTTCCAAGATGCAGTTTGAAAAGCAATCAATGGGTTGTGGGAAAAAAATCAGAGTTTTCATTTATATATGTTTTTAAATGCCAGCATTTTTTTATTTGAAAGACAGAGTTACAGAGAGAGAGAGAGGGAGAGACAGTGAGAGACAGGTCTTCCATCCACTGGCTCACCCCCATATGGCTGCAATTGTCAGGGCTGGGCCAAGCAGAAGCCAGAACAGGACTTCCTCCAGGTCTCCCACATGGGTGCAGGGGCCCAAGCACTTGGGGCATCCTCTGCTGCTTTCCCAGGTTCTTTAGCAGGGAGCTAGATCAGAAGTGGAGCCAGGTCTTGAACCAATGCCCATATGGAGGGCTGGCATTGCAGGAGGCAGCTTTACCTGCTATGCCACGATGCTAGGTCAAATGCCAGCATTTTAAAATTTCTTTTTTTTGACTGGCAGAGTTAGACAGTGAGAGAGAGAGAGAGAGAGAGAGACAGGGAGAAAGGTCTTCCTTCTGTTGGTTCACCCTCCAAATGGTCACTATGGCCAGCGCCGATCCGAAGGCAGGAGCCAGGTGCTTCCTCCTGGTCTCCCATGCGGGTGCAGGGCCCAATCACTTGGGTCATCCTCCACTGCCTTCCCTGGCCACAGCAGAGAGCTGGATTGGATGAGGAGCAACCGGGACAGAATCCAGCGCCCCAACCAGCACTAGAACCCGGTGTGCTGGCGCTACAGGCGGAAGATTAGTCAAGTGAGCCGCAGCGCTGGCCAAGCATTTTAAAATTTCTAATCATGTACATTGCACATAAAATATACACAAGTTGTTATAAAGTTGGTTGGAAGCTCAAAGTAATATATTTTATTAAGATATAAAATAGTGCATTTGAAATAGGTATCTGACCATCTCATCCAGTCTTTCTTCTGATGGATGCTTTGCTTCACCACACTTCAGTCAGGCTGAGCCTTCCCCTAGGCCCATCAGTGCACTTCCTTGCAAAACTTGGTTTTAGCAAGAGGTCTGCTGTTTGTTGAGCCAGAATCCTCCCACTTCCTCCACATTTTGTCATCCTCCACATCTAATCAGCTTCCTCAGCATCCATCATCCTCGATGTGACACCTGACCCCCTTGGTGCCTCTTCAGCAGACTCCTGGTAGGTCCATGTGGCCAAAATCACCCCCCTACCCGTGATGTTCCCACTCAATCATTTCTACCCAGCAGCCCCAACTCTGCTCTTTAGATATAAACTCCTACTTAGCCACGCAATGCTCGGAGTTAAGCTCAGGTCTATACTGAGATACCTTTCTCCCTATTGCAATGGTCCTGATTAAAGTTTGTGTGTACCACTTCAACTACTATCCAGCTCTGGCTTTTTCCTTGACGCTCCTGGTGTCTTCCTGCACTTAGGAAATGGTGGCATTCACCAGCCACTCAGGACAGCCTCCTTTCCTGCCTATTTCTGATAGCCACAATCTTAGCTCAGGCTCTCACCTGGTGGCTGAAACTTACGCAGGACTCACCACTCAGAGAGTTCTTCGGAAGACTCAAGTGTGATCTGTTTACAGATTCTTCAGTGACTCTGCAGAACCTCCAAGGCCAAGTTCAGCATCAATACTCTTGTCTGCTTAGACCTGCAGCCTCACATCTCCCTCTCATGCTCCCCGAGAGAATTGCCCATGAATCATTGAATACAGCAGGCAATGCACACCCATGAGCTTCACAGACTCTGCCTCCTCTTGTTAGATTGCCATTTCTCCTATTTTGCCTGACACATACTACTCATCCTTTGGAAAGCCACTCAATACTCACCTCTAATATACTTCCCAATCACAGGTAGTTTTTAACTAAAAGCACATAACACTGAGGGCAAAATGTTTTCAAAACATTTTTATACTATTTGATAAGCATGAAATTGATATAGTATTATATATCTCATTTAATATATTTCGACTTGCAATTATAATTGTCTTAAGAAAAATTTATTTTTAGAAAGCAGAGTTACAGAGAGAGGGAGAGACAAAGAGAAAGAGATCTCCCATAATCTGGTTCATTCTCCAAATGGCTGCAACAGCCAGAGGTGGGCCAGGCTGAAGCAAGGAGCTTCATCCCAGTCTCCCACTGTTTTCGCAGGTGCATTAGCAGGGGATTGAATCAGAAATGGAGCAGCCAGCGTTAAACCAGCACTCATATGGGATACCAGTGTGGCAAGCAGAAGGTTAATGCACTGCGCCACAATTCTAAACCCTATAATTGTGTCTTCCTTAAAAAATCTTATAATTGTATATAACATCTTTGAACTGAAATCTTTATTACAACATTTTAAAATTTTTGATTCTTATGTCTGTATTCCCACTAAGCTGTAAACATTCTGAGAGCAAAAATCTTTCCTCATTTCATAAAGGAGAGTTCTACACTATTACATGCTCATTGGATATTGAATGAATCAATGAAATGCAAACTGAAGTGCTAAGAATTATAAAAGTCAGAAAACAAAAAAGAGCAGCAAATATCTGCTTGATGTAGTTCTTCTGGTGTCTAAACCATATTCAAGGAGCTTAGAAGTTGCTGTTCTGTCCTAAAAAGCAAAAGACCTAAGCTATAAAAACTTAAACTACCAAAGACTTAAACTATAAAATACAATGCTTCTTAGATAAGTAAGAGAACTGAGAGAACAGAGAAAACCTCCACCCCCAAAACTAGGGTGACTGGTAGATGTACAGAATCACAAGCTGCCATAGAAACCAGTGCTGGGTATGCATATCTGAACTATTTGCTAAATTGCTGGAGGCTGGGAGTGGACAAATCTCCAAGTTAAAATTCCAAGGAAACCCAGTCAAATGGGGCTCCCAGGCATTTCTGAGTTATCTTCAGGAGCTGGAACACATTCTCACCCTAAATAGAAGAGCTTCCCCCTGTCTGCAGTATATTTCACCATCTCCCATGGATGCCTGAAACCACAGACAGCACCGAGCCTCTGTGTACCATACATACCTACAATAATTTATAAGTTTAATTTAATTTATAAGTTAGGTACAGACATGAATAGCATTTAATTTGTAAGTTAGGTACAGACATGAATGATAATAAATTGGGGCAATTATATAATATACCCTAATAAAAATTACTTCCACGTAGTCTCTCTCTCTACCCCTCAAAATGTCTTATGGTGCCATCTTTTCACTTTTCTCTTGTGGTATAAGATGATGACACTTTGTTAAGGGAAGTACTTTATGGCCTCTCTTTGGAATGTTCAAATTGTCAGCATCACTATTCTTGTGCTTTGGGGCCTTTATGAAGTAAAACATTGGTTACTTGGACACAAGCATCATGGTACCATGAGAGTCATCTGACAGCCTTGACAGCTCCTAGGTGACTAATGGGCACATACAATGTGGATAGGCCTGACAAAGGGCTGATTCACATTCCAGGCAGAATGGAGCAGGATGGTGTGTAAGATTTCATCATACTGCTCAGAATACTGTGCGATTTAAATATTATGAATCATTTCTGAAATTTTCCATTTAACATTTTGGACTGTTGTTGACAACTTATAATTGAAACCATGGAAAGCAAAATCATGGATAAAGGGTAGGTAGAGACTCCGGGTTGGGGGGAGGGTGAAGAAAAAGGCCTCATGCTTCCAATAGGATGAAGGGGAGAAGAAACCATGCTTTAAGCACGCCAGAGCACTCTATTGCTAGCTAGCTTCTCCTGAGGTCAGCTCTTGTTAATCAGAGCCTCACCTCCTGGGGCTTTGGATGCTCACTGACCCTGGGGAAGAGAAATACTCAACTTCAACTCACTCTAACCATCCTTCCCCCATATAAGAGGCAGAACAAACTAGGAAACATCTGTGATATTCACCATTAAAAGTCTCAGGTTCATAAAAAGATGGAGAGCTGATCACAGGATTATAGCATTTATAGAACATTTCCTTCCCACACCCTACTCCATGTATCTAATGCCCTATGTATCACATTTCCTTTTACCCAGTACATCATGTCCAAGGACAAGTCACAGGATATACTAAAGGCAAAAGCCAGAGCAAGCATCAGAAACAGGCAGGTATGGCAGGCAGGGATGCTGTAATTATCAGGGAATTTCAAACTATGATTAACATGCTAAGGGCTCTAATGAATGAAACAGACATCATGTAGAAACAGATGGGCAGCATAAACAGAGATGAAAATTCTGAGAAAGAACTGGAAAGAAATTCTGGAGAGCAAAACACTTCCATAAGCATATTAGTAGATTGCACACAGCACACAGGAAAAAAAAAATCTCAGCAGTTCAGGAAATATCAATAGAAATCTCAAAAGCAAAGCAAAACACAACACAAATACACAAATACAAATCATCCCATAATATCCAAAACTGTGGGAAAACTATAAAAGACCTAATATAATAGATAAATATAGATAGATAGATAGATAGATAGATAGATATCAGGAGAATAGAAAAATGGACATTACTGAAATATAATGACTGACAACTTCTCCAAATTAATTCTAGATACCAAAACATAGATGCAGACAGCTCAGAGAACTCCAAGATAATATTGAAGTGCAAACATTTCGCCTAATGATTAAGGCATTAGTTAAGATGCGCTTGGACTATATCTGCTAAGATGCCAGTGGACCACACTGGAGTGACGGGGTTTGATTCCCAGCTTCTCTTCCAGTTCCAGCTTCCTTCCACTGCAAACCTAGAAGGCAGCAGAAAATAACTCACGTAGTTGACTTAGGCTCTGCCCCAGTCTTGGTCATCGAGTATTTGGGGAGCAAACCAACAGACGAGAGCTCCATCTCCATCTATCTCTCTGACTTACCACATCTCAAATAAAAAGGAAAAAAAAAAGAAAAAGATACTAAAAAAGAGCCAGAAGGCATAAAGACAGGGAAAAATACAGACAGATATATCAAGATATTTTATCTACAGATTCACTCCACAAATGCCTCCCACAGCCAGCGCTGGGCCAGTGTGAAGCCAAGAGTTCAGAACTCAATTTGGGCAATCTTGGTCATCCACATACTTGAGTCATCACCTGCTGCTTCCATGGGCACACTTCAGCAGGAAGCAGGATCAGAAGTTGGAGCAGGGACTTAAACCCTGCACTCCAATATGGGATCTGAGACTCCCAAGTAGCATCTTAACTACTGCACCACTCACCCCGGAATATCATTTTTAAATGACTAGAAGTCAAAGATTTAAAGAAATATTAAAAATGCAGAGGGCTAAAACTGACCTATGGAAGAGCAAAGGTAATAACTATGTCTACCACCTGCTCTCTCATCAGAAACCACACAAGCAAGAAAAGAGTGGAACAAAATATTCAGAGTTTTGAAAGAAATAAAATACTGACCTAGAATTCTGTACCTGGAAAAATTATTTTTCAAAAATAGAGGAAAAATAATGATTCTAAACAAAACAAAAGTGGAGGGAATTTGTTGTCAGTAGACCTGTCCTGGAAGAAATGTTAAAAGAGATTTTCTGTAGCCGGTGCCGTGGCTCACTAGGCTAATCCTCCACCTGCGGCGCCGGCACACCGGGTTCTAGTCCTGGTCGGGGTGCCGGATTCTGTCCCGGTTGCCCCTCTACCAGGCCAGCTCTCTGCTGTGGCCCGGGAGTGCAGTGGAGGATGGCCCAAGTGCTTGGGCCCTGCACCCCATGGGAGACAAGGAGAAGCACCTGGCTCCTGGTTCGGATCAGCATGGTGCACCAGCCGCAGTGCGCCGGCCGCAGCGGCATTTGGAGGGTGAACCAACGGCAAAGGAAGACCTTTCTCTCTTTCTGTACACTCTGCCTGTCAAAAAAAAAAAAAAAAAGAGAGAGGTTTTTCTCAGAAATAAGGAGACTGATACAGGTCAGAAACTTGCAATTATACTGAGAAAGGAGAAGAATCAAAGAAGGAATAAGTAACAATGAAATAAAAACATATTTTTATTTTTAATTGATCTAAATTTTTATTATTATTTTTTAATTTATTTGACAGGCAGAGTTAGACAGTGAGAGAGAGAGACAGAGAGAAAGGTCTTCCTTCCGTTGGTTCACCCTCCAAATGGTCACTACAGCCAGCACGCTGCGCCGATCCGAAGCCAGGAGCCAGGTGCTTCCTCCTGGTCTCCCATGCGGGTGCAGGGCCCAAGCACTTGGGCCATCCTCCACTGCCCTCCCGGGCCACAGCAGAGAGCTGGACTGGAAGAGGAGCAACCGGTGCTAGAACCCGGTGCCCATACGGATGCCTGTGCCAAAGTGGAGGATTAACCTAGTGTGCCACGGCACTGGCCCCTAAACTTTTTTCAACATATTGGCAACATGTATTCAATAATGTATGCTTATGATTATACCTTAAATGTGCATTTATAGGATTATGACACATATAATTGAAATGAATGACAGCAGTGATACAAAGGAAAGAAATTAGTAATATTTTGTTTTAAGGTACTTATTCCACCTGTGAGCAATACAATGTTACTTGAAAGTGAGCTTGGATCAGTTGTAAATATATATTGCAAACGGAATAGCAATGACGAACAACAGTGAAAATAAAAACTAGTATAATCATTTGAGACAGTAAAGCTAGAAAATCAGCCTATGGCAGATCCGAAAGGTGTCCAAATGCCACAGAGAAATGAGCTCCTACTTGTTAAATAAACTTTATTAATTTTATATTCATAGTTAGAAAGACTTGACCAACTTCTCGCCCCTCATTGAGAGCTTAAATAAGTTCAGGCTTAATTCAGAGGGAATTACATCTTTCTTTCTTTCTTTTTTTTTTTTTTTTTTTGACAGGCAGAGTGGACAGTGAGAGAGAGAGACAGAGAGAAAGGTCTTCCTTTGCCGTTGGTTCACCCTCCAATGGCCACCGCGGCCGGCGCGCTGCGGCCAGCGCACCGCGCTGATCCGATGGCAGGAACCAGGAGCCAGGTGCTTTTCCTGGTCTCCCATGGGGTGCAGGGCCCAAGCACCTGGGCCATCCTCCACTGCACTCCCTGGCCACAGGGGAGAGCTGGCCTGGAAGAGGGGCAACCGGGACAGAATCCAGCGCCCCGACCGGGACTAGAACCCGGTGTGCCGGCGCCGCTAGGCGGAGGATTAGCCTAGTGAGCCTCGGCGCCGGCCTACATCTTTCTTTAAAGTGAACTTATTTTCATAGTTAAAACAGACTATCACAATAAAAACTTAATTTTACTCCAAAAAAATAGCATAATTGGTATACTAAGAAAGGGAGACTATAAAACTCTAAAATTTGCAATTATAACCATAAGAGAGAGGAATTGTAGAAGATAAAATAAATTTATACTGTGTATATATTGAAATATTGCTCTATATCACATATAAATGTACAAGTATTACATTAAACCAAAAGTTATACAAATATAATTGACAAAAAATTTCACAAGAGGGAGAAAGAATATGGGCAACAAATAGGAAACAGAAACAAATATGAACATGCTAGACATTAATCCAACTCCACCAACACCACTTTGAAAGTCATGGTCTAAATGTACCAACTAAAAACAGATTATCACAGTAGACCAAAAAAAAAAAAAAAAAAAAAAAAAAAAGCAAGGCCCAATTAAACATCACCTATAAGAAATGCACTTTAATATAACAGTACTCACATATTAAAGGTGAAGAGATAGCGAGAAATATGGAACTGCAACACCAGTCAAAAGAAAGCAAGAATAGCTGTATTAATTTCATGAAGAGCAAATGTAAGGAAAGAATTATCATCAGATATCAAGAGGGGGCATTACACAGTGATAAATCAATTATCTGAGAAAACATAATCCCTACTATATACCTACTTAAAATAGAACATTAAAATATTTCAGGTAGAATGTGATAGAACTTCAAGCAGAAACATGTGAATCCACTATTATTAGAGATTTCAACACTCCTCTGCAGAAATCCCACACACCCCTCTGCAGATCCCACAGACAGAGTAAAACAGAAACGAACTCCCTAACGCTATCAATCAACTGCAACAGTACACACCGATGGACTATCCAATCCAACAGCAGAATATACAACACTTTCAAGCTCACATGGAACATTCACAAGATGGATGACATTCTAGGTTACAAAAAACCTTCATGGGGCCAGTGTTGTGGCATGGTGGGCTAAATCATTGCTGGCGAAGTCAGCATCCAACAAGGGTGCCCATTCATGTCCTGGCTGCTCCACTTCCAATCCAGGTCCCTGCTAATGGCCAAGGAAAAGCAGCAAAAGCTGGCCTAAGTATTTGGGCCCCGCCCACCCACATAGGACACCAGGAAGAAGCTCCTGGTTCCTGGCTTCTGCTGGGCCCAGCACTAGCCATAGTGGCTTTCTGGGGAGTGAACCAGCCAATGGAAGATCTCTCTCTCTCTCTCTCTCTCTCTCTCTCATTCTCTGTTTCAAAAATAAATATTTTTTTTAAAAAACTTCAAATTTATAGAACAGAAATCATATAATGTCTGCTAACATCACATTAGAATCAAAATTAAAATCTAAAAATTACTAGAAAATGGGAAACATAATTCCAAATAACATTAGTAAATGAAAAAAAAGAAATTTTTAAAATACATGAAAGTAAATATATAGTTTATAAAATTTGTAAGGTACATTGAAAGCAATGCTTACAGGAAATATATAGAATTGAAGGCATATGTTACCAAAGAAGAAAGTTCCAAGATTAATAATCTCAGCTTTCACATTAGGAAACTAAAAAATAAGAGCAAATAAGCTTTAAGGTACACAGAAGAAGCAAAAATTAAAGCAAAAAGTTAACAAAATTAAAAATAAGAAATCAATGAGAAAAGTCCCTCCCACTAAAATCTGGTTCTTACACACACACACACACACACACACAAATTTATTAACTGAAACTCTCTGGACACTGCTGTAGTACATTGTGTTAAGCCACCACCTTAAATGCCAGCGTCCCATATCTGAGCGCTAGGTTGACTTCCATATCCTCCACTTCCAAAGTTAGTTCCCTATTAATATAGCCTTACCATATGACCCAGCCATCCCACTCCTCGGAATTTACCCCAAAGAAATTCAATTGGCAAATAAAAGAGCTGTCTGCACCTCAATGTTTATTGCAGCACAATTCACAACAGCTAAGACATGGAATCAATCTATATGCCCATCAACAGAAGACTGGATAAAGAAATTATGGGCTATGTACTCTATGGAAGACTACACAGCGGTAAAAAAAAAAAAAAAATGAAATCTGGTCATTTGCAACAAAATGGAGGAATCTGGAAAACATCATGCAAGTGAAATAAGCCAGTCCCAAAGGGACAAATATCATATGTTCTCTCTGATCTGTGACAACTAACTGAGCACCTAAAAGGAAACCTGTAGAAGTGAAACTAACACTATGAGAAACAATGAATTGATTAGTCCTTGTCCTGACTATTGAGGAACAGCTTACTATTTTTTTATTATTTTCTTTTTCTACTTAATACCATTGGTTGAACTCTTTATTTAACACAGAATAATTCCTAGGTGTTTAAATCCAATTGAAAATTGTTCACTGTTAAAAATAAGAGTGGGAATAAGAGAGGGAGGAGATGTACAGTTGGGTAAACATTTCCTTGGACTTACTGCTAAGGGTAAAGCTAAAAACATGCCATGGAACTCCAAATCCCATTAAGTTGGCAGGTACCACCACCATCTTACCAGTTAAAGTGATCAGTTTAAGTTCATAACTGATCATAAAGATAGGAATAAGTGTCAAAGGGATCACATAAACAAGACCAAGTGTCTGCTAATAATAATTGATAGAATTAAAAAGGATAGAACAATCCTGCATGGGAAGCAGGATACACAGCAGACTCATAGAATGTCAAATGCCCTAAACAGCACTCTGGCCTCAGAATCAGCCTTTAAGGCATTCAGATCTGGCTAAAAAGCCCATGAGAGCATTTCAGCCATGGAAAGCCAAGACACTGTGCAAAAAAAAATGACCTACATGAAAGATATCTGTGAGTGAGATCCCTGTGGAAAGAATGGGCCATCAAAGAAGGAGGAACTTCTTTGATGGAGAAAGGAAGGAGAGAACTTTCACTTTGACTATGGCTTGTCTAAATAATGTCAGAGTTTGTGCACTCAATAGGCTTCCATAGCCTTGGTAGCTCATGACAAGAGCCTTGGGTGATCACTGATGCCATAAATAAGAGTGCCAATTCCTAAATCAACAACAGGAGTCACTGTGCAGTTGCTCCCCATGTAGGTCCTCTGTCCTTAATGTGTTGTACTATGTGAATTAACGGTATAACCAGTAGTCAAACAGTATTTTATACTTTGTGTATCTGTGTGGGTACAAACTATTGAAATCTTTACTTATTATAGAGTTGATCTTCTGTATATAAAGATAATTAAAAATGAATCTTAGTGAAGAATGGGATGAGAGAGGGTGTAGGATGGTTGGCGGGTATGGCAAAGAACCGCTAAAATCCAAAAGTTGTACTTATGAAATTTATATTTATTAAATAAAAGCTTTCTATTAAAAATATGCTTGGGGGCTGGTGCTGCGGCTCACTTGGCTAATCCTCTGCCTGTGGCGCCGGCACACGGGGTTCTAATCCTGGTTGGGGCCCCGGATTCTGTTCCGGTTGCTCCTCTTCCAGTGCAGCTCTCTGCTGTGGCCCGGGAGGGCAGTGGAGGATGGCCCAAGTCCTTGGGCCCTGCACTCGCATGGGAGACCAGGAGGAAGCACCTGGCTCCTGGCTTCAGATCGGCATAGCGTGCTGGCCGTAGTGGCCATTTGGGGGGGTGAACCAACAAAAGGATGACCTTTCTCTCTGTCTTTCTCTCTCACTGTCTAACTCTGCCTTAAAAAAAAAAAAAAAAAAAAAAAAAAAAAAAAAAAAAAAACCTTGGGAAAGCAGTAGAAAATGGTTAAAGTGCTTGGCTCCCTGCCACCCACCTGGGAGACCAGGATGGAGTTCCTGGCTCCTGCCTTTGAAATCTTCAGCACAATCTCACAACAGTCGTAGAGATTCACAAATGGAGTCATAATTACTAAAACTTAGAATAAACAAAGATACACTTCAGTAGGTGAGTAGATCAACTGTGGCGCATCTAGACAACAGAGTATCATTCAGCACTAAAGAGAAATAGGCTGTTAGGCCATGAAAGACGTCCTGGGAACTTAAATGCACATTGTTAAGTGAAAAAGGCCAATTTGAAAAGGTGACACACACTGCATTATTCCGACTACAACCTTCTGTATTTGTGGACTTTGCATCCCTGGATTCAACCAACTAAAAACTGAAAACACTAGAAGAAATATTGTGCCTGTATCAAACACTTACAAACATTTTACCTTGACATTTCCCCCAAAATACATTATAAGTATTTTTTTAAAGCTTTATTTATTCTGCTTGAAAGTCAGAGTTACACAGAGAGAGGAGAGGCAGAGAGAGAGAGAGGGAGAGAGGGAGAGAGGGAGAGAGGGAGAGAGGGAGAGAGGGAGAGAGGGAGAGATGGAGAGGGAGAGCGAGATCTTCCATCTGCTGGTTCACTCCCCAGATGGCCACAATGGCCAGAGCTGCACCAATCCAAAGCCAGGAGCCAGGAGCTTCTTCCAGGTCTCCCACACGGGTGCAGGGGCCCAAGGACTTGGGCCATCTTCTACTGATTTCTCAGCAGAGAGCTGGACCAGAAGTGGAGCAGCAGGGTCTCGAACCGGTGCCTGTATGGGATGCTGGAACTGCAGGCAGTGGCTTTACCTACTGTGCCATGGCACCAGCCCCATTATTATAAGTATTTATATAACAGCTGCATTACATTAAGCACTATGGGTATTTTAGAGATTTAAAGTATACATGAAGATGCTTATCACTGTATACAAATATGACATCATTTTATGTAAGGTACTTGACTTGAGCACCCGTGGAGTTACACACCCATAGGAGTGGATTTCCTGGAACCAATCCCCCACAGATACCAAGGGATGACTGTATACAGTATTACAGGGAAAACAAAACTCTGCAGATAAGATGATCAGCAGTTGCCAGTGGTTAGAGGAGAGGAAGGGATGGCAGGCACCAGGGAGGATTTTTTAGGGCACTAAAATACCCTGTCAGATTTTATAATAGTAGATACATATTATCATATATTTGTCCAAACACATAGAATTTATAACACAAAAAGTGAAATCTTATATAAACCATGGGCTTTGTGAGACAATGATGTGTTAGTTTTTGCTCAAGAATCATAGCAAACACACCACTCTGATGGAGGATGTTGATAATGGGGGAGTATGTGTATGTGTGGGGTATACATGGGAAATATCCATGCCTTATTCTCAATTTTCCTGTGACTCTAAAACTGCTCATAAACATAGTCCTGGGGCAGGCACTGTGAAGCAACAGGTTAATCCTCCGCCTGTCTCCGGCATCCCATATGGGTGCCAGTTCTAGTCCTGGCTGCTCCTCTTCCTGTCCAGCTCTCTGTCAGGACCTGGGAAAGCAGTAGAAGATGGTGCAAGCACTTAGGCCCCTATACCCGCATCGAAGACCAGGCAGAAGCTCCTGCCTCCTGATGGTCTCAGCTCTGGCCATTGAGGCCACTGGGGAGTGAACCAATGGCTGGAGAACCTTTCCCTGTCTCTCCCTCTCACTGTCTTTAACTCTACCTCTCAAATAAATAAATAAAATCTTGAACTATTTTAACTTTTGAAAGGACTATTTTTCATGTCCTTGAACTACAAAAACTTGAACAAATAATTTTAATGTTATGATGAAAGTTTTCTATTAGAAAATATTCTAATAATATTTATCATCCACTTTTCATAGCATTTCTGTGTAAATAGTCTGCTTTAAAAAGTACTTGGAGCTCCTTCAGAAAGACTGTGCTCCAGATACCTGCAATATATACAAATAACTTCACAAGTATTACACAGTGGTTTCAGCTATGTCTCCCAAGTATCAAGGTCTCCCTTTAAAAGAAAATTAACAGGGGCTGGCATAGTGGTCTGGAGTATAACACCAGCACCTCCAACACCACTGGCATCCCAGATAGGTACCAGTTTGTGTCCCAGCTGCTCCATTTCCAATCAGGTCCCTGCTAATGTTCCTGGGAAACCAGTGGAAGATGGCCCAAGTGCTAGGGCCTCTGCATCCTGTGGGATCCTCGGAAGAAGCTCCTGGCTCCTGGTTTCTGATGAACAAAGCTCCACCCAATGCAGCCATTTGGGAAGTGAAATAGTGGGAGGATCTTTCTTTCTGTCTCTCTGTATCTCTGTAACTGCCTTTCAAATAAATAAATAAATCTTTAAAACAAAAATAAAAAGGAAAATTACATTTATTAAAGAGAATAAAGCAAAATTATAAATAAACCTGATGTGTACCAAAAGGAAATTTTTGGACCTATAATGGATGTCATAAAAATCTACTATCTCAATTCAGTGTTCATTGTGCATTTATATTTGTCAGCAAAATAACCTATTTGTGGTATGTATATTTCAAAACCTTTTCTGTCTATATTTCTATATATGTGCAGAATCATTCAGATTTGATTATATTCTAATAATATCCATCAAGATAATAACATGTCATTAAAAGGATTCTTAAACTATTACTGGAAATTACCAAACTAAACTAAAATGTCTTCAAAATGAGTTATAAGAGAAATGACAAGATGTAGTAAAGCAAATACCAGGAAACTAGCAGGTACAAGTATGCAAACCCCTCACCACTTTTAATTCTCAAGCATTAAGACGAAACCCACACCTGGGGACTACTAATGCATTATCTTTTTCTGACTAGAAAAAGAAAAAAAAAATCAAACATTCCTGAAGTCAAACTGAATATAGATGTTTTCAAGTTACACTTCTGGATAAATCCTTTGATTCTCAAAGAAACTAACCAGCCATGAAATTTTGAGAGCACAGTCCAAGATTGAAGAGAGATGTGTGTTCTCTGGTCAGTCCAAAACTTTAGAGAGAATCTTTCCTGGTCACTAAATTTAGCAGTAATCTTCCCACCACGCCAGCTTGAACTGCTTAGTGTCTCATATTTTTATGATCTGGAGAGAGATGCAATAATTATCCATTGCTTTAGGTGCCTTACAGCACGAAATAAAAATCATTATACCTATCAAGATAATTAAAATAAATAATAGCTCAAATATGTTGCTATATAACATTTTTAAATGAGTGGATTTTTTTTATTAGGACAGGTAGGCATCCAGCTTACATTAACATCATCATACATTTAATAGTTTCATTTAGCATCTGGTGCCCTTGCTGACAGCCCTACAGGGAAAGAGATTAAAGATGGGCCACATCTGCAGTTAGTGGTAGCCAATCAAAGCAGTCATGCTCTAAAAACCAAAGATCTTCAGGCCACATTTCGTGATGCTGGGATGCTAGCCATTTGTTATAGATCCAGATCCCTCCACACTTCCAAATTCATTGAAGAAATAATACTAAACTAAAAGTGCTAAAACAAACCCAGAGCAATGAAGTGCAATCTATTCTGACAGTGCCTGTCACTCTATTTTCCAACTCCCATAACTTTAGATCCTGACAGTAGCAGTCTATGTATAAAACAAGAAAGGAAAAAAAAAAGGTTCAGAAATTTTAATCATGGGGCTGGTGTTGTGGCATAATGAGCAAAGGTGCTTCCTGCAACTCTGGCATCCCATATGGGAACTGGTTCAAGTCTTGGCTGCTCCAGTTCTGATCCAGCTCCCTGGAAAAGACAGCAGAAGATGGCCCAAGTGCTTGGGGCCCCTGCCACTCACATGGCGGACCCAGATGAAGCTCCTGGCTCCAGCCTGGCCCAGCCCTGGCCATTGTAGCTATCTGGGAAGTGAACCAGCAGATGGAAAGCAATCTCTCTCTCTCTCTCTCTCTCTCTCTCTCTCTCTTCCCCTCTCTCACTCACTCATTCTTTGTAACTCTGATTTTTGGGTGATGAATAAATCTTAAAGAAATTATCACCTGAAACATTTCCCATTCAAGCCTACTGCTGTTATCTTTTAGAACAAGAGTGATCTGGAAAATGAATGACTTTATTTGTTATCCGACTTAAAAAGAAATTATATCTGAATAATTCCTACGTATATAGATCACATAAAATTTTGTGCAAAAAACCCAGGCTGGGGCAACAAATTCATAAAACGGGTAAAAAAAACAAAAAAACAAAAAAAACAAAAAAACAAAAAAATGTTTCTTGCCAGCAGGTGGCGCTGCAATCCACCATTGTTAGCCAATTAGAGATTTAAGAACTAATTGGAAATTTAAGAAGTACCTGTATTATTTTTAATTTTTATAACTTCCTATTTGAACTTTTCCCTATCCTTTTAAGAGTACATAATGTCATGCAGTGCCCAATTTTTTTAATCAGAAAAGAACTGAAAGGAATTGTTAAACCTGTAGGACTGATCGATTAGATCTGCTAGCAACTGTCAAAATTTTATAAGAAACATGTTATCAACCCTGTGGGCTACTAAATAAAGCCATTTAAACTGTGTAAAAATATATTTTACAGCTTATCAACAGAATTGTATTTGGATATGTGAAGTAGCAATTTGGAATAAAGATAGGTTGAATTAGACTCTAACACAGGAGCTTTGAACACAAGAGACCCATTGACTCCTAAGTATTTTTCTTAGGAATTTTTATAAATTGAAGTAATTTTACATGCATAGCATGACACAACTAGCACAAATTTAAGCAATCTGAGAAGTCATTTATTCCAAGGACAGCAATGTTCTGGCTGGCATATGAGGCTTTGTACAGTTTACGTGCCCAAGGCAGAAGTCACTAATTGCAGTAGTTTACTGTACTGAACCAATTCAAGCCTCTTATCCTTCATGGTCCAACTCTCACTTCAGGTGAAACTCACTTCCATCTCTGGGGCCAAGAAGAAAAAGCCCAGAGAAGTTACATGTTGTACCCACCATCCATTAGATACTTAGAAAATTGAAACTACAACAACAGTAACAATTTAAATTTAAATTAATAATCTTTACCAATACTAGGAACCCCTACAAATCTTTCATTTTACAGATTTAGCAACTAGAGTACTAAGAGAAAAACAAAAACATGCCTAACAGTACGAGATCAGTCAGTAGCAGACATGATTTAAAGCCTTACCTTCTGTTTCCATAGTATGTTTTAGATTTCCATTCAGAATGAGGAATTTTTCTATTTGTTCATCCACTCATTCATCCGCATTTTCCTAAAACCTTTATGATTTTCATATGCATTTCAGGAATCATGTCAGCCATCAAGTATCGTTGATGGACAAGACGCACGTGGCCGTTTCCATCAAGTTGCAAATCATGCAGATAGTGTGTGATGGTTAAGAAGGTCAGTGCTGCAAGGAAAGAACTAACAGCAAAACTAATAAGAGAGTGTATTCAGCTTGGTTAGTCAAGGAACACATCTAAGTCACAGAAGAAGAGAACCAGAAAATGAGAAAGAACCATCCGCAGCAAGAGGGTAAGGTGTGTGCATTGAGCAGTGACCTGGAAATGGAATAGCACATCCCAGGAAGAGAAAACCTATGTGAGGTACTATGTGTTCACCATAGAGAAAGAATTCATTCCTGCCAAGAATTGTAACAATTTGTGCCATTCTCAGTGCATCATGCCAAGGGTATCATGAAGTTTACATGCCTTATTATTATGTTGACCTTGATCACTGCACGACATCATTATGAGTTGGGTCACACCATTGTAAGTTCACTATGTTCCCCACTATAGTTGATAAGCATCAGGAGAGATACTTTTTTCAAAAAGATTTATTTTATTTCTTTGAAAGACAGGGTTACAGAGAAAGGTAGAGACAGAGAGAGAGAAAGAAAGAGAGAGAGGTCTCCCATCCGCTGGTTCCCTCCCCAGATGACCGCAATGGCTGGAACTGCGCCAATCCAAAGCTAGGAGCTTCTTCTGGGTCTCCCATGCAGATGCAGGGGCCCAAGGACTTGGGCCATCTTCTACTGCTATCCCAGGCCATAGCAGAGAGCTGGATCGGAAGAGGAGCAGCCAGGACATGAACCGTCGTCCATGTGGGATGCTGGTGCTTCAGGCCAGGGCTTTAACCCACTACGCCATGGCGCCAGTCCAAAGGAGAGATACTTTGAAACTACACAAATCTTATTTCTCTTGAAACTTTTATCTACCAATTTTAGCACACACTGGATCTTACCTGCAATGTATATTACTATGGTATTATCTCAGTGATTATTTCCCTTTTTCTTCTACATTTGTTAAGATTCTCTTATGAAGGAGAGCTGTCTCATTTACCTAGTGAAACATTAACTTATATTAGTCAGGGATCATGGAACATCATTTTATTCTATGGGGTTAAATTCATTTTTACCACTAATTTTTGTTTTTATTTGTTTGCTCACCTCCAGGTTTGTCTCTCATTTTCTTGACAAGTTCCTATCTTTTTATGGATTTCCGGCACCATAAAGGATTCCGGGCTCATGTGAAATCTTCCTGTCCCACCCCGAAGTCAATTCCTTCTCCTACAAGTTCTGGTTCCTTTTACTGGAGAAGCAAAGTGATTCTCAACTTCAAAGTGCATGTTAGATTCACCTGTGGGCTTTTGAAGACACTTATGGTCTATTGAACCTATTTTCTGAAGAAGCACCCCAGATGCCTAGATTTTTTAAAAGCTGTGCAGGTGAGCATAGGCATTTTTGTGGTAGCGACCCCATTATAGAAGAAGTTCTTTCACTACTTTTATGACTTGATAAAAACAAAGGTGGGACTACGGACAGACTCACTTTTCTATTACCAGCAGTGGCTTGCAACAGCAAAGCCAATGTGTCTTCTCTCTCAGGTCCTCACTCTCTTGCCCTGATCAACAAAGAGCTTCCTCTTACTACAGACAAAGCACGGGTAGAGAAGGCCCTTCATAGTGGCAGACAAAAGCCAAGAACCTGGGAGAGAAGAATAGTTACTACTTTACGAAAAAAAGAATTGAGAAAAGGATTGAGGTTAATTTGTGGGAGAGAGAGAGAGACAGAGAGGGAGAACCTAAGTACCATATGAAAGAAACCAAGAAAAAGGAAAAGGTGCTCTATAAATGTGAGTAAAGAGTGGGGGTCAGGTTTGATCATTTAGATTACTTCACAATTTCTCAAGCATAAATGCGACTCAGTGCAATTTCCCGGGGAGAATGTTCCCTTTTCCCATCTCTAAAATGGCTGTGCCCCATCTTCTCTCTCCTAAAATAGCCTACCTCCTCCCATCCCCTATCAGATTTTTGTAGTGTTTCATTAAGAAATTAACTCAACAGGAGATCTCTGCTCTTCCCAGCACCTTCCTTGCAGTCTACCCAACACTATATTCATACTTTCCTCTCACTCTATTACTATAAAGTTTCTCTGTTCCTATTAAATCCAATTGCCACTCTCTCCCATCCCTAACTGTTATCAAGACTCTTAACTCATAACTCTCTGATTCTGTTTCAACATTCTCCACCTTCCTTATCTGTTCAGCCAAATTAATCATCCAGTAAGATCATACCATCATTCTTTCTGCAAGGATGTGCTGAGGATATATCATGTATTAAATACTGAGAGTTCATATTTTTAAAAACAAGATACTAGCTCAAATATAATGAGACATATCTGTAAATAAACAATTAACATGTCATGCAATATGTGATAAATATATATCTATATATAGTAAAAATATATATATCTATATATATATAGTATATAGAGTAACAAGAATTGTGTCCTCAACTAATTCAAAATATATCATTTTCTTGGACTGAGACAAAATAATTTCCTAACTGATCTTTCTCTAAGAGTCACCCCAACTCTACAGTTCTTATGGTATGCAGGAACCAGTGATACCCAAAAATAAATGTAACCAGGCAGTTACTATCACTGCTCTTGAGTACAGTATATGACAAAACTCTTAACATGTCCAACAGGATCCCTAGTGGGTTGGCACCTGCCCATGTATCCAGCCTCTTACCACTCTCCTGACATATACTATGCCCAAAGGAAACCCTTTTAATTCTTCAGATACATTTTTCTCTTATCTTAGAGAGTCTTAGAACATTAAACTATTATTCTCTTGACAGGATACATCTCCCGGATTCCTTTTGTCCAGCTAACTCCTAGCCCATGAGAAGCTATCCCCACTAATCACACCGAGTTCCTCTGGATTCCTATACTCTATCTTATACTTATCACATTTTATTACAACTTCATATTAATTACCAAACTGTATTTCTAAGTAGATGAAGTTTTAGGAAGGCATAGACTGTCTTGTTCACCATTGTTTACATATGGTTGTTAGCAAATATTTGCTGATTAAATGTATGGGCAGAGTTGTTCAATGCTTGCTGATAAGAGAGTGGGTAAGAATTTTCTAGGAATGTTGTTGATAAAGGAGGAAGGTTTTCGTAGCAAATGGACTGGCAAGTGCCAACACTGCAACCTGAAACAGCAGCAGGTGTTTCTGGAACTTCACAGAGCTCCTTACTGATCGAGAAGAGGGTATTGGGGCAGAGAAGTGAGGCCTCAGGCTGGGAAGAAGGGGGCAAGAATTGGAGTGGTCTCTGTGATGTGTTGTGATTCTCAAGTAACAGTGGATCTTAAAGGAAGTTGTTGACCAGTTTAAACTCCTTTTAATATCACTCATGGACTAAAGGTAGCAAACACACCTGGGTTACAATATGCCTCCCCTTATCCAAATTTGGGGTGGAACAGAAAAACAAGAAAACATGTGGATCCTAGGGCCAGAAAATAGGATGGGAGTCAGAGTGGGCTGACTGTGGAAGGCATGCTGTCTATACACTTGTCCCTTCCACACTGTCCTGGTCTGATTATTGGGCACTGAAGCAGCATTTGAGCACAGCACCTGGGAGAGGTAGCAGGCTCAGACATCCAATAACAAGGAGGAGGAACCCACAGCATAAAGTGCAGGCATCTGAGTATGCATTATCCTCACTGCTTTACAAATCCACAGGCAATTACACCATGAATGGCAGTCCCTAGATAGCAGCAAGAAAAAGTCCTGATAGTTTCCCGTTGAATAAGGAGTGATGGGGGTAGGGGTGGGGGGCAGGGAAAAGCGATCATTTAAACTCAAATTATAACCAGAGAAAGGCTTATTCATAAATAGCCTTCATTCCCAACCTCGCAAGTATCCTTATGGATCAGAAACCAGGGTCCAGGCTTTTGCTGTTCCTTTGTGTCATTATATAAGTCTGTAAATAGCTCATCTGAAGTTACCATCATTAGCAAAGAATAGATGATAGGCTTAGCCAGCTTAACTTTAATGATTAGAGCAAAAGTAGTAGGACCATGGTCCAGAGAGAGAAAAAGACATAAAAGTAAGCATTTGCTTTCAGTAAGATGACAAAGATATGGGCACAATAAAGCAGAAACATAAAATAAGAAAACAACCATTTGGTGAGAGTAGACTTGAAAAATATACTCATTGAAATAAAAACTCAATGAATGTGTTCTTTTAAATATTTGATAGACCTAAATAATGATTTCATAAGCTAGAATATTAGGGCAAGAAATCCTTCAAATAGGAGTAAGCAAGAAGTAAGGGGAAGAATAAAAATATATCAGGATTAAAATAAAAGTATCAAGAGAGAGAACAATGAGATTATTTGAAGAAATAATGAGAATGAGTTTCCCTAGCATTAAAGACAAATAAAAGACCCCAAAATGGAAATAAGGTACAGTTATAAATATCTCCTAGAAAACACAGCTTGAGGCAAAGCTCACAAGCCACAGAATTTTTGGAAACTGCAATTGTGGGGTGGGAGGAGTGGGTGAAAAAGGTAAGTGAGGGAAGGCAAAAGGGAGAGCAGGTACTAGTGGTATGTTTTCAAATTCACTGCAGTTACATGCATGAATGCACAGATAGAAAATCAAAGCCAGGATTTCCATTATGTTAGAATACAGATAGGCAGGTATATTGGTCAGATTTTCATTACTTTAATTAAAATAACCAGATTTCTAGGAAAATGGTTTATTTTGGCTTACAATTTGGGTGACTTACATTTCAAGATGGGTCCCCAATTGGTTTAGGCAACTGCTAAGGCCAGAGTTTGGTGAAGGGAGAATCACAAGGGAAATTAGGAAGCAGAGAGGGTAAGCTCGGCTGAACTCAGCTTAAATAAGCAGCCCTCCAGCAAGAACCACCTTCCAAAACAAGCCCCCAGTGACCTAAAGACTGTACACCGGGCCCACCTCCTAGATGCCATACTTAGATAAATCTTCCACCCTTAATCCATTAACCATGAACATTAATCCAATAGTATAAGATTTTAGGACCAACATTCCAATACATGGACATTTGGGGCACATCCAAAGCATAATATTCTGCCTCTAGGCCCTAAAGGTTTATGACTATTTCACAATCCAAAATGCATCGAATATCTCTCTCAAAGTCCCCAAATCTTAGCTCAGTCCAACATTAATTTGAAAGTCCGAAGTCCAAACTCTTCCAGCTGTAAACCCCTATACACTCAGACCAGTTAGGGATTTCTGAGATACAATGGTGAGACAGATATTGGCCAAAATGAAACTAAACTGCAGCAGGGTAAACACGAAATCTTAAAGCTTCATGCTAGAACTACTGGGCACACCGTGGTGAGGGCCGAGTTCTCCACAGCTTGAGCAGCACCCTTACGAATCTGTGGCCAGCAGGTTGGAATCTCACTTCTGTAGCTCTACTAGGTATTGCCTGTCGCTCCCCCTCTTCGTGGAGGAACGACACAGGACCCTGCGCTGTTCTTTCGTCTGCTCGGCCCTCCCCGGGTTTGCTGCTGGTTCTTCCCGGGTTGGCTACTATCCCTTCCACCTCCGTGGAAGGGCAGTTCCCCCTGGCCACATTCCCCACTTCCGCAGGGGAGCGGCACACCGCCGGCCGGCTCTCTCGGGGGCTGCACAGGTGTTCCCCTTAGATGTTCCCCTTAGATGTTCCTGGTGCATGCCGTCTCTCTCCTCCTTTATAGTCCTCCTCCGCCAATCCCAACTCGGCTGCCCACACGCCGAGCACGCTGCTCTCCTCCAATCAGGAGCAAGTCCTACAGTTCACTGGCTGAACTGGAGGCAGCTGCGCAGAAGCTGTTTTCTTCTCTCCCAGCGCCATATTGTGGGAGAGCAGATGCACAGAATAAGTCTTAATTCCAGTAACTTAGTCTAGTCCGGGTTGCTCCCCACAATTGCCCTGGCAGGGACTCTGCAGCAGCTCTGACCATCCCCGCCCCTCCCCACACACAGATTTCTGCTTCATGTTCTCTTAGTGGGGGTTCTCTGTAGTGACACTGCAGGACTAAAGTTTGTCCAAAACATCCTTTAAAATCTAGGTGGAGGCCTCCATGGCCCTGTTGGTCTCTGCCACATGACTACCCTCTGAGGCTGAACACTGATGTCTGCAGCTTTCCCAGGCTTGCTGGCCAAATCGCTTGCAGCTTTTCTCAGGGGGTGAGTCCTCTTGCCGCAGTTCTGATTTTCTGAGCTCGCTCTGCAGCTCCACTCTCAAAATTTCACTATGCCTGACTCCACATAGAGGCTCCAATCCTGCAGCTCTACTCTGCCTCATTCTCTGTTTCCCTTTGAAACCTTGGTAGAAGCTTCCAAAACCCTGGATCTTGCATTCAGCAGACCTGTAAACCCGGCACCCAGCATTCCATGAATGATGCCGAGGTCCACCCCAGCAGGAGTCATGCCTGGACCTGTTTGAGACTCAGAGCTCTTCACAGGCAAGTCAGAACACAGAGCAGGTCCTTAGCTAGCAGGATGCCCAGGGCTCTTATCTGAAAGAAGTCTGCCCTGGAGGATGTTCGAAAAAACTTGCACCTCTGGGCCTCGGTTGGGTCCCTAATGGGAGGTTCTGCCTTCAAGATCTCTAAATGCCTGCAGGGTCTTTTTCTCAGTGTCTTGTCCAATAACATGTGGATTTACATGTGGATTTACATTTACATGTGGGTTTACTTAGGCTAATCTCATTAGCAAGGGATTTCTCCACCTCACTTTCCTACCACAAACAGCTCTTTCTTCTCCCTTTTCTGGGCAGGCTGCAAATTTTCCAAATCTTTCTGGTCTTTTTTGCTCCTGATTCTTGATGGAAATCTTACTAACAGCAGCCAATGCTATAGCCATGCTATAGCCTCAATGCTTTTCTATCCTGAAATCCTGTCTGGAAATCTCCTCCAAACAAACTAGTCCACTACAAAGTCTCAGGACACGGACACAATAAAGCCAGGTTCTCTGCACCACTACGAGGATGGCCTTAGTCCAGTTCCCAAACGAACACTCATTTCCATCATTGGCGTGGTCTTTACTGTCCACATTTCCACAAACTTCTTGTCCTCTGTGATACCATAATTGCTCACGTACCTTGCATACAATATTTCAAGCTCTCTCTGTCCTGCTTGCTCCAAACTCTTCCCATAAACCAATCTGAAAGATTTCTCTACATCATCAGGTTTGATTCATTGTAAGGACCCCAGAAAGTGTTTCAGGGTATAGGAAAAAAGAATTTATCTGCCAACTGCTTCTTCCCTGTCGTTGTTCAAAGTTTGCTTCACCTTGTCTTTAAATATCTGAATTTCTGGTTATCTCTCATTCAGCTACATCACATTTCCTACAATTCTGAACTTGGAAGTGGCGAAGAAAAGCCTAGGTAAGAGTATGAAAATAGTACAAGAAGTATTGGAAAGTACAGTAGTATTGGAGTGATGACCAATGGAAAATTAAATGTATCCACAACTTAGGCATCAAACTAACTAAAGGGGAGCATAGGAGGTAGTGACCTGAGCTAAGTAAAAACTTGTTCAGGCTATTTTTTAAAAGATTTATTTAGAGATCTCCAAGATGGCAGAATAAGGAGGGAGCACACTGATAGTCTGGGAAAAGATAGTTTAATAAAAGTGGAGATATTGTAGTCTCAGGGAAGAGTTAGGGAGAAAACTGCAGAGGAAACTATTCCGGAACTAGTGGGACACAGTGGACCTACATGGAGGGCACGGGCGCCCACGGCTCAAGACCCCAGCCACTGAGTCTACACACCAGCACTGGAAAGGGAGGTGAGGTGAAACAGCAGTAGTCGAAACACTGCCGGGAAAGCAGCAGGAAGAGCCTAGAGGAAAGGAGGCTTGAAGCCCTGGGGGGAAAAGTTCACCAGCCTAACTAGAGGAGAGAAAAATAATAATAAAAGGGACAGGTATGGACATGATTCTCTCTCTCCACTCACCTTACAAAGGCAGGGGGAAAAAAAATACAGCAGGTGCCATTTTGGGCATACGTAATAGCTGTGCCAGCTCAGGACTGTGCCCGCCCTCAGCCAAGCAGAAAAACATGACTCTGGTGGGGAGAAATAACAGGAGATTAAGACCTAGTGAATGTGTGGAGCTCATGAACTGGGACTGTAGGAAAAAAAAAAATTGAGGATGTGTGGGAGAACTCACGTTGTGCCTGGGATGTGAGTACTCTGGGTGGAAGATGCCACAAACTTGGTAACCTTGGCAACCTGGTGGGAGACATTGCAGGGGAATCTAAGCTTACACTGAGGACTGCACAGATCCTTTGTGTGGTCCTTGGGACAGAGCAGACGAATATTATACACATTGGGGCTAGTGCTCAGGCACTGATTGCCATCAAGAAGAGCTCAGCTGAGCAGTTACTTCCCTTCTGAATAAAGAGAGAGAGAGAGAGAGATTTACCACACCAAACCTGGGTGTGTCACATTTGGCACACCCTTAACCTTAAAGACCTAAACAGAGCTCTGCAGCCATACCCACTACAAGCCTCTAGAGATTCACCAAAAGCAGACAGTCCACTTAATCTAGAGTCATAGTATAATGAGAGAAGCCACCACAGCAAGGGAAAAAAAAAAGAAAAAAGAAGAAACCAAAGAATATCTCCACAATGCCAAACAACAAATGCAGAAACCAAGGAAACAAGAACAAGGAAGACATTATGTACCCCCAAATGAACATGACACTCCAATACAAGATTATGAAGAAGATGAGTTAGAAGAAATGCAAGATACATATTTCAAAAAATGTATGCTAAGAACATTTAGAAGTTATCAAAAACAAATTCATGAATTATAGAAAACCATACTGGACAAGACAGAAAATCTCTCTTGTGAAAATGAAATCTTAAGGAGGAATCCAAATGAAATGAGGAATTTAGTAGAACATGAAACTGTGATATTTAAGAGAAATCAAAATGAAATGAAGAATTCAATAGATCAAATGACAAATACATTAGAGAGCCTTAAAAACAGAATCAGTGAGATAGAAGAGAGAATATCAGACTTAGAAAGCAGAACACAGGAAAGTATACTGTCAAAAAAGAAGAGGAAATTAGAAATCTAAAAAATATTGTTGGGAATCTACAGGATACTATTAAAAAACCCAACATTTGGGTTCTAGGAGTTCCTGAAGGCATGGAGAGAGAGAAAGGATTAGAAGGCCTTTTTTGTGAGATACTTGCAGAAAACTTCTCAGGTTTGGAGAAGGACAGAGACATCCAAGTACAGGAAGCACATAGAACCCCTAATAAACATGACCAAAAGAGATCCTCACCACAACACATTGTAATCAAACTCTCCACAGTGAAACATAAAGAAAAGATTCTAAAATGTGCAAGAGAGAAACATCAGATTACTCTAAGAGGATCTCCAATTAGACTCATAGCAGACTTCTCATCAGAAACCCTTCAGTCTAGGAGGGAAAGGAGAGATATAGCCCAGGTACTAAGAGAAAAAAGCTGGCAGCCCAGACTATTATATCCTGCAAAGCTCTCATTTGTGAATGAAGGTGAAATAAAGACCTTTCATAGCAAACAAAAATTGAAAGAATTTGTCGCCACTCATCCAGCCCTGCAAAAGATGCTTAAAGATGTGTTACACACAGAAACACAGAAACACAGCCATCAATATGAAAGAAGGTAAAGGAAGAAAACCTCCCACTAAAAGATCACAGGAAGTTCCAAGCATATATTAGAAACATCTTTGGGAAAATGGAAGGGCAAAGTTACTACTTACCAATAGTCACATTGAGTGTTAATGGTCTCAACTTTCCAGTTAAAAGACACAGACTGGCTGAATGGATTAAAAACAAAAACCAATCTATTTGGTGCTTATAAGAAACACATCTTTCCAACAAAGACGCATCAGACTGAAAGTGAAAGGTTGGAAAAAGATATTCCATGCCAACAGAAACCAAAAAAGAGCTGGCATACCCATATTAATATCAGACAAAATAAACTTTACCACAAAAACTGTCAAGAGAGACAAAGAGGGGCACTATATAATGATTAAGGGATCAATTCAACAGGAAGATATAACTATAATAAATGTATATGCACCTACTTAAGGGGACCAGGTTATTTAAAAGATATGTTAAGGGACTTAAAGGGAGACTTAGACTCCAATACAATAGTATTGGGGGTTGGCTGGTGCCGCGGGTTCTAGTCCCAGTCAGGGCGCCGGATTCTGTCCAGGTTGCCCCCCCCCTTCCAGGCCAGCTCTCTGCTATGGCCCGGGAGTGCAGTGGAGGATGGCCCAAGTGCTTGGACCCTGCACCCCATGGGAGACCAGGAGAAGCACCTGGCTCCTGGCTTTGGATCAGCACACTGCACTGGCCATAGCGCACCGGCCACAGCGGCCATTGGAGGGTGAACCAACGGCAAAGGAAGACCTTCCTCTCTGTCTCTCTCTCTCACTGTACACTCTGCCTGTCCAAAAAAAAAATAGTATTGGGGGACTTCAATACTCCACTCTCAGAAATAGACAGATCAACAGGACAGAAGATCAACAAGGAAACAGCAGATTTAATCGACACTATTGCCCAAATGGATCTAACATATCTATAGAACTTTTCATCCTACACTTAAAGAATTTACATTTCTCCCAGCAGTACATGGAACCTACTCTAGGATTGATCATATACTAGGCCATGAAGAAAGTCTCAGCAAATTCAAAAGAATTGGAATCATACTATGCAGCTTCTCAGACCACAGTGGAATGAAGCTGGAAATTAGCAACTCAGGAATCACTGGAGCATATGAAAACACATGGAGACTGAACAACATGCTGCTGAATGAACAATGGGTCATGGACAAAATCAAAAGAGAAACCAAAAACTTTTAGAAGTAAATGAAGATAACAACACAACATATCAAAACTTATGGGATACAGCAAAAGCAGTGTTAACAGGAAAGTTTATAGCAATAGGTGCCTACATCAAGAAATTGCAAAGGCACCAAATAAATGAGTTTTCAGTGCATCTCAAGGATCTAGAAAAACTGCAGCAAATCAGACCCGAAACTAGTAGTGTTGCTCCCCCACTCACGGAGGAATCACACCGGACCGGACGCTGTTTTCTTTCCCCGGTCCTTCCCGGATTTGCTGCCGCTTCCCCACCTCCGCAGAGGAGCGGCACCAACGAGCTCTCCGACTGACTCTCTCAGGGGGCCGTGCATGTTGTCTCTCTCTCCCTTTTATATTCCTCTGCCACCAATCCGTGCTCTGCTGCCCGCGTGCTGAGCACGCTGCTTTCTTCCAATCAGAGGTTGGATGAGGAATCAGCTAATTAACGAAGCAGCTGTGTAAGATTTGTTTACTCCCTCTCAGTGCCATATGGTGGGAGATCAGACACATAGAGTTAGTTTCAGTCCACAGTCTCAGTACTTATTTGTCTCCTGGGCACCCCGTCATGTTGCGGGAGATGGATCCTGCTCCCCACAAGTAGGAGGAGAGAAATAATTAAAATTAGAAAGAAATCAACAGATCAGCCATACAAAGAGCTGGTTTTTTGAAAAATAAACAAAATTGACATACCATTGGCCCAACTAACTAAAAAAAGAAAAGACCCAAATCAATAAAATCAGAGATGAAAAGGGGAATGAGCAACAGACAACAGATATAAATGGAATCATCAGAAATTACTACAAAGAGCTGTATGCCAGCAAACAGGGAAATCTATCAGAAATGGATAGATTCCTGGACACACGCAACCCACCTAAATTGAACCATGAAGACATAGAAAACTTAAATAGACCCATAACTGAGACAGAAATTGAATCAGTAATAAAGGCCCTCCCAACAAAGAAAAGCCCAGGACCAGATGGATTCACTGCTGAATTCTACCAGACATTTAAAGAAGAACTAACTCCAATTCTTCTCAAACTATTCAGAATAATCGAAAAAGAGGGAATCCTCCCAAATTCTATGAAGCCAGCATCACCTTAATACCTAAGCCGGAAAAAGATGCAGCATTGAAAGAGAATTACAGACCAATATCCCCGATGAACATAGACACAAAAATCTTCAATAAAATTCTGGCCAATAGAATGCAACAACACATCAGAAAGATCATCCACCCAGACCAAGTGGGATTTATCCCTGTTATGCAGGGATGGTTCAGTGTTCACAAAACAATCAATGTGATACACCACATTAACAGACTGCAGAAGAAAAACCATATGATTATCTCAATAGATGCAGAGAAAGCATTCGATTAAATACAACACCCTTTCATGATGAAAACTTTGAGCAAATTGCGTATAGCAGGAACATTCCTCAATACAATCAAAGCAATTTATGAAAAACCCACGGCCAGCATCCTATTGAATGGGGAAAAGTTGGAAGCATTTCCACTGAGATCTGGTACCAGACAGGGATGCCCACTCTCACCACTGCTATTCAATATAGTTCTGGAAGTTCTAGCCAGAGCTATTAGGCAAGAAAAAGAAATTAAAGGGATACAAATTGGGAAGGAAGAAGTCAAACTATCCCTCTTTGCAGATGATATGATTCTTTATTAGGGGACCCAAAGAACTCTACCAAGAGACTATTGGAACTCATAGAAGAAAAAAAATGACCTAAATGAAAGATCTCTGGGAGTGAGATCCCAGCGGAAAGAACAGGCCATCAAAGAAAGAGGTACCTTTCTCTGAAGGGAGGAGAGAACTTCCACTTTGACTATGATCTTGTGTAAATAAGATCAGAGTTGGCGAACTCAAAAGGCTTCCATAGCCTTGGCAACCCATGACAAGAGCCTAGGGTGATTACTGACACCATAAACAAGAGTGTCAATTATTAAATCAACAACAGGACAAGATGGCGGAATAGTGAGGGCGCGCACCGATAGTCCGGGAAAATTTAGTTTAATAAAAGGGGAGTTACGGTAGCCGCAGAAAAAAGAACCAGGAAAAAATTGCACGGGAATCGTGAATCGGAGGACCTACTGGGAGAACAAGGTCGCCCACCGCGCGGAAGCCAAGTCGCGGGACCGAGCCGCAGAAGCCCCAGTGCTCCAAGGGGAGTGCATGCCACACAGACAACAGCGGGGAGACTTGGGACGCTCAGGGCTCCGAGTCCACACATCGGCGCTGGAAGGGGAGGTGAGCTCAATAACCCGAGACATTGGTGGGGAAACGGGGGTCAGAATCTAGAGGGGGGCCAGAAAGTGCAGCAAACTCACTACCGGAAAGAAGGAAAAAAAAGCTTCGGGGTTTCTCTTCCCCCTAACCTTGCAAAGGTTACAAGGCTGTGAGGCTAGAAGAATTCCCAAGAGACAAAGAGCAGGCCTGCTCTCTGGATTTACATATCAATGGGGGAGAGCTAAGGAACTGAGTCACTACAATTCAGTAGCCTAGGCAACCCAGTGGGAGTCCAGAGGAGCCAAAGACTGGAAGCTAAATACCATCAATTCTGCACAGCCCTGCCCTGCGGTGTTACTTACCCCCTGAATAAATAAAATAAATAAATAAATAAAAAGAGAGAGATTTACCACGCATAACCTGAGGGTGTCACCTTTGCACACCCTTAACCTGGAAGAACCAGGCAGAGCTCTCAGGCCGCACCCATCTCAAGCTTCCAAGGCTCCTCCAACAGCAGGCAGTCCACTTAACACGGACACAGTATAAAAAAAAAAAAAAAAAAAAAAAAAAAAAGAAAAAAAAAACGCACAGTGACGCAAGAAGAATTAACTATGCCGAGTAACAAACACAGAAATAGAGGGAGCAAGATCAACGATGACACTATGATGCCTCCAAATAAGCAAAACACCCCAAGCCAAGAGTATGAAGATGATGAGATAGAAGAAATGCAAGATACGGATTTCAAAAAATTTATGATAAGAACATTTAGAAGTTTTCAAAAGCAAATCCTTGAACTACAGAAATCCTTAATGGACAAGATTGAAAATCTCTCTTGTGAAAACGAAATTTTAAGGAAGAGTCAAAATGAAACTCAGAAACTAGTAGAACAGGAAAGTGTTATAGTGAAGAGAAATCAAAATGAAATGAAGAGCTCAATAGATCAAATGACAAACACATTAGAAAGCCTTAAAAACAGAATGGGTGAAGCAGAAGAGAGAATATCGGACTTAGAAGATAGAGCACAGGAAAACATACAGTCAAACCAAAGAAAAGAAGAGGAAATTAGAAACCTAAAAAATATTGTTGGGAATCTACAGGATACTATTAAAAAAACCAACATTCGAGTTCTAGGAGTTCCTGAAGGCATGGAGAGAGAGAAAGGATTGGAAGGCCTTTTTAGTGAGATACTAGCAGAGAACTTTCCAGGTTTGGAGAAGGACAGAGATATCCTAGTACAGGAAGCTCATAGAACCCCCAATAAACATGACCAAAAGAGATCCTCACCACGACACGTGGTAATTAAACTTACCACAGTGAAACATAAAGAAAAGATCCTAAAATGTGCAAGAGAGAAGCGTCAGATTACTCTCAGAGGATCTCCAATCAGACTCACAGCTGACTTCTCATCAGAAACCCTACAAGCTAGGAGGGAATGGCGAGACATAGCACAGGTGCTAAGAGAGAAAAATTGCCAGCCCAGAATATTATATCCTGCCAAGCTCTCATTTGTGAAAGAAGGTGAAATAAAGACCTTTCATAGCAAACAGAAATTGAAAGACTTTGTGACCACTCGTCCGGCCCTGCAAAAGATACTTAAAGATGTGCTACACTCAGAAACACAGAAACACGGCCATCAATATGAAAGAAGGGAAAGGAAGAACACCTACCAGTAAAAGAGCATGGGAAGCTCAAAGCATATACTAGAAAATATTTCCGGGAAAATGGCAGGGCAAAGTCACTACGTATCAATAGTCACATTAAACGTGAATGGCCTGAATTCTTCAGTTAAAAGACACCGTTTAGCTGACTGGCTCACAGAACACAACCCAACTATTTGTTGCCTACAAGAAACACATCTCTCTAACAAAGAGGCATGCAGACTGAAAGTGAAAGGTTGGAAAAAGATATTCCATGCCAACAGAAACCAAAAAAAAGCAGGTGTAGCCATATTAATATCAGACAAAATAAACTTTAAGACAAAAACTGTTAAGAGAGACAAAGAGGGACACTATATAATGATTAAGGGTTCAATTCAACAGGAAGATGTAACTATTATAAATGTATATGCACCTAATTACAGGGCACCGGTCTATTTAAAAGATATGTTAAGGGACTTAAAGGGAGATTTAGATTCCAATACAATACTACTGGGGGACTTCAATACTCCACTCTCAGAAATAGACAGATCATCCGGACAGAAGATCAACAAGGAAACAGCAGATTTAATTGACACTATTGCCCAAATGGATCTAACAGATATGTACAGAACTTTCAACCCTACATCTACAGACTTCACATTCTTCTCAGCAGCGCATGGAACCTTCTCTAGGATTGATCACATACTAGGCCATAAAGCAAGTCTCAGCAAATTCAAAAGAATTAGAATCATACCATGCAGCTTCTCAGACCACAGCGGGATGAAGCTGGAAATTAGCAACTCAGGAAACCCCAGAAAGTATGCAAACACATGGAGACTGAACAACATGCTCCTGAATGAACACTGGGTCATTCAAGAAATCAAAAGAGAAATCAAAAACTTTCTGGAAGTAAATGAAGACAACAACACAACATATCAAAACTTATGGGATACAGCAAAAGCAGTATTGAGAGGCAAATTTATAGCAATAGGTGCCTATACCAAGAAATTGGAAAGGTACCAAATAAATGAGCTTTCAGTGCACCTCAAGGACCTAGAAAAACTGCAGCAAACCAAACCCAAATCTAGTAGGAGAAGAGAAATAATTAAAACCAGAGAAGAAATTAACAGGATTGAATCCAAAAAAAAATTACAAAAAATCAGCCAAGCGAGAAGCTGGTTTTTTGAAAAAATTAACAAAATTGACACCCCATTGGCCCAACTAACTAAAAAAAGAAGAGAAAAGACCCAAATCAATAAAATCAGAGATGAAAAAGGAAACGTAACAACAGACACCACAGAAATAAAAAGAATCATCAGAAATTACTACAAGGACCTGTATGCCAGCAAACAGGAAAACCTATCAGAAATGGATAGATTCCTGGACACATGCAATCTACCAAAATTGAACCATGAAGACATCGAAAACCTAAATAGACCCATAACTGAAACAGAAATTGAAACAGTAATAAAGGCCCTCCCAACAAAGAAAAGCCCAGGACCAGATGGATTCACTGCTGAATTCTACCAGACATTTAAAGAAGAACTAATCCCATTTCTTCTCAAACTATTCAGAACAATCAAAAAAGAGGGAATCCTCCCAAATTCTTTCTATGAAGCCAGCATCACCTTAATCCCTAAGCCAGAGAAAGATGCAGCACTGAAAGAAAATTACAGACCAATCTCCCTGATGAACATAGACGCAAAAATCCTCAATAAAATTCTGGCCAATAGAATACAACAACACATCAGGAAAATCATCCACCCAGACCAAGTGGGATTCATCCCTGGTATGCAGGGATGGTTCAACATTCGCAAATCAATCAATGTGATTCACCACATTAACAGACTGCAGAAGAAAAACCATATGATTATCTCAATTGATGCAGAGAAAGCATTTGATAAAATTCAACACCCTTTCATGATGAAAACTCTAAGCAAATTGGGTATAGAAGGAACATTCCTCAATATAATCAAAGCAATTTGTAAACAACCCACAGCCAGCATCCTATTGAATGGGGAAAAGTTGGAAGCATTTCCACTGAAATCTGGCACCAGGCAGGGATGCCCACTCTCACCACTGCTATTTAACATAGTTCTGGAAGTTTTAGCCAGAGCCATCAGACAAGAAAAAGAAATCAAAGGAATACAAATCAAGAAGGAAGAAGTCAAACTATCCCTCTTTGCAGACGATATGATTCTGTACTTAGAGGATCCAAAGAACTCTACTAAGAGACTATTGGAACTCATAGAGGAGTTTGGCAAAGTGGCAGGATATAAAATCAATGCACAAAAATCAACAGCCTTTGTATACACAAGCAATGCCATGACTGAGAAAGAGCTGCTAAGATCAATCCCATTCACAATAGCTACAAAAACAATCAAATACCTTGGAATAAACTTAACCAAGGACGTTAAAGATCTCTACGATGAAAATTACAAAACCTTAAAGAAAGAAATAGAAGAGGATACCAAAAAATGGAAAAATCTTCCATGCTCATGGATTGGAAGAATCAACATCATCAAAATGTCCATTCTCCCAAAAGCAATTTATAGATTCAATGCAATCCCAATCAAGATACCAAAGACATTCTTCACAGATCTAGAAAAAATGATGCTGAAATTCATATGGAGGCACAAGAGACCTCGAATAGCTAAAGCAATCTTGTACAACAAAAACAAAGCCGGAGGCATCACAATACCAGACTTCAGGACATACTACAGGGCAGTTGTAATCAAAACAGCATGGTACTGGTACAGAAACAGATGGATAGACCAATGGAACAGAATTGAAACACCAGAAATCAACCCAAACATCTACAGCCAACTTATATTTGATCAAGGATCTAAAACTAATTCCTGGAGCAAGGACAGTCTATTCAATAAATGGTGCTGGGAAAACTGGATTTCCACGTGCAGAAGCATGAAGCAAGACCCCTACCTTACACCTTACACAAAAATCCACTCAACGTGGATTAAAGACCTAAATCTACGTCCTGACACCATTAAGTTATTAGAGAACATTGGAGAAACCCTTCAAGATATTGGCACAGGCAAAGAATTTCTGGAAAAGACCCGGGAGGCACAGACAGTCAAAGCCAAAATCAACTATTGGGATTGCATCAAATTGAGAAGTTTCTGTACTGCAAAAGAAACAGTCAGGAGAGTGAAGAGACAACCGACAGAATGGGAAAAAATATTTGCAAACTATGCAACTGATAAAGGGTTAATAACCAGAATCTACAAAGAGATCAAGAAACTCCACAAAAACAAAACCAACAACCCACTTAAGAGATGGGCCAAGGACTTCAATAGACATTTTTCAAAAGAGGAAATCCAAATGGCCAACAGGCACATGAAAAAATGTTCAAGGTCACTAGCAATCAGGGAAATGCAAATCAAAACCACAATGAGGTTTCACCTCACCCCGGTTAGAATGGCTCACATACAGAAATCTACCAACAACAGATGCTGGCGAGGATGTGGGGAAAAAGGGACACTGACCCACTGTTGGTGGGAATGCAAACTGGTCAAGCCACTATGGAAATCAGTCTGGAGATTCCTCAGAAACCTGAATATAACCCTACCGTTCAACCCAGCCATCCCACTCCTTGGAATTTACCCAAAGGAGTTTAAATTGATAAACAAAAAAGCGGTCTGCACCCTAATGTTTATTGCAGCACAATTCACAATAGCCAAGACCTGGAACCAACCTAAATGCCCATCAACGGTAGACTGGATAAAGAAATTATGGGATATGTATTCTTTAGAGTACTATACCACAGTAAGAAACAACGAAATCCATTCATTTGCAACAAAATGGAGGAATCTGGAACACATCATGCTGAGTGAAGTAAGCCAGTCCCAAAGGGACAAATACCATATGTTCTCCCTGATCGGTGACAACTGACTGAACACCAAAAAGGAAACCTCCTGAAGTGAAATGGACACTATGAGAAATGGTGACTTGATCAGCATAGCCCTGACTGCTAATGGACAACTTAATACATTATCCCTCATAGTATTTTTTTTTGTCTATTCTACTTAATATGACTGGTTTAATTCTGTAATTATCACACAGTTATTCTTAAGTGTTGAAAATTAACTGAAATGTGATCCCTGTTAAACATAAGAGTGGGAATAAGAGAGGGAAGAGATGTATAATTTGGGGCATGCTCGGGCTGACTTGCCCCAATTGGTAGAGTTGGAAACATACCAGGGGATTCCAATTCAATCCCATCAAGGTGGCATGTGCCAATGCCATCTCACTACACCAAGTGATCAATTTCAGTTCACAATTGATCATAATGAAAGGACTAAGAGTCAAAGGGAGCACATAAACAAGTCTAGTATCTGCTAACACCAACCGATAGAATAAATAAAGGGGAGAGTGATCCAACATGGGAAGTAAGATACTCAGCAGACTCATAGAATGGCGGATGTCCTAAATAGCACTCTGGCCTCAGAATCAGCCCTAAAGGCACTCGGATCTGGCTGAAAAGCCCATGAGAGTATTTCAGGCATGGAAAGCCAAGACACTCTGGCAAAAAGATCTCTGTGAGTGAGATCCCAGTGGAAAGAGCAGGTCTTCAAAGAGGGAGGTGCCTTTCTCTGAAGGGAGGAGAGAACCTCCACTTTGACTATGACCTTGTCTAAACAAGATAAGAGTCGGAGAACTCAAGGGGCTTCCATAGCCTTGGAAACTCATAACTGGTGCATAGGGAGATTACTGATGCCATAAACAGGAGTGTCAATTGGTAAAGTCAACAACAGGAGTCACTGTGCACTTACTCCTCATGTAGGATCTCTGTCCTTAACGTGCTGTACACTGAGGCTTAATGCTATAACGAGTACTCAAACAGTATATTTCACTTTGTGTTTCTATGGGGGTGCAAACGACTGAAATCTTTACTTAATGTACACTAAACTGATCTTCTGTAAAAAAAAAAAAAAGAAAGAAAGAAATTATCAATTCCCAACTTGACTCTCACTGGGATTAAACATGACAATAGGTCTGATCTGATTTCATCATCATTTAAAAAAAATCATCTATTATTTTTCACTTTATGTTTCTGTGTGGGAGCAAACTGTTGAAATCCTTACTTAATGTATACTAAGCTGATCTTCTGTATATTAAGATAATCGAAAATGAATCTTGATGTGAATGGAAGGGGAGAGGGAGTGGGAAAGGGGAGGGTTGTGGGTGGGAGGGACGGTATGGGGGGGGAAGCCATTGTAACACATGAGTCGTACTTTGGAAATTTATATTCATTAAATAAAAGATTAAAAAAAAAAAAAACAACAGGTGTCACTGTGCACTTACTCCCCAAGTAGGATCTCTGTCCTTAATGTGTTGTATTATGTGAATTAACGGTATAACTAGTACTCAAACAGTACTTTACCCTTTGTGTGTTTGTGCGGGTGCAAACTGTTGAAATCTTTACTAGGTATGTACTAAATTGATCTTCTGTATATAAAGATAATTGAAAATGAATCTTAATGTGAATGGGATGGGAGAGGGAGCGGGAGACGGGATGGTTGCGGGTGGGAGGGATGTTATGGGGGAAAAAGCCACTGTAATCCAAAAGCTGTATTTTGGAAATTTATATTTATTAAATAAAAGTTTAAAAAAATTATTTATTTCCTTGAAAGTCAGAGTTACAAAGAAAAATGGGAAAGATACAAAGAGAGAGGTCTTCCATCCACTAGCTCACTTCTATCCACTGCAAATGGCTGGGGCTGGGCCAGTCTGAAGCCAGAAGCCAGGAGCTTCTTCCAGGTATCCTATGTGGGTAGCAGGGGCCCAAGTACTTGAGCAATCCTCCTCTGCTTTTTCCAGGCCATTAGCAGGGAGCTGGATCAGAAGCAGAGCAGCCAGGACATGAACCAGTGCCCATATGGGATGCCAGGATCACAGGCTGCATGTTTACTCTCTCTACCACAATGCCAGCCCCTCAGATTATTTTCTTATTCAGGAGATAAACAGATATCAGTAGGCTTTATATATTAATAACAAAAACTCAGCACAAGTTTGAGTGTAATTTAGGAATAACTACCAGATGGGGAAAATTTGAAAGCATAGTGCTCAAAGCATCAGAAAAATCTAATTTTATAAGAGGATGAGAAAAGCAAGAAAAACAAAGGAATTAAGGAAAATTAAATTCCTTAAATAGGATGGTAAAATTAAGTTCCAGGAGAACAGCAATTTCAATACATAAAAATTCATAAAAAGGCTAAGATTCAGACTCTCAAACTGGAAAGGAAGGGGACCAGAACTAAGATGCCTAAGAGAAACATATTTACCAAAAAATGCAGAGTCACCAAAAAATAAGGCAGAAATAAATTTATCCAATTATTTATTTTTAATCAATGTGTATTCAATGGACACTTATTTTATCCTATGGGTAAAATTCAAATTACATTTGTTGAGGGCTCAGGCATTCAACAGATGGTCCCCTTTTTTGAGATTTCTTTTCTGAGAAGATTTTAGAAATTTATTATATTAGCAAATAGCATGTTAAGAGTTATTAATTAACATTACAGAGGCCTGATGCTACAGAAGCACAATACATATCATATGGAGACCAAATGTTCAAACAAAATTGGAGTAAATACAGCAGGGCAGGAAGCGATTTTACTCATTCTCTGCCAGGCATCTGCTTTTCTCTCCCCAGAGGCAAATTTCAAACGAGTAATAACAATAATATCAATAATCTTTTTCAGTCCTCAAAGGCAAATCAAATGTTAGTCATCACCATCATGACGAACACTTGTTGATTGCAGGTGCCAGGTGTTTCCTAGGTGTTTGAACAGGTTATTAACTAATTTACTCTGCACAGGAACCCTCAGAGACAAATCCTGTGATTCTCCCCAGTTTTATAGATGAAGACAAGGTACGAAGGCATTAATGTCACAAACTTCATAAGTAAAGGAGCTGTGACTAGAATGTAAATGATTAAGCTCCAGAGCCCATTCTCTTACTGCCATTACAGACTATGGCTGCCAATGAGTTTACAAATATTGCTTTCACTCTCAGTGTCAACAGTCTGTAGTGCTCTCAAACGGTAGTTGTTTCTTCCACAGACATTGTCTGTTGTACCCGGAAGGGCTCTTCATGTCCTCATTATTACTTCCAAACAACTGACTCCCCTCTTCCTTAAATACTCCATTCTGAAGCTGAACCCACCTGCTATACTACTTTGTGGCAGTCAAACTACCGACGCTAGGGCCATCTTCCTTTACCTCAAAGGTCTGAACAGGATTGATCATTCTCTTCAATCTTCTCTCCACCATGGATTCTGGTGGTTTTGGTATCTTCATAGGAAGCCATCCAATCGCCTGGTCTCTCTGTTCGGTTCCCCCTGACTCCTTCACCATTCCAATCTCTCTCACCCACGGTCATACACATATAGATGACCAAAACTCTGTACCTTCTCAATAAACTCACTTTTAAGCAATCTCCTTCCTGGCCATCAGCTTTTATCTTTCCAACATACTGGTCTCCAGACTCCAGTTATTCTTCAACCCCATTTAGACCAGAATTATACTTACCGAACACCTGCTCTCATCTGCTTCCTGTCCTAAGTGTTCTCTCATCAATGTGAGATTACATGGTTCATCACTGTTAGTGCTTCCTTCTATTCACCCAGAAATCTCACTCCTGTCTTGTTTGTTGTATTCATTTGCTAGACCTGAACCCCAGTAAAAATAAATTCTCTTGATGACTCATTTCACATATACTGAACCAGTACCCACACTGCTGATGGTCGAAAGAGAACGTTACAGAAGAGTGTTAACCAACCAGCACACATTAAATTCAAGGCCACTAATATTGTGGGGTCCTGGTTCATTCACTTCCCCTTCCTCCTAGACTCCAGGTATTTCCTTCCCTCAGAAGTCTAACACAAACCCTTCCCTGGCTGCCTATTCTACCCAACCCAAAAGAAAGGCAAAGTTCATCTGAGAAACACTTCCACCATCACTTGTCACCTTCCGGAGGCTGCACCTCACACTGCCTTCTCTCCCATTACCTGGGAAAGCCCTGCTTAGGCTCCAGTCCACAGCTACCCACCTCACTTCTGCACTGGCATCAAGTACCTCGGCCGCCATTAAAGACAATCTGTTGGAACATTCTTTTCTCTTGCCCGATCAATCCCTTCCTAATTACTGGATAAGTCTCATGATGATGCAAATATACTTTAAGAACTCCTATAAAAAGAGATAAAAATTCCTCCTCTTTCAACTACACATCCTGTTCCACTTCCTACCCATTCCTCTGCTCCCAAGTAGCACAAGGGCTCTGGATAGAGGTGATCTTGCTCTCTCTACTTCTCTCCTCTCTTGTAGCTCCTCAATCAGTCTTTCATCCTCACCTCTCCATCGCATCTGCTCTGGGTGAACAGTGCCCTCCAGATAGACGGACATACACCGTCATTCCTTCCACTCAGCAGTATTAGACTAGACACCTCCTCCCTCTTCAGACATTTCCGTCAGTTAAAATCTGCAGCACAGCTCTCCTGTCTGATTGTTTCCTCACTGACCACACTTCTCCCTCTCCTTTGTCCTGACCACTCCCATTTGTCAATCTGGCCTTGATTCTGGCTATAAATAAGGACTTGTTAGTCAGTTTTTAAAAATATACTGATAGAGGTACTGGCATTTTGCTTAGTAGGTTAAGCCTCCACCTGCAGCATTGGCATTCCATATGGGTGTCAGTTCATGTCCCAGGTGCTCTTCTTCTGATCCAGCTCTCTATTTATGGCCCGGGACAGCAGTAGAAGATGGCTCAAGTGCTTAGTCCCCTGAACCTACATGAGACACCCCGAAGAAGATCATGGCTCCTGGCTTCAAATTGGCCCAGTTTTGGCCATGGCGGCCTTTTGGGGAGTAAACTAGTGGATGGATGACCTCACTCTGTCTCTCCCTCTGTCTTTAAATCTTCCTCTCAAATAAACAAATCTTAAATCTAGGACAGCAGCCACAGTGGTCCTTTTATGAAACAGTTAAGATCACACCACCTCACAGCTCAGCATCCTATGAATACATCATTTACCTGTGACTCCCTGCTCCCTTTCTGAACTCATTTTCTTCCACTCTCTCTTGTTATCTCCACTCAAGGGCATCAGGCATTAGCCACATACTGTTCCCGAAGCATGCCAGCTACACTCTTGCATTTGGACTTGATGTTCCACTGCTTGGGACATTATTCTCTTAAATACCTTCCCTGACTCACTCAAATGTCATCTCTTCTTCGAGATCCTCTCTAGTCATTCCATGTAAAATAGCACACCCACAGCATATACTCCCTATTATCCAGCTTTGTATAGTGTTTGTTTGCAGTCTGCCCAGATAACAAACAGGCTTCTCAAGGGCTGAATCTTAGTCCAAGCTTAGAATGGCTCCTGGCACGTTCTAGATACTCAGCAGTCACTTGCTGAAAATTTGAGTATGGCTTGAGAAGCTAAGGAATCTGGCCATGACCTATGTGATAGTACTATAAGTAATAAGATGACCGATTCCAAACTGATCCTCATTCTTTCCCAAAAACTCACTTTGAAGCCTACACCACAACATGACTTTGCGGCAGCCAAATACGTACTCTGTCACAGACTCTGTCAGAACTGAACAAAGTCTTTGCACATCCCTAATCCAAATCTGAAATGCTCCAAAATCTGCGACTTTGTGAGCAATGACATGACATCACAAGAGGAAAATTCCACATCTGTCTTCATGTGATGTGTCACCATCAAAACTCAGGTACACTAGAAATGCTGTCTGAAATTTCCTTCAGCCTACATGTATGTGTAGGGTGTATATGAAACACAAATGAATTTTATGTTTATATTTAGGTCTCATCCCAAGATATCTCACTACATATAGGAACATATTCAAAAAAATTAAGAAATTCAAACACTTCTGGTCCCAAGCATTTCAAACCAGGAAATTTAACCTGTACTTTGTTCCTATTTTGCTAAGATGATTCTTAGTGAAACTAAAAAAGATATTTCAATACCATGGTTTAAAATAAATCATTTTGAGATCCGCATTCTTGAGTTATTCATAGGGTGGAACATTTTCTGCCTACATTTAAATATTTTCTGTCTCTTCAAAATTCTCTGAGACCCTAAAGGGTCACAACTCCTAGAAGACAAGTCCTGGTATCAGTACCAAAATATTCACAAAATAAGTAAAAGTCAACACAGTGCAGGGTGAACATGAGATTTAAAATATATTTAAAGTAAAAATTAAGCATCACTAGCAATCAAAATAGGTCCTGTACCTGAATTAAAAAATTTAATTTACAAGCAAATTCCCCATCTTCAATTAATGAGATGAAACCAGGTTCCTCCTGTAAAACTTTATCATCTCTGAGCCGAACAAGAAAGGCCTGGTGCTGGTGTTATGGTGTAGTGGGTTAATCTATGGGCACCGCTTTGCATCCTGACTGCTCCACTTCTGATCCAGCTCTCTGCTGATGGCCTGGGAAAGCAGCAGAGGATGACCCCTGCACCTACTCTGCCTTTCAAAAAAATAAACGGATCAAAAAAAAAAAAAAAAAAGGAAGAAGAAGAAAGGTCTTGGTCTTGTGTCAGAGTCAGCTCTGAGTGTTTCAGGGTCCAAAACCTTCTTATTATAAACCTGAGTTAGAAAACTACTTATAACCAATGACTGCCAGAGTTAGCCACTTTGTCTAAACTAAAATCTCTGTCTCTTTCTCTCCCAATTAGTGAATACTTGAATTTGATACCTTCTACATAAGGGCAACTGATAATATTTTAACAAGAAGTTCAGTTAATTAACAAAATGCTTTTAAATATTTCACCGACATTATTTCTTTATGTGCACTGATATATTCTAATGATTTATGGTAGATAGTTGCAAGCTCTTAAATATAAGCAAAGGGATCACTACTCTTGCTTTACAATTTTAGGAAAAGAACTTTAAGAAGTTCTGTCTTTTCAGAGTTGGACTAGCTGTCCAACTGACATACTATCCCCTACACACACTAGATGTCACTGATGACCTGGAGTACTGACCATATTTGATCTATGTCTTTACTCTTACAGGTCACGATACAAATGATCTCCAGGTTTTGCAGCGTCTTTGCTTGTATTTGATCAATAAAAACAGATTATTTTCTAATTTCTCCCAGAAATTCATATATTAAACTACAAAGCTATCATAGCTATTCTTTTCATCAACTACTTTCTTCTCAGATTCTGATATCAATTAGAAAACTTTGTATTTAGTACGCAAAAAATGGTCCTTTTTATAAAAGATACTGGTGGAGTGGGTGTTCAGGATAGCATTTACGATGCTACCTGGGAGGCCTGCATCCCAATACCAGATTGGCTGAGTTTGAGTCCTGGCTCCTCAATCCCAGCTTTCTACTCATGCACACCCTGGGAGGCAGCAGACAATGGCTCAAGTACTTGGGGACCTGCCACCCCTGTGGGAGATCCAGGCTGAATCCCAGCTTCCCAGCTTTGACCTGACCTAGCCCTGGCTGTTGTAAGCATTTGTGAAGTGAACCAGCAGATGCAAGATTCTCTTTCTCTCTCCCTCCCTCCTTCTCTCTCTCTCAAATAAAAATTAAAAAATGCTGTGGGAGACGAATAAAAACTAATGAAATTCATATGTTTCAAATTCAGCACAGAACACCTTCTGTGTGTCAAGTACCAGTAGACACCAGGGAACTTATGAAGGCGGCACATGCAAAGAATGGTGGGAACAGGGAAGAGGCTCACAGGAGAATTGGGCAGCAGCACCAGGCCCCCAAGAAACACAGCTATTGCTCATTTGAAAGACTTTTATATGCCTGAAGTGATTTGTTACTCTTGCTTCTTCAGGTTAGAGCAACTGTTATCAACCACATTTACATCTCTATGAATGTAAATAAGTGTTCAGCAGAAAAGTATTACACAAATAGATTTGAGAAACAGTTGGCTATTACAAAACCAATAAGCACACTTTTAATTGCAACATTTCTTAGTGTTTCTCCTATCTCAATGTGAACTGGAAGTCTCTAAAAAAGAAAGATAGTACTTATTTAACAAGAGATACCACCACAAGAAATCGATCACTGAACAGAATTCTTCTGAAGAGCAGAAGAAATGATAGTGGATACTCACATGAAAATCTAGTATTTATGGTTTTTTTTTTTTTAAAAAAACAGATTTTTATTTATTTGAAAGAAATACAGAGAGAGATGTATAATTTGGGACATGCTCAAGCTGACTTGCCCCAAATGGTAGAGTTAAAAACATACCAGGGGATTCCAATTCAATCCCATCAAGGTGGCATGTACCAATGCCATCTCACTATTCCAAGTGATCAATTTCAGTTCACAATTGATCATAATGAAAGCACTAAGAGTCAAAGGGAGCACATAAACAAGTCTAGTACCTGCTAACACTAACCGATGGAATAAATAAAGGGGAGAGTGATCCAACATGGGAAGTGAGATACTCAGCAGACTCATAGAATGGCAGATGTCCTAAATAGCACTCTGGCCTCAGAATCAGCCCTAAAGGCATTCGGAGCTGGCTGAAAAGCCCATGAGAGTATTTCAGGCATGGAAAGCCAAGACACTCTGGCAAAAGATCTCTGCGAGTGAGATCCCAGTGGAAAGAACAGGTCTTCAAAGAAGGAGGTACCTTTCTCTGAAGGGAGGAGAGAACCTCCACTTTGACTATGAGCTTGTCTAAACAAGAAAAGAATCAGAGAACTCAGAGGGCTTCCATAGCCTTGGAAACTCATGACCGGAGCATAGGGAGACTACTGATGCCATAGACAGGAGTGTCAATTGGTAAAGTCAACAACAGGAGTCACTGTGCACTTACTCCTCATGTAGGATCTCTGTCCTTAATGTGCTGTGTATTGAGATTTAATGCTATAACGAGTACTCAATATATTTCACTTTGTGTTTTTATGGGGGTGCAAACTGTTGAAATCTTTACTTAATGTATACTAAACTGATCCTCTGTAAAAAAAAAAAAAAAAAGAAATTATCAACTTCCAACTTGACTCTCACTGGGATTAAACATGACAATAGGTCTGATCTGATTTCATCATCATTTAAAAAAATCATCTATTATTTTTCACTTTATGTTTCTGTGTGAGAGCAAACTGTTGAAATCCTTACTTAATGTATACTAAGCTGATCTTCTGTATATTAAGATAATCGAAAATGAATCTTGATGTGAATGGAAGGGGAGAGGGAGTGGGAAAGGGGAGGGTTGTGGGTGGGAGGGACGGTATGTGGGGGAAGCCATTGTAATCCATAAATCGTACTTTGGAAATTTATATTCATTAAATAAAAGTTAAAAAAAAAAGAAATACAGAGAGAGAGAAGGAGGGAGAGAGGGAAGGGGAGGTAGAGAGAGGGAGAGAGAGGGAGAAAGAGGGAGAGAGAGGGAGAGAGAGGGAGAGAGAGGGAAAGAGAGGGAGAGAGAAAGAGAATGAATATCTTCCATTTCCTGGTTCATTCCCCAAATGGCCACATGGCCAGGGCTGGGCCAGGCTGAAGCCAGGAGCTTCCTCCAGGTCTCTCACATGGGTGCAGGGGCCCAAGCATTTGGACCATTCTGCAATGTTTTCCTAGGCACATTAGCAGGGAGCTGGATCAGCAGCTGGGACTCGAACCGGTGCCCACAGGGGATGCCAACATTGCAGGTAGCAGCTTTACCTACTATGCCACAGCATGATCCCTTATGGTTCTTAATATTTAATACATTCAGAAAAAAGTTCCACAACTTTATTTTTACCCAATTACTGGAAACTGGTCTGAAAAGACAGTTTTTAAAAGCCAGGTTTTATTCCCCTCTGTTGTTAGGGGTTCTTTGGAAAGAAAAAAACTCAAAAAGCAATATTGTAGGAGAAATCAGGATACATCCCAAGGCAAAGAAAAGGAGACAATGTCACAAAGAATAGATTACAAGAGCATTTGGTAATATGCTTGAGGAAAGTAAAACCCTGAATTCTAACCCTAGCATTGGCAAAGCATCATTGCTGCATATCTTCCATTTGTCCCTTCACTTCTGCTCTGGGCCCTTGTCCACCCTCCTTTTTGCTGCCACACGCTGTTCTGTAAGGACATTAGCAGGGTTGCCCACCTTTGGTTTCCTATCAGTTCAGACAACAAGAACCTTGTCTGGCAAGACATCAACATAAAAAAATAAGTAGAAACCACGAAATAATAAAATTAAAATCAGAAACTAAGGAAATAGAAAGCAAAGGATAGTAAAAAAACATAAAACCTGGTTTGTTGAAAATGTCAACAAAATTGGTAAGCACCAAGAAAAATAATCATTTTTAGTGAAGGAGGAAGAGAAAAAAAATTAGGATTAGAAATGAAGGATTCTGCAAATATTAACAGGAAAACAATACAACATTGCTGATAACTTCTATTTCCAAAATTATATAAATGAGATACACAAATTTTCTAAGAAATATAACATCAAAAATGGACAAAATACAAAAGAAATAATATTTTAAAATTTTTTTAAATCTTAAAATCTTCAACCAGAAAATTTCAGATGATTTCCTTGGTGAATTCTATCACTATTCTAAAAAGAAATAACAAACTTATTTAAAATCTATCAGCATAATCTTGATACCAAAGCCTGGTATATACATTATAAAAATTAAAATTTAATAGATCAATATTCCTTGTGAATAAAGATTCAAAACCCCTAGTGAAATGCTAGCAAATCAAACCAAAAATACATGAAAAAGGAAAATATATTGAATCAAGGAGGATTATGCTAGGAATACAGGTGTGGTTTTATCTTTTAAGAAAAAGTCAATGTAGTTTATCCTAACAGAATAAAGAACAGACCATTTTGAGAGATGGATATAAAACACTGAAAAAATCTGTGATGAATCACCAATTTCAAATAAAAACTGAGAAGCTAGGAACAAAAGGGTACCTTCACAATTGGATACAAGACATGCACAAAGAACTTACAGTCAAGATCCTTGTGAACATTTTTTTAAAGATTCATTTTATTTATTTGAAAGACAGAGTTACAGAGAGAGGTAGAGACAGAGAGAGAGAGAGATCTTCCAACCACTGGTTCACTCCCCAGATGGCCGTAACAGCTGGAGCTGCGCCAATCCAAAGCCAGGAGCCAGGAGCTTCTTCTCGGTCTCCCACACAGGTGCAGGGGCCCAAGGACTTGGGCCATCTTCTACTGCTTTCCCAGGCCATAGCAGAGAGCTGGATCGGAAGTGGAGCATCAGGGATCTAGATGCGCTTCAGGCCAGGGCATTAACCTGCTGCACCATAGTACTGACCCTCTTGAAAACATTTTATCCTATGAACAAGAATAACATAAGCATGTCTGCTCTCACTGCTTCTACTAAGAATTGTACTGGCAATTTTTGCTATTGCAATGAAGCAAGAAAAATAATAAAAGTTACAAAGCTTAGAATGAAATAGTTATTTATATTTCAGATGTGTTTAATATTATATAAGACACCTTAGAGAATCATAAAATAGAACTACCAGAACAAGTGAATAAATTTCATTAGGTTAGGAGACACAGGATTAATTTCTAAAATGAAACTGAATTTCCTTATATTGCCAACAAAGAATACTTACAGGGAATTTTAACAAAAGACTTCTTCAATTAATGAGCATAACAAGAGGAATTTAAAGGTTCTAGGTAAACAAACAGATATACAATATATCTTAGTGTCGTTAAAATAATTTTCTCCAGGTATATGCACACATGTATGTTTGTATGAATGCTTTCCCAACACAATCCCAATCAAAATTTCCCGCAAATTTAAAGAACATAATTTAGGTGACTCTAAAATTTATGTAGCAATGAGAATGAGAAATCATTTCCTTTCTGAAATAGTAAGATCTGTTACTGCTGGGTTAAAACAAAAATGTTGACTATTGACAGCTTTTTTCATGTTACTTCTTAATTAGATCAATTATATTTGTATACTAAACTAATACGATTTATATTAATATGTTCTAAGTCAGACTTACTCCTAGAATATAGGGAATTGTACAGTATTGAACTAAAGTAATATTGGATTGAATTCATGTATAATTCCTTCACAATTTTGTATTTACTCATAAGTAAATTTCATCTGTGCTTCAGTTTGGTATTTTCTCTGTATCGCTAGGAATTCACGGTGAGGACACATTTGCAAAATGTAGGAGGAAGTGCTGTACTGCTATTTATGACCTAACAGTTTATAGAACATGAGAATTATTTTTTTGTAACTCTGAAGAAAGATGTTTTGAGGCCAGTATCTTCCTTGCATATAAACTTTTAGTTACCTTTCCAATTTAGCATCTAATTTTTATGGTTATGTTTTCTTATTCTTGGGTCAATTTTGCCAATTTATATTTGTCTGACAAATCGACTACACTTTAAAATGAACTGGTGTGTCTTTATGAACAATACTCTTTTAATTTTGGAAAACCACCTCCCGATGCATCAGTTTTCTATTGCAGCTATGATAATGTGTAACAAACTTGGCGGCTGAAAACAAACCTTCATTATTTTGAAGATCTGCGTGTCAGAAGTCCAAAATGGATCTCACTGGACTAAAGTCAAGGTTGCTTTCTTTTGCAGAAACTCTAGGGAAGAGCCAGCCTCCTTTCTGACTTCTAGAAGCCACTCACTTTCCCTGGTTTCTGGCCATCTCCCTCCATCTGCAAAGCTAAGCAACAGCAGTTCAGTTCTCCTCACACCACTTCTACCGCTTCCTCTACATTGAAGGACCACGAAATTTACACTAAATTTGTTCAGCAGACCCAAGATAATCTCCCTTTTCAAAGATCAACTGGGTAGCACACTGCTACCTCCTCATTTGCCAGGGAAGGTAAAATATTCACAAGTTCTGGGGGTTAGGATATGGACATATTTTGGAGCAACAATATTCTGCCAACCACCCTGTGATTGTAAAATTATTTTTGACATTACCTTTTACAGTGTTGGCAATATGGTACAAAAATGTGAAGTTTGATTTTTTGTTTTTAAGTTTAATATAGTCAAATTATCTTTATAATATATGGAAAATCTGTATTTTAGTCTAGATAGAATGACTTATTTATGGAATGGGTTTTATTTCAATTTATGACGTAAGATGGGACTCCAATTAAATTGAATCCAATATTTCTGGGTCCATTTATTCTAAAACTCATCCTTTCTCCTATTAATTTGTAAGAGTTCTTCTAGCGTATCTAACTTCTGAAGCACACCAGAGTATTTTCATAGGCATGTGTTCTGTACTGTGATCTTTCTTCCCATTCTTGATCAAACATTTGGAAGACGAGCAGAGCAAATCCATCCTCATGACCCTTCCTTTTCAGATATACAGCAATCGCTCCCACAGACACAAATGTAATCCCATTTAGATTTTGATAGCTGCATTAATTTAACTTGTAAAGAAAATGCCAGTTTTGTGACATTTTTCTTCCCATTCATGAATGGTAGGTATCTCTCCATCTCTAGCATCCTTTCATGTAACTCTGTAATGTGTCATATCTCTCCCTCATGATGATTTTACACATTCCTTGGTAATGTTAATATTGTGTGTTTTACAGGTTCATGTGTTAAAATAAGTTTTTTCTCTTTTCTCATTGTTGAATTACATATCTTTTATCCAAGCACATGAGTGAAAATTTGTTAAACATGCAAAATATCAACAGCTGTTTTTAGACTTTTATATCTACCTATAATAATGTTCTCTATGAATAATTCAAAAGTTAAGCTATTTTTTTCTTTCCAATCATTTCATAGAAAATATAGTTGACTGTTAATGCATTAGAATATTCTACAGATGCAGCCACCTCAACAGAAATATTGTTGTCACGAGTTCTGGTCAAATTAAATCCATGTGCCAGGACACTTGTTCCTCTTGACTGCGGTAGGGAATATCCAGCCTGGGACCACATAAGGCCGGTGAAATCATTTGGTCTGGCCCTGCCAACACAACCGCAGGCAGGGTTGAAATTCAATGAATCCACAGCAGGCTGATTTTTAAGTTAATAATTTCGTATGGCCCCTGAATGATGTCCTAAATATTCAATGGCCCTTGCAGAAAAAAAGGGCTGCCCAGCCCTGTGACTGAGAAGGTAATACATTGGCAAATTTGTCTGCTTTGCCTTAGCTTTTTCCATGCTGCCTTCTTGAAGCTTCCTCTTTTTAATGACACGTTCTAACTATGCATGCTAGGAAATTCTGCCTCACAATACTTTGAATACAATAATACTTCTTTTTTTTTTTAATTATTAACACCATTTACTATACAGTACAGGAACCATTGGTACACACCTGATCTCACCAATTATGTGCTTAAAGTCTCTCTCCAAAATGGTGGGTTGCCTTAATTACACCCTAGCCTATATTAATCAATGAAAAGTTAGGAGAGCAGTCGTTCCATTGTATGTAGTAGTGACCAGTGCAACTGGCCCCTGCAATAATAAAATATAAGCTTGGATTAAGAAAAAAAATATGTCCCAACAACTGTCTCTTACCCTAAATGTTGAAGTGCTATGCAAACAATTTTGGTACTACAAGGACATAAAAGAAGTTTAACACTTCAGAAGCAATCATTAAAATCGTGGCAAGGGGGCTCAGTCCATTTGTGCTGCTGTAATAGAATACCACAGCCTGAGTAATTTATAAAGAATGGAAATTTATTCTCAGCGTTCTGGAGGTGACAAAGTACAAGATCATGTTACCAGCATATGGTGAGCGCTTTCTTGCTGTGTCCTCTCAAAAAGAAGGTAGAAGAACAAAGACAAACTCCCTCCATCAAGTGCCTTTACAAATGCACCTATTCCAGTTCACCAGGGAGAAACCTCACAGCCTAATCATTTCTTCCAGGTTCCCCACCACACACACTATTACATTGTTAACACATGCATTTGAGAGCGAAGACACCAACCACTACATTAAGACCGTCCCCACAAAATGTATGTTTTTCTCATAAGCAGAACACCTGCATCACCTTCCAACAGTCTCCAGAAGTGTTAACTCATTGCATTATCCACTTTATCAGCTCAAAGTCTGGCCTAAATCAGACACAAGTGAGAATCAATGTCTGATTCACCGTGATGCAAATTTCTCACCATTTGTGAGCTATGAAATCAAACATGTATTGAAAAAAATATAATGGTAGGACAGGCATAAGATACACATTTCCGTTCTCCCAAAAGGAAGCAATAGGAAATAAGTAAGTCACAACAGGTCCAAACTAAGTCAAAACCCAACAGAATAAAAGGAGGAGAATAATCTTTGTTGACTCCATGTCCTGCCTTCTGGACACACTAAAGCAAGAGATGGGCCCCCAAAGCTTTGAGAAGCTCCACTCCTACGACATTCCTGGACACACCCCATGCTTAAACTTTTATACACTAAAATCCCATGCTCGTGGCTTTCCCAACCTGGCCCTACATGTTAGTAACTCCACAGTTCTGGAGTCTGAAGATGGCCTTGTCTCCGTGTCTCCACTAAGCATTGCCCTACTGGAGGCTCTCTGTGATAGCTCAGCCTAGAATCAGCTGTCTGAGAATCCTTTGACATCTAGTGGTAGAGAGCCATAACTCCACAGCTCTTACACTTTACACACCTGCAGAATACGCAGCCAAAGCTCGCCACCTGTACCCTCTGAAGCTGAGTCTGAGCTCCACCTGGTCCCACATGAGCCACAGCTGGGATGCTTCACAAAAATGCAGGCAGCAAAGATCCAAAGTAGTCCTAGCCAGCAAGACCTGAGGTCTCATGGGTGCCTCTGGGTCCCTCCCCTGACACCATTCTACCCCGGGGGCCCTAGTACTCTGACACCGTGGTGGGAAGCTTCAAAGATCTCCCAAATGCCCAAAGTGTCATGCACTCATTCTCCTGATGAATTGCGCCTAGCTTCCTTAGAGCCCTACTGAACTCCTCCTCAATTGGTAGTTGGGCCACTTCTTAGGTTTTTCTCTCCTAAACATGCTTTATTCTTTACATTAGCAGGATGAGAATTCTGTAAATATATTATGCTTCTCTTTTAATTTAAAATTCTATCTTTAAATCATTTCTCTCTACTTGCATTTTTACTATATAATGAATTAAAGTAAGTTATGCAACACTTTCAGTTTATTTCTGCTTTTAGTCTTCTTCCACCTAGTGACTTTTCACAACTCTTAAATTCTGCTTCCACAGTGTTCTAGGATACAGACAAAACTCACCTAATTTCTTTGTCCCTTTATCATAATGACGGTCCTTTCCCCACTTTCCAAGACCTTATCACTCATTTCTGTCTGAGTCATCATCATAGCAGTCTCTACCGTCCATGTTTCTACTAATATTCTGCTTATAAACACTGAAGACATCCCTTAGAAGATTCAGCCTTGCCTGATAGCTCTGCTCTTCTTCTGAGACCTCCCCGGTGGCATGCCTACTGCTCCATCCATGGAAATCTAGGTTTTACCCATCAATCACTTCAAAACTGTTCCAGCTTCATCTGGAACTTCATCAAAACTGCTTCCATATTTTTATGTATGGGCTACATCAACACACTATTTCTTTGGTATCAATTTCTGAATTAGTCCTTGATACTGCTACAATGACATACCACAGACACAGCAAATTATAAAGAACAAAAATCTATTACTCACAATTCTGGAGACTTGGATGTCCAGGATCAAGGTAGCAGCATCTGTGAAGCCTTTCTGCCATATCTTCAGAGAGCACGATAGGTTAGAAGCCTCCACAGAGTCGTTTATAATGGTGCTGAATCCCATTCATGAGGGAGCAACCCTTATGGCCTAATCAAATCTTAAAGGCCTCACTCCATAATACCAACACATTGGCAACATCTGTATTTTGGAGAAGCCACATTCAAACCATAGCAGATTTTCTTTTTCTTAGAGTTCCCAACTGTCTAAATCTTCCATATTCAAGAGAGCTTTGGAAGCATCACAGATACATTGTCCAGAATTCAGATGAGTTTCAACAATGCCACTACATGAGCTTCATACAGATTGGATTCAAGGCAGGCTCTCCAGCAATGGTGTTGTGGAATGCAGTCAGAACACCAGCTGGATTGAAAAACCACCAAAGGACCATTAACCGGCTAGGTCATGGACCCGCTCAGTGACTACCACAGTGAAAGTGGGTCACCCAGCAGTCAAAAAAAAATTCATTTGCAAAGCACAACAAAAACTCTGCATAGAGCAATGTGTTATGTCTCTAGGTTGCTGAGAAATAAAAATTGCCTAAAAGAGCAGCCTAGCAAGAGAGACTGAGTCAGGGTTCAGTGTGTGAATGTGCCATGCTGAGTGTAGAGGCCGACTTCACCAGGAGCAGTGGTCATCACAGGGAAAGAACAGAGGTTCAACAGGTGGCAACGCCTGCCCTGCTCAGTTCAGTCAGGTTTGCACTGGGGAAAGCATCCACTTCCACAAAGGGATGTAGTGCAACTGAAAAAACTGAAACCAAAAAATACATGTCCATGTTCTGGTGTTGTCTTCAGTGAACTAGAAAATAAAGTTCCAGAAATGAGGAGCCGTCTCCTTCCCTGGGCTACCAGGCTTCTCTGGCATGACTTATTTAACATCTAAGGTCTAAAACTTTATATTCTTTCCAGAAGTCTCCTTAATACTCTGCACTACCTGCAGAGATTCTTTTTTATGCAAATCTGATTTCTTTTTTTAGTTTGCTGCTTAAAACCCTTCAATGTCTCCCCAATGGCTTTTAAGTGGAATTCCAGGTTCCACAGATGACATAGAGCCTTTATGCGTTGGCCTCTCCAAACTCTAATCATCCCCCAGTTTGCAGTAGTCAGTACTGCAAAAATGCAGAACTACCTGCAGATGTATAAAGGTAATATATACATTCTCTCATGCTTTGGTGCGTTCAGCACACTCCCCTGGCTAGCTCATTCCAAGTTCATCCTTCAAGACTCAGCTCCTGTACCTTGTCTTCATTACCACCTCCCAATGCCCCAGTCTGGGTCAGATGCTATTTATCTACTTCCCACTGAATTTATCACAGGTTACAATAATTACCTGCTTGCAGGTTTCTTTTCCAAGTTTCTGGAAGGCAGAGACTGTGTCTTAGTTCTATACTCAGAAACAGTGTTATAAGATTCTCCAAAAGCATTTTCTGAATAAATATTCTAATTGCCATAGAATCATGGAAAGGAGAGAGAAATGGTTGAAAGATAAGGAAACTATAAAAAGTGGTGCTGGCCTCTGACCTCAGAATCAGCCCTTAAAGCATTCTGGTCTGGCTGAAAGGCCCATGAGAGCATTTCAGGCATGGAAAGCCAAGACACTATGGCAAGAAAAAAAAATCCTACATAAATAGTATTCATGAATGCGACCCCAGTGGAAAGAAGGGGCCATCAAAGAAAGATGTACATTTCTCTGAAGGGAGGAGAGAACTTGCACTTTGCCGTTGGCCCTGCCTAAATTCTGATAAAGACCATGGTCTCAAAAGGATTCCATAGCCCAGGCAACTAATGGCAAGAGCCGTGGGTGATCACTGAGGTCATACATAGTAGTGCTAATTGTTAAATTAACAGCAGGAGTCACTATGAACTTATTCCCCATGCAGGACCTCTGTCCTAAATGAGTCTTACTATGAGATTTAACTGTAAAACTTTCTCGAACAGTTTTTTATATTTAGTGTGTGTGTGTGTGTGTGTGTGCAAATAGTTGAATCTTAATTTAACTGAACATGAATCTTAATGGAGAATGGGACTGAGAATGGAAGAGTGAGGAGGAAGTGCGGATGGAGTGGGGATGGGAGGGCAGGTTTGGTGGGAAGAATCACTGTATTCCTAAAGATGGACTCATGAAATTTATACTAATTAAATAAAAGATTGCAAAAAAAATGGTGCTGGCACACAACTTGCCCAATGACATCTATCACATTGACTTTTAACAGTTGTCACCTGCAAAATCACAGGTGTGCATACAGTAAATGTTGGACTATTGTTGCCACAAAGATCCATGTATAAATATGAAATACTGCCACCCTGTTATCTGAAACTAAGTGACCTTTATTTCTTCTCTCTATTGTGTCTACAAATTTGCAGACGCAAATCTTCATGAGTTCAAATACACAAGTCTAAGTGAATCACGCTAACTGGAGAGATATAGTTTGTATCTTTTGCTGCCAGAGTGATTTCTCCTTCACATTGTGTCTATAAATATTAGAGCAAAATGAAAGAAACTTGTACTATGAAAATAGAATCCTGCCTCAGACTAATCAAGCTGAAGCCAAGAAATCACAGAAATTGCATGCCTCGTGCCCCCTGAAAGCCACCTGCTTCCCCTGTGTTGAGGCTGGTAGGACTCCTGTGTCTTTAACATGGGAAGGGATGCATCAGGGATGTGAAAGGCTTTATGCAGCTCAGTGGCTTTTTCACATTAAAGTCTGAATCATGCAGACTTTAAAAGTGGGCAGATAATCAGAGTGAAATAATGACAAAAATTCCATGGAGGTGAAATTTTCTATGTTGCACATTTAAAAATAGCATGCCATGGGTATATGATGTATCATCCTGAAACTTCTCTGCATGCTTAGTGGTCAGGATTTTTAAAGCAAGCTGGGGGTAAGTTATTACGTGACTTCCATGGCTCTTTATTTCCACAGCAGTAAAAAGGTATTAACAGATGAGAGTACTGTGGTTACTACTCACCACGTTGTACCATATGTTTCTGCATGTAAAGACCTTCCCACTCAGTGGAGTCAGCTGTGTAACACTTGGAGCGTCTTCATCTCACTCTCAAAAAGAAGGCATCTGTCACAGGTGTTACACATAAGAAATCCACAGTAGGTATTCAAATTAAAGAAGAGACAGGCACTTGGTTCCACTTTTAATATTTCCCCACCTGGACTATTGTTCCTCTGAACTACCTTTATCAAATAATAACTTTGATATATTGGAGGACACTGAACTCAAAAAGATAAATTAGTCTCCATATTTTAGAAGCATAAAACTCAAGTTGTCATTAAAACAAAATTTTCATATTTCCCATTGTAAAGAAAAATATACCTGAAATCTCCTTAGTTCCAAAATTTAAAGTTTTGTCAATATTATTGTTCATGTATTCATGGGCTGTTTCTGGTGAAGGCAAACTTATCTTACATCAAAATGTATTCCAGATAGTCCATGGTGTTAAATGTCAAATAATGCAAATATCAAAAATATTTTTAAAACAACAATATGTCAATAACTAAATTCTGGACAAGGTGAATTTTCTATTTAAAAGTAATGAAAAAACCCAAAACCCACCAATTAAAATGTTGATGAATTTACATATATGAAAATTCCATATGCTTAAAAATGATATAGCCCAAATGAAAACACAAATGAACTGGAATATATTACAAGTATCATTCAAATAGTTAAAATATGTGATAAAGGAAGAGATAATATATCAATATAAATAATAAAATGTCAAATGAGAAATAGACAAAGGACCCAAAGTTTACAAAGCAGGAAATACAGTTCTATAACAAATATATGGGAAAATTGTCTACTACATAGGAAACTTCAAACAAGGTACCATTTTTCTCCATCAGACTCACAACTAAGATTTTTTTAAAAGGTTGATTTATTTATTTGAAAGGCAGAGTTACAGAGAGAGGGGGAAAGAGACAGAGAGATCTTCCATCTGCTGGGTCACTCCCTACATGGCCACAGTGGCCAGGTCTTGGCCAGGCCAAAACTAGGAGCCTGGAACTCCCTCTAATCTTACAAGTGGGTGGCAGGGACCCAGATACCTTTCTCAGTCGTATTAGCAGGGAGCTGGACTGGTAGTGGAGCAGTAGGGACTTCGACTGGCACTCAGATATGGGATGCTGGTGTCACAAGTGGCAGCTTAACCTGCTGGACCACCAGGCTGACCAAGCAACTGTGATATTTTAAATCTTAATACTCAGTGCTCGAAAACAGCATTTCCTCAGTATTTAGTAAAAACACAAATTTATAGGACTCAGCCACACCAGCAAAGCAGAATCCTTATGGGAGGCCCAGCTAGCAAGTTTGGGCAACTGATTGAATTGGTTTGCAGTACCATCTGAAGTCAGACACCACCCATCTCAACCGCAGGTGACTGATCTTAAGATAACTTGGGAAAACACTGCTCTAAGCACTGGTTTTCAACCTGGCCAGTTTATCAAATCACCCAACACAATTTAAGAAATACTGACATTTGGTTCTACTCCCAGAAATAGTGATTGAATTTTTGTGGGTTCGGTTCAGGTAGCAAAATCTTTAAAAAGCTCTTTAAGTTATTCTAATATGCAACCAAAGTTGAGAACTACTGCTCTAGAAGCTATGATAAAAATCAGTGTTTATGGCGCCCCGGTCTCCCACGGTCGGAGCCAGCGGTGGCCTTGTCGCTTGTCTTGGGTGCTCGGGGATTTTGCGGAGGCTGATGTTTGCATGGGCGTTTCGGGTCGCTGGCTCTTCCAGCAGAGCTGGGGAGAGGACGCCCCGGGGATGAGTGGAAGAAAAGACTGCAGAAGGACACGGTTGGGGGTGGGGGGTGGCGCTGTGGCTTCCAGTGTGCCGCGAGGGGCTTCGCTTTCCCGCCTGAAGGTGCCAAGTGTAGAGACCTTGAACGCCAGGAAAGGGGACCCCTTCCGCTCAGGCACCGGGGAAGGGACTCTGGTGGCTGGTAGTCTCATCGTCAGCATTTACCCCTAACGCAGGTATAGGAAACGTGTGGCGTCCAGTGCAAAATGAGGTTCAGGAAGCGACTGTACTACATGCAGTCCTGAAACCAGGTCTGGACGTGCCTCCAACTCCTAACCTGAGGAAATGCTGGTGTGTGTTGGCAAAGGTGGAAGGAGTCAGCACAATGCTGCCTTTAGCATAAGGCTTTCACTATGCTGGGAAGAGAAAGAGAAGTGGACACATGCTCAGAAGACTTGGAGCCCTGAAACTCCTGGGTTGGAACCGCTGACTCAACTATTTCCAAATAGAAAGAACTTGGAAGAGTGATGGCGCCTTTCACTTTGAACTTCACGTTGCTTATGTTGCTTATCTGTAAAGTAGGGATAATAGCAATTGGGTACTGCTAAAAGTAAGTGATGACGTGTACAGTGCCTGCTACACATAGATTTACATTGTGGATATCAGTCTGTCTACAGACTGTGGACCAGACCATAACTGTAATGGTTAAAAGGACCTTTTGAGGATCATGGTCTCCTATAACTTCTTGGCTACTCAAATGAAGTTGCCTAAGTACCTTAAGGGAGAATTCTGAAAGCTACAGTGGGATGGCCCATCATATTTTTGTGTCTTTAAAAAAAAATATTTATTTATTATTTGAAAAGCAGAGGCAAGAGAAAGAGAGGTCTTCCATCCACTGGTCCACTCCCCAGATGGCTGCAACAGCTGGAGCTACTCCAATCCCAAGCCAGGAGCCAGGAGCTTCTTCCAGGTCTCCCACGTGGGTGCAGGGGTCCCAAGGACTTGGGCCATCTTACTGCTTTCCCAGGCCATAGCAGAGAGCTGGATCGGAAGTGGAGTAGCCAGGACTGGAACCAGCACCCATATGGGATGCCTGCACTGCAGTCAGTGGCTCCATCTGCCACACCACAGCGCTGGCCCCTCTGTGTCTTTTCATAAGGAAAACAGGTCCTTGCCACTCTCCCAAAAAGGATTACACATTCTCAACACTATACAACATTCAACAAACTTAAAACTAAATAATTGTCTAAATAAAGTGTTAGTCTCCCTCTCCAGATGCTCTGAGGAGTGAAAACTTTCCACAGCTCCAATTCCAGCGTATAACAGTGGCCAGCATATACTTAATAAGCAGTTAGTGAATAGTTGTTGATGTAAGAGGAAATGCTACACTGCTTGGACAGACTGAGGATAGTTCCCCAGAGGAAGGAACCTGGATGCTGAGGCTTAGGAATGAGGGTTCAAAAAAAAAAAAAAAAAAAAAAGAATACGGGTTAAGTGTTAAAGAGTGCTATGCTAGCCGGCACCGCAGCTCACTAGGCTAATCCTCCGCCTTGCAGCGCCAGCACACTGGGTTCTAGTCCCGGTCGGGGCGCCGGATTCTGTCCAGGTTGCCCCTCTTCCAGGCCAGCTCTCTGCTGTGGCCAGGGAGTGCAGTGGAGGATGGCCCAAGTGCTTGGGCCCTGCACCCCATGGGAGACCAGGAGAAGCACCTGGCTCCTGCCTTCGGATCAGCACAGTGCGCCGGCCGCAGCGCACCGGCCGCGGCTGCCATTGGAGGGTGAACCAACGGCAAAGGAAGACCTTTCTCTCTGTCTCTCTCTCACTGTCCACTCTGCCTGTCAAAAAAAAAAAAAAGTGCTATGCTGAGAGTGTTGCACCTTAGGCAGGCTGTAGGGAATCAGGGAGGAATTTTAGGCAGAGAAGTAAATGATGAGACTCAACTTTTAGGAAGATCTCTTTGGCTACAGAATGGAGAATGAATCTTGATGAAGAGTGGGATGGGAGAGGGAGTGGAAGATGGGATGGCTGCGGGTGGGAGGGAGGTTATAGGGGGGAAAGCCACAAAAATGCAAAAGTTACACTTTGTAAATTTACATTTATTAAATAAAAAATAATAAAAAATCAGTGTTTTCAGGACTTACACATGGGAATAAACACTAGTAGAATCTTTTTTACAAACAATTTGAATGTTTTTGCTTTTTCGCTTATGTGCTTTTTTATACATATAGCTTTTTTAAAAAGTAATATTATTTTCACTAAAAATTATAATTTTATAACTTTATTCTATCAATGTAACTAAATATAGAAAATATTTATGAGCAAAGATGTTCTTTGTGCATAACTGATTCAATAACAATGTTTGAGATCAACATAACTGTCATTAATAAGGAAATGGTTTAAAAATGATGGTATGTTCATAGAATGAAGTGCAATACCCATATAAAATGTGCATATAAGTTTTTAATGCCACAGGAAAATACTTGAAGTGATAAGAAGGAAAAGCAAGCTGTGAAACTGTATTGTACGGTGATGACAATGTTAGAATAAGCATAGTAAAAGTCAAGAAGGAAATAGTCTACATACATAGGGTGTTTATCTCTGAGCTATGGGTGATGAATGACTTTTGGGGGGCTCCTTAATAACTCCTATTTTTTTCAAAAATTTTAATATTCAGGTCAAATTAAAAAATGTTTAGTTCTGTTTATTGTACACAGAACATAAAACTTTTAATAATTTTCATGTGTGCAATTCAGTGATACTAAGTACATTCATAATTTTGTACAACTATCGCCACCATCCATCCCAGAACTTTTTTAATTTCCCAAACATATAGGTTAAAAATAATTTCCTATTTCTCCCTTTTCCCAGACCCTGGTAACCACTATTCAACACTGTCTTTATGAATTCGACTATTCTAGGGACCTTATATAAGTGGAATCAAACAATATTTGTCCTGGCCTATTTCATTTAGCAAAATGCCTTCAAAATTCAGCCATGTTGTATTACGTGTCAGAATTTCATTCCATCTTAAAATTTTTGAGTTATTTTTACTTGAAAGTCAACGGTGGGGGGCAGGGGGGTTACCTGCCAACCACTGGTCCATTCCCCAAATGTCCACATCAAATGGTCCAGGCCAAATCCAGGAGCCCAGAAGCCAATCTGGATCTCCCACAGGGGTGCCAGAGAAATGAGCCTTTACTTTCTGCCTCCCAAGATGTACACCAGCTGCAAACTAGGATCTGACACGGAGCTGGGATTCAAACCAGGCACTTCGCTGCGGGATGCAGATGCATCAAGTGGCAGTCACATGAGAAGGTGTCTTATCAATCTGTGAAATGCCTGCCCCTCATTTCTCTCTTTTTTAAAAAAAGATTTATTTATTATTTATTTGAAAGGCAGCATTACAGAGAGGTAGAGGGAGAGAGAGAGAGGGAGGGAGAGAGAGAGGTCTTCCATCCACTGGTTCACTCCCCAAATGGCCACAATGGCCAGAGCTCAGCTGATTCAAAGTCAGGAACTTCTTCCTGGTCTCTCATGTGGGTACAGGGGCCAAAGGATTTGGGCCATTTTCTACTGCTTTCCCAGCCATAGCAGAGAGCTGGATTAGAAGTGGAGCAGCCAGGACTGAAACCTGGGCCCATATGGGATGTCAGCACTGTAGGTGGCAGCTTTACCTACTATGCCACAGTGCCAGCCCCCCACCTTGTTTCTTTTTATTGCTGAATAATATTTCATTTATGTGTATGCAACATTTTGTTCATCTAATTTTTTAATGGACTCTTAGTTTGTTTAAATATTTTGGGTATTTTGAAAAATATTGCTAACATGGATAAACAAATATCTGTTCAAATTCATGTTTTCAATTTTGGGGTGTGTATATACCTAGAAGTAGAATTGCTGAATCATACAGCAACTCTATGTTTAATTTTGGCAGAAACCACCATAATTCTTCCCTCAGTGGCTGCACTATTTTATATTTCCAATAGCAGTGCACAAGGGTTCCAATTTATCTACAATGCAAAGCATTTTCTTTTTACTTAACAAGGTCAGTGACTTTACATAGAAATATTTTTAAAGTATATCACTCACTTTCCAGTCTTCGTCAGAGGAAACTATTGAGCAACTTTTAACACGAGTTTTTTGTGTTTTTTTTTTTTTTTTTCTTTTCTTTTAATGAATTAGGCACACTGATGCCCCCTCAGGAACTACTGCAAACATATCTATTTGAGATCCAGCAATGTGCTAGATACCTTTCCCAGTAATTCCCATAGAATAGAACCCTTTCAAAAACCATTGTAATGTTATCCCCATTTCACAGGTAAGTAAATGAGGTACATGGAGGTAAAAAATCTGCAGTGAAAAATACAATTAACATCTGCCCCATATCACACCACTAGGAGGAGAGGAGAGGCAGCAGGACCAACGCCATACCTTCACACATTCTTGCCACCAAACTATGTTTCTCTCTAGTAAACATTTCCAAAGTTAACACTCTATGGTCTTAGGAATAGCTGTATGTGCTGCTTAACGTATTAGTTTTTTTTTTTTTTTTCCATCCAGTGTTACAATGCTCATGATTGTACAAACACCTACCTCTGGTCATTTCTTCCCCCAATGCATGCTTTGATTCCAATATCCTGTCGTCGAGAAAAACAGAAAAGAGTAGAGGTAAAACTGTGTGAAACACAGAAGTGCACAGGTTCTGAGAGAGAATGTGAAGGATCAATCTGAGAGTAAAACATATAAGCTTAGGCATCTGGCCCCCAGGATCTCTGGTGGTTCAATGACCTTTTTTGCTTATTTCCAGTTTCTTCCTCTGTTTCAGGTACTGAATCTTTTATAAGTGTCTTCTGAATATATGAGATTTTGCTCTTATTCTTATTTACACTGTATAATATACTATATTTTAAAAAGCTTTCGCCAAAGCAAAAAAAAAATCTTTTCAATGTACAGTATTCTTTTTCTAAAATGCTTACTTCATATTTTCATACTCACATACACAAAGAATCCCTGAAGAGGCCTTTAGTATTGAAAATACCTTGATTCACATCAAGGCTATTCAAACCACATCAATATCAGCTTAGAATATCCTTGCAGAAGTTATTATATGAAATAGATACAGATTCTTTGAGTAAGCAATTGTTTGCTTCTCTCTTTGTGTAACATGTACATTGTGGAAGGCTCAGTATCTAACTCTCAAAAATCAAATCTATTTCCAAGGATGTAGAAGAGGTCATTAGTTAAATACAGCAAGAAGTTCTTCTGAGTATCAAAAAGCATTTCTTTAAAGTGAATTATCAGCACCTCCCCTCCCCCATCACCACTATCACATCCCCATGCATTTTTCAGGAAATTAATGTTCTATGTTGACATTTCTTAGAGGTTTCATGTCCCACACTTGTTAAGGTTTTCCTAGGAAGCAGTCAAGTAACAGAGTAAAGGTGAGAGGCTGTTTACTCAAAATATAAAAGGAAAAGATAAAATGTTTCAGTAGGGAATCTCCCGCATCCCAGGCCCCTTTGAATCCATTAGTGAGTGAGTGAACAGAATTTTGTACCACTAGGTAGACAGCTGCTGTCCATTGGAATACTCAAACGATTTCATTCAACAAAATCCGAGTGTGAGGTTGGGTGAAGGCAACAGACTCAGAGATGTAAACTGACAGATGGGGAGTAACAGCATCTTCTTATTCAGTGATTCCGTGGCTGATTAATAAAGTTGGAAGAAGCAAAGCCAGTGTTCCCAGATCTAAGAATCTGACTATCACATTAACTCAGATACAATGGGTAGTGAGATTCCAAAAAATTCCTTCCAGTCAATAATCAGTGTGTCCAGAGAAGAAGTTGTTGGGAGTGGGCATTCTCCAGGGCTGACAGAACAATGGGAAACTACAAGGATGAGCCCAGTGAATTTTGAGTGAGCCCCGAAACTTGGGTTCTCAGTTTCATGGGCCCACTTCTCATCCCAAATAACAACAGCAATTTTGATGAATCAAACGCATTGAAGTTGGCAGGCAATAAATATCCTCAAATTGGAAACTCTTAGTTAAAAGCAGTTCATTCTATCTTATGGTGCTCAGAAAGTGGTGCAAAAACATTTAAGGAAACCTCTGAACGTGGGAAAACCACTTTGGGAGGATAAACATAAGAGGATTTAATAAGCAGAGTGGAATTAAGAGTTGAGTTGAAAATAGCTAAACAGCTACCAGACACTTAGTAAATGCATTCTATCAAAAGATTGCAACAGGCTTCAACTTACTGGTTTCCAGTTCCTAAAGCTGAAAGAACGGAGGAGGAGAAAGAAAAGGAGGGAGAGGGAGGGAGTTTGAAGCATTGTTTTGGAACTTAACATTACTCAATCTGACAGGTTTATAAAATTTCACCCAAACCAACAGCAAAACCTGAATGGGCTGAAGGTTCAATTCCCCCCCACCAAGAAAAAACCCCATCTGGTTTAAAATGACAAAGGGTGAAATACATCCGCTTATGGAAAGCGGGGAGGGCTTTCTGCCGTTGGCCAGCATGCTAGGTGATGGTTGTTGATGAGCAATTCCCTTAAACAACTGATTTACTGCCAACAGACACAAGCGCTGGAAGCACATCCAGAAACTCATCTGCAATTAAAATTGCAAGCAAGTGGTCACTCTGTCCACTCCCTTCCCAGAGAGGTGACCCTGCTCCCGGTAACCACCCCCACAAGGGTCACAGAGGGACACCTCCCTCCTCCAAGCCTCTTTCTTCGGCTTCAAACACCGCTATAAAACCTGCCGCCGCCTCGCCTTTGTAAAGGGTTGTGGGGCTACAGTTCCTTCTTTCCTTCCTCCCTGTCTCTCCCAACTCCCTCCTTCTCTTCCATCTTCCCTCTTCCTTTTCTTTCTAAATGCGCTCCTTTTTCAACGGTGGTCCTCCCAGACCACCCCCAGGGCACCCGGGTCGGTCGCGGAGGGGCGGAGCAAGGCTCAGGCGGCAGGGAGGCTGGTGCCCTGGCCAGCGCCATCTGGCACCTGCACTTCCTTGCCACTTTGCACACGCCCAGAGGTGAGAGGGGCGCCAGGCAACCGGCACACACAGCTCCAGCGTTCCAGCGCCTCTGAAACTTTCAACTGCTCGCACCTTTAACCCGCAAACTCCTCAGTGGTCCAGCAAATCAGAAGAGTCCTGGGACCTCTGCCTGGCCTCTGGAGTTGCCAAAGAGACCAAGCCAGAAAAGCTTTCCCCCACCGCCCAGCGGCGGCGGGCGCAGAGCGACGGCGCGGCCGCAGGGGGCCGCTGTTCGCTCAGAGCAGCTCCCTGTAGCCGCCGCCGCCGCCGCCGCCGCGTCCCGCACCTCCCACGGCGCCACTGGCCCAGCCCCGCCAAGTTCTAACAGCCCCCAGTCGAGCGAGCGCCGCGAGCGAGCACCGCCCGGACCGGAGCGAACAGCGCAGACGATCCGGGCTGCGGTGCGCGTCGGAGAGGCTCCCGGGAGACTCGCACGGCCCGACCGACGACTTTGGCAAGGAGAGCGCCACAAGCCCCGCGCGCCCAAGTCAGCTAGCGAGCGCTCAGCCCGGCACCTGTTCCTCCCGCATATCGGACCCCGCGTCTCCCGGGGCGCCCGCCTTCTCCCGCCATGAATCCGGCGCTGGGCAACCAGACCGACTTGGCGGGCCTGTTCCTGGCCAACAGCAGCGAGGCACTGGAGCGCGCGGTGCGCTGCTGCACCCAGGCGTCCGTGGTGACCGACGACGGCTTCGCCGAGGGCGGCCCGGACGAACGCAGCCTGTACATCATGCGCGTGGTGCAGATCGCGGTCATGTGCGTGCTCTCGCTCACCGTGGTCTTCGGCATCTTCTTCCTCGGCTGCAACCTGCTCATCAAGTCCGAGGGCATGATCAACTTCCTGGTGAAGGACCGGAGACCGTCGAAAGAAGTGGAGGCGGTGGTCGTGGGGCCCTACTGACCGGCCCTGCGGCCCCGCGGCCGCCGCCCCCTCGCCGCCGCCGCGACCCCCGGCCTCAGCGCCTGGGCGATGCAAACCTGTCGGAGTCAAGTATTTGACTTCTGCCTTTGAGGATGAAGCGACCCTTTTCTCTCGCTCACCCTCTGCGAGGCCTCGCAGCTGGCTATAGGCGAGCGCCCTGACTTTTGCACTCTGCAGCAGGTGGCAAGAACAGGGCGATGGGGGCACAGAACTTTGGAAGCTGACTCTCGCGTGGAAAGCGGGGAGACCGGCGGGGCGAAGGCCGCTTTCCACCCGCAGGTGGGCCAAGCGCTTGGAGGTGGCGGGCGGAGGGGGCGGGCTGAGGGGGGGGGGGGCGTCCCAGGGCGAAGATCGCCTGTTGACAGGGAAAGTGGCCACACTACAGACCCGATGGGGACTCACACATCCTGGCCGGGACTGGCGTCCACTGCGTCCCGCTGCCCCTTAGCCCCCCGCGCGTGGGGAGAGGCGCGCCACGAACACCTTTGACTGTAACGTGCCGTCTTCAAGGGATTTTGTGTTTGTGTGCTTGCATACGACTATTCGATGCGTTCTCTTCTGCCCTAGTGGCCCGTTTGCCTGCCGGGGGTGGGGGTGGGGGTAGAGTTTTGTCCTCGCGGGAGAAGGGGGGCGGGGAGGGAGCCTGCGACTGTGGACCGGGTGAGTTGTTCCTTTCCACGCTTTCCCAGCTGGGTCTTTCTGGAGGGCTGGCGCCGCCGCCGCCGCCGGCCCCGGGACAAAGACTCGGAATAGAACTCCTCGTAGCTCGTGACTGCACGGTTTACGCCACAAAAGTGCTCTTGACATCCGTGACACCGTTTCGACTTTCTTTCTTAAACATTTCCTTAATAAATGCGACCTGTAAGTGTTTTGTTCCTGGCCTCCTTCGTGGTCATTCTGCGCTCCCTGGCAGAGGGGGGCGGGCAGCTGTAGAGTCTGCTCCGCGGCCAGGGGAATTTCGCCTTGGAGAGATGCGGTTCGCCTCTCGGGGGTCCGGAGGAGGCGAGGGTGGGGCGACATGGAGAGAGCCCTGAGCCCCGGGCGCAGCGGTCCCCCAGGTAGGCGTGACGATGAGAGGGCCCCCCGCGGGTTCCTGGCCGGCTCCATCGGGAACACGGGGTTACGCCGCTAATGAAAGGCAGGGGTGGCGGGGCCGGCCCGTGGGGGAGGGCGCCTCGCCCCGGCCAGCGCCCGCGGCCCGCGGCACGGCGTCGGTCGGGTGCTGCTCCAGGAGCGTGTGAAAGGCGAGGCGGGGTTGACGCTCTCCGTTACCGACACACGCGGTGTATTGTTGTCTTCCCCTACAATACCTTTGCTAGCCGAAATGAGACTGGAAGAAAGGATCAACGTTTGAGGCTGTGAGCCCGAGTTGATCATCCACAGCTGTATACATGCAGAGAAACGCCACGTTTCACTCCATAAGGATGAGCAATGACTACTGGTCAATTAGAGAGAAAGAGAGCAAACCGCAGGTCCTCTGCAGAGGTTTCGATCAGCCCCAGGCCAAGCAGAGGTATCAGAGGATTTAGCCGAGGTCCTGAATGTCAGACATGACTGTTGCAACCAACGCTGCGAAGGCTGGCCCCGGCTAGACTTACAGATGGTCATGGTCATGGCACATTTAGGACACAGAAATTGAACAGTGTTCGAAAGAAGAGCTTGGAAAACCATGCCTGTGAAAATAACCCAAGGGACACATTAATTTCAAGCTTACCCGCGACAAAGGATTTTAAGTTCATTTGTATGTCTGGGCTTGGATTCTAAATATTTTCAAGAATATAAAGGATCCCCTAAAATGTTGTAGCAATTAATCAGAGACTTCACCGTAGCAGCTGTAATACTGGATAAAATTAACTACTTATATAAAGTGGCTCATTTACTTCAGGCAGAAACACCACTGGTGTAACAATGCCAGTGAGTCAAAGAGTTTGTGCCATTTGGCATCCTGTGTACCTTTACCTGCCCTGGCACTCTCTAAATCCTGTCAGAAAGTGTAACCTAATACGGTTTTTTGAACGCTAATGAATGTCAGGCTGGGGTAGGGGTGGGGGTGGGGGTTGAAGTTTTGCCTGTTCTCTTGTCAATAGGTAAGGGTTTTCTTACCAGTTTGGATTGTTTGTTTGCTTTTTTTGTTTAGTATGGGGGGGTGGGCAGGGTTACTAATCTACAGATGGGGCCAGTATGTAAGGCAGTTTACTTTTGCTAATGGGTGGAATGGAGAATGGAGACATCTTAGTTTGTAGACAGTTCTGTGGCACCAAGTTAACCTGTCACCTCCATGTTTCAGAGGGAGAAATAAAGCAAAGCAAGGGGTTCACCATGGGGCAAGTCAGAGGTCGTCAGATTTAACTCAGGCTTCTGTAGTTCTACTCCATCAAGGGTCCCTTCTTCCCACCGGTTTATTAGTCCTCCAGTGAATTTAGCTCTCTAGCAAGTCTATTTGGGATCAAAAGCTAGAGTTTGTAAGAATTTCATTTGTGCTTTCATATGTGCCATGTGCATGCTTACAGCCATTTTAGACATGAAGGTGGGGGTGGGCCCAGATCTTATATAGGTCGATTCTAGTTCCTATACAACAGAGGATTTTCTTTAAAATACATGTCTTTCAGGTAAGAGGAGTCTTTCCAGGGTTAAAGACCTCTACTATCTTTCTGTCTTGTTCCCCTTAATATTATTTCATGCTTCTTCTCTCTTTCCTGCACCTCCAAAGCAAAATTAAGCTTCTCTTGTCCTCAACTATCCACATTCATTCTCTCACTCCCAGAAATCATGATCATGAGACACAGCAGAACCTAGAAAATGTGGTCCTTAGGTAGAAAGACACATGATCATAGTTCTGTAATCTGTGATCTATGCATTCGGGGGAAATACACCCAGTCTGAAATGCACAAAACTCTAGGGACTGTTCCCTGCCAAAAACTCATCTCTCCCGCACTGAGATCCATTTGTTACTTAGAGATGCCAAGTGGGTCTGGTTTTTATAGATGAGGCAAGGAGCTTTTTACACTCCCTATTCCCTGATGGGCACACAGCAACCACTTTGTTGGGCCCCACACCACTCCCTCTCTCAGTCTGCCTTGCCTGTCTTCATCCCTCCTACTAACAAATGCATTAAGTGAAACTTTCTAAACCTGCCCTGAGTTTATGGAGTGTCAGTCTTTTCCCACAGACACAATGTAAAGAAAATAGGTTTTGAAAGGCATTTTCTGTTTTTCACCTAAGAGAGCCATGCCAGCCTTAACAGACTGTGAGTTGGGAGTGGGGGTGAATGCAGACAGGCAGGTCCTGCCATCCCACACCTAAGTCCACCACTTGCTCAGTAATTAGGGGGAGGCCCTGGGGGAGAAAGACCGCGTCCTGTAAAAGCTTGCTTGATCTGCCACTGCCCGTGGGGACTCCTTTGAGGCTTCCCAGAGCCCTTCTGCAGACACAGGGAGAGGTTTTCAGGAGGCACAGCTGGTGGATTAGCGGGCTCTCTGGCTGGGCAGAAAACCACTGATGCCTCTTAAGCCTAATTGGGTGGCCTCCATGTACACTGCTTAACCAATTGTTGGCAGACGTTATTTTCCTTAAGACTGTTGACATGAATCTCCCCACTCTCTCTCTGAAAATTGAGTAGGCACTCGAGTGCTGGACACCTTGAAGGAAGTCAACGCAAAGGTCCTACTACCCTGTCAAGTCTGAAACCATACCTGGGCGATGAGCTGTGATTTCTGATTTTCAACCACCCCTGGCTTCTCACCGGATCCGGAGTCTTTCCTGTTCCAGTGTCTTCCTGTGCTGATTCTGAGTGAGGAAGGGAAAGACACACTGAACTGAGAGGTTAGAACTGTTGGTTTTGGTCTCTCAGCAGTTGGATGGCCTCAGGGAAGACGGATTCCAGAAGCACATTACAATTCTACGATTCCATTGTGTTAATTTGTTTCACATTCCCTATCTCATGTCTCATGCCTTAATCCTTTATGTGTCTTAAAAACCTTTTTTATCTTTCCAATCTTGATATTTTAGGTAGATTTTTTTTCTCACAAGTCAAGTGCTACTTGACTCAGGAAATAATATTTACAATAATCAAAGCAAAATTTGAGACACCTAGATAGGCCTGGGTAGATGGCAGTGTCAAGCCTGTTGGATTTCACACTATCTAACCAGTGCCTTAAATGTCCCAGATCTCTATGTTCTCACTGGATAAAGCCATGAAAGCAAAACCCAGTGGGCCAGGGAGTAAGTCATTCTTCTAGGTACACATTCAGGCTACTAGGCTCTGTTCCTAGGAACTGCTTGGGTGTTTTAAGACTAATAACGGCAAATCCACCCCCCCCCCACAAAGCCTGTGGCCCTTTGAACTTCTGCAACAGCACACAGCAGCTGTTCTGCATGCAGTTTAGAGCCTTCCTTAGCCCTGGCTTATTATACTTGTCATTTTAGGGATTGCAATGCCAGGAAAAGATTCCAGGGTTCAGTTTGTTCCGTGAGACTCAAAGCTAGTTTGAAGCCTGTTGAAGCAGCAAGTCCACAGCAATCCTCAAAACAGGAATCAATAAATCTTTTATTCACCTGCCAAATCCCATTTAGACATGTGCGCAATGGCTCAAATGGGATGTGTTTTAAAGTCAGCTCCAGCGGTAGTAATTGTTTCCTAATGTCTGAGTTGAAATGCTCAATGGCTAATTGTTTCCATGGCCCATCTCACTTAGTCTTCGTTTCAGATATTTCTGCTTAAAAGCCCAGGATTAATTTTATAGCATTAGCTGTGATTTAAAAATTCTTGGAAAGTATAGTTTAGAAATAAGAAAATATATGTCACTCGTGTATCATTTACAAGGATAAAATAGTCTGAATTTATATTAATACTTATCATATTTGTGGAGCTCAAAATATTTCGGAGGGAGCTTCTACAAGGACTGTTACAAGGATCATTAGATACACTTTAAAATACCTCTGAGCACTTTGCAAACAGTGGATTGCTTCTATATTAAATAACAATATATGATATTTGAGAATAAACAAGACTTCTTTTGATTTATTTGGCTACTTATGCATATTTTGAAAGGATGAGTAAATTGCCTCCCTCTCTAAATATTTTAGGAGTTTGCTTGCTGAAATATTTTTGAGTGAGTAAATGCAGGCACAGAGTGATCAATACAGAAAACATCTAGTCATCTGTGATAATGCCACAACAGAGCATGGCCCTACCTTCTCCCATTTTAAAATGGGTTTCCTTTAGTTAGTAATATTTTATAAGCTCTTAATTCAAACAGTCAGATAATATTTTTCAAGCACTCGTGTACATGCTGCATTGCAACTTATTGCTGAAAAAAAAATGAGATGGTTCCTATCTATTTGAGCCCCAGAACACAGGCACAGACACATATGATTCATCTGCAAGCATCAGATCATAAAGTTTTTGTACGATTTCTGGAACTTATAGCAGTAGAAAGACACATGTGTAATTATGCAAGAGCCTACACATTGACATGGTCTATTCGGGGGGGAAGGGTTACAGGTTTCCTCATTGATTTTTCTTTCCTGTATTTGTCTTCTACCCTCAGCAATTTCTCTCTGATTATGCACTCCTTCCCTCACCCATGACGGAAGATATACTGCCATTAAAGAGTCATTGATTTTTAACAGACCAAGACTCCAGATGTCTGATTGCTTTGGGAAAAAAAATCCTCTGGGATCTGGAGTGTCTCTTTTGCTTTATTTGTCTCCCTGTAAGTTGTGCGGGATCCTGTAGTTCATATTCTTAGTACTATTGATTAACGCAGGTGTGCATGCACATGTTTGCATGCTCAGGGTCTCCCAAGCTCTATACTCTTGAAACATGTTTATTCTACTATTGAAGGTAAGCATCTCACAGCCACCAATTCTTTCTTGTACATTATGTATTTGTTTACAATCAATGTATAGAAAAAGTTACAAGTAAATAGTCCCAAAATGTTCAGTAAATAAGATTCATATGAAGTGCCTTGAACTTTCAAATACATCTATATCTTGAGATATATGTTTCAATCTTCATCTAAGAATTAGAAAGAAAAAGGGGCTAAAAGTCAAAGATTATATATTGTACAAGCTTGAAAATCTTTAAAAGCTAAGTTAAGAGAAATGAAAGGAGGCCCTGAATTTGAAGATCAATGAAAATAAAGGGCACTTATCAAGTAAAATATTAAGAAGAATACAGGCATATTCTGATTTCCAATAATAGAGGGAAGAAAGATGTACATTTAGAGTACTTAATAAAAGAACCAAAGACTACTGAGTGGTAAGGGATAAGCATTGTGGGAAGAACGTGGAAGACTGTTCATTCCTTCTTCATTTCTCTCTTCTCTCTGGAGTCTTGGACTAGTTACAAACATTCTGTCAGCTGGATCCATTTTCTCCTATCCAAAGGACAAAAGAAGCCTTGCCAGACCTTCTTATCTTTATCATCAATAAATATTTATTATTTAGTATCCATTATAGGCATGACTGTGCACAAGCTACTAACTTAGACCTTGGAAGCTGAATGCAAAGGATCATGGAATTTAAAGGGGCCTTTTCTGATTCCATTCTGACTTCTGCCTGACTGTGCGGCTATGTCCTTGGACATCCAGCTCTGTGTACAGTACATACCTGTGGCTCTTCTCATAAATTAAGAACCCTCTGTTCTCTCCATAAATAATAATCTGACTTTACCGCCACATCTTCAGGTAGCATACAGAACACTTGCTCTACTTCATACATTCAAATTCACAATGAACATGAATGGGAAAGGCCTGAAGAAACTGTTATAAGTGAATTTCTTGAGGCAAGATATATTTTTCTGCAAATTCAGCTCCAAACAATGTTTTATTCGTTTCTACCACTGTGATTTTTCAATGACTGCATAATTCACAAAAGAGATCAACTGCGAAATTCCCTTTACTACATTCAGGAGATGAGCTTTCTAAGATGGTATACCCTTGTTTTAAACAACATAAACATTTCCTGAAGTCATCAAAGGTTCGAACTACAATGAGCTGTGTTAATTAACAATCTTTGGGTTGCAATCAACATAGATCTAGTTCAAACCAATGTTTAAAAGAAAACCGAACTGACTCCCTCATGTGACTTGTAAGTACAAGCATACAGGTACATCAGAAATAGAAATTGCTATCTGATGTTATCCAGACTCTCTCCAGCTCTTGGAAAAGCATTTTCCACATGATGAGAATATAAAAGACTTAGATATAGACCTACAGTTGCCCATGGTGACATTTTACCAGTTCAACAATTCCAGCAGAAAGAGATTGTATTTTCCTGGGAGAACTTTGACCCAGTTTGGTCATTTGTCAATTGCTGAACAAACCCGTGAGTGAGGTGGGTGCAGGAAGAAGGGTGTATCTGGTCAGTTGTCAATGTCAGCCTCATGATTAAGAGAGTAGAGGACACGGGGAAATAGAGCCAATTCTGCTCAAACCATCAGGCCATGAATCCTCACGGGAGAGGAGATTTTATTATCCAAAAAATACAAGAGGCCTGCTGGAGGACCTAAAACAATTGTCACTGACTGCAATGCAACCCAAGTCTAGAAAGGTTGTTTCATTTCCCAAGGCTCCACACTTCCAGCAGTGGAAATGATGTTTCTGAACTCTTAATTTAGAATTCCTTCTAAAGCTATTTATTCTGTCAACTGTCTTTCCACAAGATTGCAAAACATGCTTCTGCAGTTTCCTTAAAGAGTCTGCGTGTCTGAGCTGATGCAACTCCAAGTGCCCTGACAGCAGTCTGGATTTCTGGGGCAAACCTTACATCCACCATGTACCCGTGATATGAACTTGGATCAGTCATTTGAAATCTCTGTTCATGATAAAAAAAAAAAATCTTCTCACTAAACCTCACTAGGCATAAAAATTTCTTTAATCTGAGATAGTAAATGTTACTTCAAATCATCACTAATGTGATAAACTATTAGGCAAAATCAAGCAAATTCTTTTGTTGCAGACCTCCCCCAAGCTTTGTCAAGGACCATAAGGGGACTAAAGTACTCAGCATTACTCAGTTGATTTGACAAACTCGTGTTGATGGAGCCTCCCTTGTGACCCGTCTAGCTTGTAAATGCTACTGTGGAAGCATATTGAAGCACTTTTATAACCTTTCTTTGAACCCTCCTTAATTCTGTCTCTAAGCTCATCCTGACCCAAAGAGTAGGCTTAGCTTTTTATTCACACTGAACGGCTCATTTCCTTGGTTTCCAGCCTCTTTCCCTGTTCTGTCTTTCTGGCTGGAGAAATGGCCTTGCTAACTGCAACTAGCTGCCTGGCAGTGGCTTCTCCCTCTCCAAGACACCCAGCGAGCGTGGACTTTCTGATTCTTTCTCACCAGTGAGGATGGGGCTGGGGAGCGGGTGGTATTCTTCAGGGAGGAAACTTGTCAACCATGAAGACTGGTGTTTAGGAGCTTGTTTCACAGACAGCTCATCACCACAGGTAAGCTCATCTCCTCCTCAGGCTTCCTGCTGTGGGAGCCTGAATCTGAGGATTGAAAGCGCAGTGTTCTCAGTGGAGGGTCTCTGCACTTGCTACATACGTAATGGCCTCCAAGGCACACTTGTACAAATGTAAGAGAGCGCTCTCTTTTTTAAACAATATATTCTCATTACCGTGGGATCACGGCCCCTCTGACATTATCTTTTCCAGGAAATGGTGACTTAAAACAACAACAACAACAACAACAACAAAAAAAAAACCAAGCATTTTTCAGTGGAGTTAATAACTTAAACCACTCTCCTCTCAATATATTATTCACCTTGTGGTTAATCCTCCACTGACTGCTTAATATCCAGCAGCTTGAGCTCCCAGTTTTCTCCCAGCGATAGTTTTTCTACACCTCTTTGTGTTGCTTTCTGATTTCCTGAGCCAGTGCTTAGTGTCCATCCAGTTTTTCTGGGCCTAACATTTGAACATTGTGGCAGAAATCATTACACAGTGGTTCATGAAATCTTATTCCCACGGTGACATAGTAAATCCAGTGCTACCTTGGTCTACTTGAAAAGAAGTTTCCAAGCCTAATTAAATATCTAGGAATTTTTTAATATTCTCTCAGTGGATAATAAAGGTTATGTAAAACTTTTTAAATTAGAGTTATCCAATATTTAGAAGGTTCATAAATAGAAACTTTAAGAGATGCCAAAGTAATTAACTTTTAAATATCAGACATATCTCTATAAAAGAACAAATTATAATACTGAAAACTTGAAAATTCATAAACAAAAAGTATTCTCCATTTTAAACAATAATTTGCTGAAGAATTATTTTAGATTTTCTATAAATATCTACTTCCAGATTAAAGTAAATCCATATTTATATTTTAAATAACATTGCACATTTCAAATATTATACTATAGAGATTAGATTTTACTGAATTCTTTGCATATGGTAAATGTATTTTAATTCTTCAACATCATACTTCCATTCTTCAAAGCAAATAAAGACTTTCCTGTCTACTGAGAGAAACAAAAGCTATTCAAGGGAAGGACCTTGGCTATTTGATGTTGGGTTTCATTTCATGCTTAGTGTGCTGTATAGAAAAAGAAAGAAAATATTAACAGTGTTCCATGATTCAATGATTTTGAGATAAGAATATTTTCAATTTATGATTTCATAGATTCAGAAAGAGTACTTAGACACTGAAAGAGCACAATTAAATACATTTAAGATCATTAACAGCGCTGTCTTCTTAAAGTTTGGGATACCTAGCATGTAGCAGTCACTTAATAAAGGTTAAGTGATATTACATTTTTTTTTTTGACAGGCAGAGTGGACAGTGAGAGAGGTAGAGACAGAGAGAAAGGTCTTCCTTTTCCGTTGGTTCACCCCACAATGGCCGCTGCAGCCAGTACGCTGCGGCTGGTGCAATGTGCTGATCTGAAGTCAGGAGCCAGGTGCTTCTCCTGGTCTCCCATGGGGTGCAGGGCCGAAGCACTTGGGCCATCCTCCACTGCACTCCCTGGCCACAGCAGAGAGCTGGCCTGGACGAGGGGCAACCGGGACAGAATCCGGTGTGCGGGCACAGCAGGCGGAGGATTAGCCTATTGAATATTCCTATGTTCTGATGAAATTATATCTCAAAATAATAGGCCTTTTATGAGCTTATCTGACTACTTTCTATCCCATGCTTTCAATTAAGAAATGAAAAGTTGTTTTTTTTTTTCCAAAAAAATCAGAATTTTACTTCCACACTGATCCCAAAGTACCTAATCACAATATGATATGGTCCTATTTTCTATATTCTCCTCTTACTGTTGTCTTCCACTTGGTTTAGATTCTTGATATGGCTGATTTTCAAGTGCCATTCATGAAAAGCCAGTAGGCATTAAATAAATTCTTGCTGATTATTGTCATCACCATCCATTCTTATGAATGATTATTGCTCATATTAGTAATATTTTATACATGTTACTTCAAAGCACTAACAATTCTAGAAGTTACCTTCACTTTACAAAAGTGAAAATAAGAAAGAAAAAATAGAGGCACTGGTGAGACCAGTAACCCTTCCAAGACCACATAAGTAAAATATTCTTGTGCTAACTTCTGCACCACATCCAAGAGCATCAGACACCACAAGCATTTTCCACTCAGCCATCCTGCTGATTCTTCCAGTGAAAGATTGACAGTAACGGCAGTATTAGCTTCCTCACACACATGGTGCTTAGTTATTAACAACTTAGATCCACCCTACAGCTTTAATAATGATTTCACATAAAGGAGATGCAAAGCAATTTATCATCCTGGTGGATTTTGAGTTTGTTAGAAGCAGATGGCTTTAGGAGGTGGGAATATGGATTTTAGGAGGAATTCAAAATGATGAGTTCAACTTGTCCAACTAAGCTCCCTTATTTGGAAAGGTAAAGAGATTTTCTAAAATATATTTTTCTTTGGAGTCTTTAATTTTAAAGGCCTCTACTGTACAGATATCCTGTTCCTTAAAAAATTTTTCATCAAACTACCAACAACATAATTTTGACTAAAATATCTTTTATCCTAAAATGATGGGACTTATTTACATGACATCAAAAAATGTATTTTAAAGTGAAAAAATGATTTTGAAGAACAAACTTGCTGATAGAATTATAATAATTGACTTTATTGAGTACTTATATTTTGCCCCATTCTAAGCAATTTATGTATTGGTTTTTATAGTTTATAACTATCTTATAATTTTTTCCCATTGATGAGGAATTAAGGATGCAGAAAATATGTTAATTGATTAAACTTGGATACAAAGAGATCCTGAGAGAACCATGTAATGGTTTTTATTATTATTATTATTAAAACCAGAACAGGGTCCTTAGTTAAAATATATTTTATTCATAAATTGATCAAAGCATTTTCTAAAGCACCAAGTCAGCTTCTGGTGTTGTGGTGCAGTGGGTTAATAGCACCTGTGATGCTAGTATCCTATGGGTGCTGGTTCAAGTCCCAGCTAATCTACTTCAGAAACAACTCCCTGGTAATGTGCCTGGGAAAGCAGTGCAAGATGTTTCTGGCCACCCATGTAGGAGACCTGGATGGAGCTCCAGGCTACTGAATTTGGCCTGACTCAGCCCCAACCATTTCAGCCATTTGGAGAGTGAATGAGCAGATGGATAATATCTCTCACTCTCCCCCCTCTGTCCCTTTCCCCTTCTCACTTCCCTCTACCTTCCCCCTTCACCTCCCTCTCTCTAATTCTGTCTTTTAATAAATACATCATTTTTTTAAAAAGTAAAAATATGGAAGTGTGTGGTAGAATGAGAAGGCCATGCCAAGATGGCCACTGGCAATGGAGCCTGCCTGGCACCAGGCTGTGATTGGAGGGCTTCAGAAACTGTCTGACAACAGGCTGACAACCACCCCTTGACCGGATTGGCTGCCTCAGCTACATAAGCTGCTATACCAACTGAAATAAACGAGTCTGCAGGCTGCTCACCTCTGGCCTGCTTTCACCCGGCTCCTGGGGTCTGTGTGGTGACTCCATGCCTCTTGCCCCCACAGTGCTCTTCCTCTCAGAATGAATCCATAGCAACAGAAGTGTGATTATCCATAGGAACTTTTTAAGGGTTCATGTCAAGAAGAAATAAACATTTTCCTACATGAAATAAAAGTAAAATGAAATGAAAAGCTGTATGTAAGTATCAAACAATGGTGCACATTGAAATAAAAAGAAATAGAGAATCATTGGCAGCATCAAATTTAAAACATTTATATATCATAATTCCACATAGTTAAATCTGATAAAAATATTGTATGCAATTTTGGATAATTTAACTGATGTTAAAAGAACAATTTTCAGGGAAAAAAAGTCATATTACTAACTTAATAACAATTAATGGAACTTCTATTGCATAATTTTTAAAATATTGACTATCTTATCAAAAGTAATAAGCACCAAAGGGCTGACAGTGGCATAATCAATAAGTTCAAACTCCTGGACTTTGAATAAGATGGAGTCATATGTCTGCAACAGGACTGAGAAAGATGTGATACTGAGGTTCAACCAGTAGGTGACCACAGAGAAACTCACTAGCAGCTGGATGGTTTGGGCGGTCCTTTTCTCTGGGGTGATTCTTGGGAAGAGGCTGGTGCTGTGAAAGTGCTGGGACCTCCTCTGGTGTCTGGACAAGAGAATCACCATGTATGCACATGACTCCTACAAGGAGGACATCCTTAGATGTTGTCAGAGTGATAAATAGTCTCCCAATGATGGAGTTCATGGGCAAAAGTGAGCAGTATTTCCTGATATGCAGAGTGCTTTGCATCACATTGGAAAAAGTCAGTTTAGAAGATCATGTTACTACTGAAAGAAATTGAGTGCTAGAAAATAAATCAAAGGTAATGATCTACTTTTAACAGGATTAAATTTAACACAGAAAATTACAAGGTCCTGTACTAAAACAACTGCCTGGTACAGAATAGGGAAAATGTGACATCAACACACCATAAAAATAAAAGATGTCAAGATATTATTCAAGAAGAAACCCTAGGAAAGTCAGTGGAACATTGAAGTTGCTAATAGTAGTAAACAGTCTGCACTGATGCAATAACAGAATTTCGTAAGCCAGAGGCAACAGTCCAGCCCTCCTCTCTGTCTTTATTATTCCCATCCTAGAATGGGTGCTGGCCATAATACCAGTTGCAAACAAGCCCAGATGTGTTAAAAAGAATGTAACTGTCAGGTTTCCACCAGCATGTTAGATGAAAAGTGGTCAAAAGAAGAGGTAGTATTTACCACGGAGGAAAAGAATAAATGAAGCCTTGGGAAAAACAGGATAGTTATCTTCCAATATCTGAGGAACTCCCTAAATAGGGTGGAATGCATTTGTTTACCATAAATTCAAATAGTTAAACTGGCAATATGGAGAACAGGAAGTGACACACAGAGCAAACCCAAGTGTTAACAATCAAGCTCTTTCTAATAACTGGAGGTCTACAAACCTAGAGTGAACTGTCTTGGAAGAGAATAAATTCTCCATCTGCATGATCACACAGCACAGCACAGACATCACAAGAAGATTCACAGATTAGGTAGACGGATAGACTAGATCTTTGAGGTGCCTCTCAATCATATGGCTTTGGTATTTCAGATTCTTTCCTTTAGGACTGGAAAGCACAGGCTCCTGGCAAGTGACTCTGCTGTCTGTCCCAAATAAAAGCATTCTGCTCAAGGACTTTGGGAGAAACCTGCCCTGAGTCCCAGGATTTGAGAAGGGACTGAAGTAGCAAGACCTGCAGACAAATAATAATGCTGAATTCTCCTTTCTCACTCATAGGCCTATCTCTTCTCACAACACCCCCGTAGTGCTAAAATCATCTTCTATTACATCTTTGCCACAAATTTCATAAGTTTCTGATCTCACTTCTAAACGGATCGCTCCTAATTGGTTTGTCAAGAAGTTACTCTCAAAATGGCTTTGAGACTATTTTACTGAGACAGGTACAGACATAGTCTCTTAGCTTTCTGCAAGTTCAAGGACTAGTCCTTACATTCAACTCTGCCTCCAAAGGAAAATGAAACTGGCTCAGGGGAGCCTACTTATCTGAAACAAAAGGATCCCTTAGGTGGAAATTCTCACAGCTTTAACAGGATTTTGTTTCCTTGTTATAAGGGTAAAAAGTGTTAATGGATAAATCATTCTTTTTAATGTAGCATACAGTGTTGCATTCGCCACACTAAAAAAGCCAACAGAAGGAGCATTTCAATATTTCTAGAGAAGAAAACCTGACACCTGTGTGTCTCAAGGCTTAAGAACAAACACAGAATCCAAATCTGTAATTATATTGTTGTGTTTTAGAATCTGCAGAAAACTGGGAAGACACGGATCCTGCTCTGGGGGATGTAAGATTGCTGACAGTGTGCTGTTGAAGCTCCAAAATCTTTCCACAGTACTGTTGTTGTTTACTATATCATGCTCCTAAGAAACAACACAGAGAATATTTTCCAATGAACGGGTTGTTTCAGGGTAGATTTTCTTTCCAGATAGTAGAGGCCTTCCTAGCAGACAGACCTCAGAGACATGAAGACCACCTTGCTGAATGCTGATTGATTCTGATCTTCAGATCTGAGAGGAGGGAATCAGGAGACTCTCATCTTGAACCAAAATCAACTCTGTTAGAATCAGACCATCATGCTAGTGATGCCTGGTCTCTGGCTAAAGAGCCTTGGAGACAGGTTTTCCAGGATGTAAATATTTTATTTTGGCAAATTCTATAATATTCTCTACACATCATCTGCTATCATGTATTTCAGAAAAAGAGATAGAAAATTGCATTAGGTAAATGTCTTCTTAATGAAATAGTCTATGTTTTATAATAAAAGGAAAAAATGGAATCATAAAGGCTGATTGGTCTGTTTCTGGGTGACAGCATCCTCAGCTTTTCTTATCATTGAATATGCCTTGACCTAATTTTACAACAGTATGTGACCTTGTAGTCCTGCATTCCAAAGTCACTGTAATTGGCATTGTCATTTGGTATCTTCCTTAACTACTCCTTGCTATAATTTCAAGTCCTGTCCTCAGAATGGCCTTTAGTTTGAAATTCTGCCAAGAATACTATCATTCTGAGTGCTAGAGTTTCATTAAACATAGCCCCAAGAATGTCTTTCAAAGGATGCATCTCACCCAGTTTCCATTTATAAAATGCAAATTAGCATATGCTTTGAATGACAATAAATCATCTTCAAACTTAGAATTAAAAATAACAGATGATATGGCCTTAAATCTGATCAGGGAGAAATGCTTCCTAGAAGGAATCTTATGGCTTATGTATGTCATATAACCCTTGGACACCTAGAGTTACAATGTTTGGAGGGGAGAAAATCCCAAACAACTGGTATCTGTCCACAACTTTCACAGTTTGGCTGAATCTTTAGCCCTGAGGCCTCAACCTAAAGGCTCATTCCAGCCTTGTTTCTGAGTGAATTTTTACCAAAATAGAAGGCAATAATAGCTTTTGGGGGACCAGCTCATGGGATCCAGTTGATCTTCCAATATCTGGTATGCTCAGAGTGATGCCTGGACGATCTTCAGCCTAAGTAGCCACAGCTTTCCCGTTGAAGTCCACTCATTCGTTCATTTTTATTTATTTTATTTATTTATTTTTTATTTGTTTTTTTGACAGGCAGAGTGAACAGTGAGAGAGAGAGACAGAGAGAAAGGTCTTCCTTTTCCGTTGGTTCACCCTCCAATGGCCGCCGCAGCCGGCGCACCGCGCTGATCCAAAACCAGGAGCCAGGTGTTTCTCCTGGTCTCCCATGGGGTGCAGGGCCCAAGCACTTGGGCCATTCTCCACTGCACTCCCTGGCCACAGCAGAGAGCTGGCCTGCACTCGTTTGTTTAATGTACTCAAATGTCTTTGCTTCTGCTGCAGACTTGGGCTGACCCAGATACCCTGTAAAATAATCCTCTTTCAGGGGACTGGAACTCTGGGTATATTCCTAAATGTTGCCAGGGACAATTTAGAATTGTGATGCTACCACCTCTCCTCATAGAGTATAATACTGTTTTGAAACTGCTACTGTTTTGTCTCAATGGTTACAGCACATGGCTTAAGTCCTTATGATAGCCAGGAACAAGCATTTAACCATAACCCTGTGACCCAAGGAGATGGATGGCCACTGCCTCTTCTCATTTGGAGGCAAAATTATGACTGCATTAGCTTTTCAGTTCTGGCTACACATAGTTCTCTATTGCTTTATTACTTCTCTGATTTGATAGAAAGCCCCAGAATGATTTTGGCCTAAGTTTTATATGCTATGGAGTGCTGACCAACACAAATTGAAATAAAGTAGGCAGATACAGTTGGAGGAAAGATTTAGAGGTTCTACAGTCTCAATAAGCTGACTCTGGGTTTGCTATACATCTAAATCTATTAGCTCCAACTATTCAATCAACAATACCTGTCTGCTGCTTCCAGAACATTCAGATCCAAGGATATACAAGACAACTTACAAAACATTCAGAGAGAGGCTCTATATTCAATTTAGGAGGCAAAGAATATGATTTAAGTTGCTCTTTTGGTTGAAGAATTGGGTAAACACTAACTATAGCCTCTTCTTTAATACACACTTGAATTTTAGGTAAGTCAGCTAATAAACCTCTTAAGAAGATGACTAAGACATAATTACAATTTTCTTTACTATGTAATGCTCCCACAACACCACAGGCTACTTTTAAACTGATTTATCATTCAGTACTCAATGGGTCCGCTCATCTTTCCCATTATCTTGGTTAGTCAAGAGTAGATGTTATATGGGAGAGGTTCCTAGAAGTAAAGAGGGCGGGTTTATAAATTATATTTTTGGAGAGGCTTTCTTCCTCAGGATATTTAAGAGCAAAAGAGAATTTTCTTTGTAGAAATTTTTCATTAAACCTTGCATGAAACAAGGCCATGAATCATAAGATTTCTGCAAAACCTTTTTAGGATCCTGTGAAAATATATAGCACAATTTCTATGCCAGTGATTAGAAATAATGGTTTTATGTGACAATATTCTGACTAAAGCCTATTTATGAGCTAGGGTCATTGGGTTGCTCTACCACTTTCATATTTATAGACAAATATGCCAACCTGCATCTTTTCATCACAAGACAAGTCTTTTGAACAATGACAAATGTTAAATATCTTTGGGAGTAGAGGCTGTGTATTATGGCCCAGAGAGCCTAATTTGGATTCCATTTCTTTTGATTCCAGAAGGTGAGCGTGCAAGGACTTTGGTTCCTGACACCAGTTGCGTAGATTTATTTCAGTGATTGATTAAAAGATCACATGGTTTCACTAGGCATTGCAATGCTGCATCAATCTTCAAGAATGCTGAAACTGCCATTGATTTTGCCCTGGTGTCTTAGGAAGGAAATACTAAAATACGGCATCCAGTCAATAATGGGCATGAGCAGAGTTAATGTTGCTCCACTTGTTGAGAACTGGGGATATGAAGAGGAGCAGGTTGAAAAAAGCATTCCACAATATTCTTTTTAAAGAAAAAACTAATTATTTTAAAGGCAGAGTTGTAGGGGATGGGAGGAGGGAGAGAGAATCATCCATCTGCTGGTTCACTCCCCAGATGGCCACAATGGCTGCAGCGCTGAAGCCAGGAGCCAGGAACTTCTTCCGGGTCTCCCCCATGGGTGCAGGACCCAAATACTTGGTTGATCTTCCACTGCTTTTCTTGGTGCAATAGCAGGGAGTTGGATTGGAAGTGGAGCAGCTGGGAATGAAATCTGTGCCCATATGGAATGCTGGCACCACAGGCACCATACCACAGCATTGGCCCCATAATATTATTTTGTAAAGACTTCATCTATTTTGTCAATTAATTTTAAATTTGAATGCAAAAAAATTTGAGGATTGCTATAGTCAATAACAAGAGAGATGGAAAATAAGTAACCTGAAAAAAAAATTTAAATTATTAATTAATTTATTTGAAAGGCAGAATGACAAGAGAAAGGGAAAAACAGAATTGAGAGCTGAAGGTAGGAGGCTGGAAATCTATCCAGGACTCCTACATGGTTGCAAAATGACCCAAGAACTTGTGCCATCATCTGCTGCCTTCCCAGATGTGTCAGCAGGGGCTGGATGTTGCATAGCAGGGATACACACCTGCACTCTAGTTTGGGATATGGGAATCCCAAGGGATGGCTTAATCTGCTGTGCTACAACACTTGCCATCATCGACAAATAACTTGAAATTTTTTTATCAAGTAATTCATGTGTTGCGGAAAATATCCCATTTTTTTTCTTTTTTATTATTATAGAAAAAGTGCATGCTGTTGTAAAACAATTCAACATAAAATAGAAGCACATAAGAAAAAAATGAAAAATCTCTCTCTACTCCCTAAAAAATCTCCATGGGAATGTGTAATGGTAAGAGGGTTTTTTTTTTTTTTTTTTTTTTTTTTTTTTTTTTTTTTTTTGACAGGCAGAGTGGACAGTGAGAGAGAGAGACAGAGAGAAAAAAAGTTTAAGATTTACAGAACATCACAGGAGAAACAGATCCAGATAATGGAAGATTCAAATTTCACTCTATGAACTCAAATATACAAAAACTATAATAAGTTTTTCTACACAACTTAACTGATGGTACTCACACACTATCAAATTAGTTCTTGTCTTCAGTCACACCCATTGCTTCCTCTGACTTGGTTCCATGGTTGGAAGCCCAAAGTTTCAAGGCTTAAAGTGGAATGGAGGTGGTACCTTGTTTACGTCCTTATCTTTCCACTGTGGTATCTACCAGGATGACTCTTGCTTACTATGGTCCAGGATCATGGATTTTTATAGGTTCTCTCCCTGAAGAGCCTCAAATGACTCCAAGGATTAAGTTCATGACATTTTTGGATTGACAAGAAGTATTATGATCTGCACTGGGTATTGTAGGAATCCTCCTACCATTCCCGCATCATCTTGGATGTCTTGATGTTGTGAAGTTGACCCAGGGCATACCATACAGCCACTGATTCTACACCACTCCTTAGAGATTCAGAACATCCTGCAATCTATCATTACTCTCCCCTGAACTTCATCGAGTTTTGCACAAGAATGGCTGATGGGTGGGGTTCTGAGTGTCTTTTTTGCTTACTGAATCCTATCAGAATCATGCTGCTCACCTCTTACCTTCTGCTTCTGTCCTGCTTCATGGCGAGAGCAGTGAGAGTGACAAGGAACTTGATATCTCCTCCAAAATCTCTTCTCCATTTTCTGATTTCTTCCCCTTTCCTTTCATATTTATCTCCTGAAGTCCAAAACTCTAAGAAGATGACTCTTTTTTTCTGTCTTCTCTCTGCAGTGTTATCTCCTTTTGTGAGGCAGGAAGGAAAAAGGACCAGATAATTAAAAGAAAGGTTAAGGTGGGTAAGTAAATACAGCAAAGGATATACACTTGATAAATCAAAAACATACATGTGGATCATGAATTAACCACAGAATTTCAACAGAATTCTGAAAAAGTATATATACCACAACCCCAACATATAAGCAGTGGATTTTTAATTTTAATTTTTACTTTCCACAAAAATAAAATCACATTAAACTATAGATAGAATTCTACAACGTACTTTATTTCCCTTAAATAGTATATTATGAGGGTAGGTGTATGGCACGGCAGTAAGGTGGTCACTGGGGATGCCAGCATATATTATCCTAGTGGTTGGTTCAATTCCTGACTACTCTGATCCAGTTTCCTGATAATTGAACCCTGAGAGGCAGCAGTGATGGTTGAAGTACTTGGGTTCCTGTCCCCCATATGGGAGATCTGGATTGAATTCTCAGCTTCTAGATTTGGCCTGGCCCAGCTTGGGCTATTGTGGGTATATGGGCAGTGAACCAGCAATGGAAGATCTTCACCCCCCCCCAATAAAACGAAAATGAATAAATTTTTAAAACTCAATAAATGATGGACATCATTCTAACATAATGCAATCAATAACTCCTAAATGTAAAAGCAGCTGCCTAAAAAGATGCATCCATGACTGAAATGAAGCCAGCATACAGCAGTAACATGCCAGTTGTGTATGATCCATATCTATTCTGATTAACCCATTCTAGTTAGCACCAGTGTTGTACTGTTGTGTGTTTACTATTTTTACTGTCAACCTTGAAGATACCTTACTTATTAACCATAGGGATACCCAGTTTGTTTCTCCTCTTTTACTATTTAGGCAGTGTTGCACTGAATATCTTTGCACATCTTTCCATGTACATCTCCACATGCATTTCTACAATTTAGATATTTAAAAGTGGAATAGTCAAATCCTCCAAAATTTTCTTTTCAACATTTTACCCACTTACCAACTCATAAGCATATCATATACACCCTTGCTAGCAGTGAAGATTGCAATTTTTAAAAATTATATTTCTGGGCCGGTGCCATGGCTCACTAGGCTAATCTTCTGCCTTGCGGCGCCGGCACACCGGGTTCTAGACCTGTCGGAGTGCCGGATTCTGTCCCGGTTGCCCCTCTTCCAGGCAAGTTCTCTGCTGTGGCCAGGGAGTGCAGTGGAGGATGGCCCAAGTGCTTGGGCCCTGCACCCCATGGGAGACCAGGAGAAGCACCTGGCTCCTGCCATCGGATCAGTGCGGTGCGCCGGCTGCAATGCTACGGCCGCGGCGGCCATTGGAGGGTGAACCAACGGCAAAGGAAGACCTTTCTCTGTCTCTCTCTCTCTCACTGTCCACTCTGCCTGTCAAAAAAAATTATACTTCCAATGGTTAGGTAAGGAGTATAAGCTTATTGTTTTAATTTTTATTACTCATCTTTCAAGTATTATGGGGCTTACTTTTTTGACAGTTTTACGCTTTCCCTCAAGCTTATCTAACTTTTTGGCTTAATTTTTTGCCCTATATAAAAAGTTTATTCTTCTATAAGGTCATGTATGTTGTACCTATTAATCTTTTTCTTTCTAAGTGTTGCATTTCCTGTGTTATTTTGGAAGCTTTCCATTTGAAAATGTTTTTATGTTTGATTTTTGAATCTAGATCTTTAACCTTCACAAAATTATTTTGGACATGCTGTGAAGTAGGATGCTAACACTTTTCTACAAGTTATCCCAATAGCTTTCAAATGTAGTACTATCTTCAATAATGAATTGATATATCAATTAATATGCTTCCAAGTGGATCCATTTGTCTATTTTAGAATAACACCAAACTGCTTAAATTACTGTTCTTATTCCCTGATATGTGTAAAGACAGCTCTGAATTCATTAGTGCTTTCCAAATATTCCTGAGAACTCTGAAGTATTTTCTCTTCCATTTAATCTTCTAAATTAATTTTTCAGGATTCTGCTAAAGTCACGGAATGAATATTTTAGAGTGTCTATATTTTCTTCAATGCACTAATGCAGCGAAAATAACAGCTACTTGCTCTTTGAAGATTGGGATAAACACAACATAAAACCTCTGGGCCAGCTGCCTTTGGAGATTGGATGCAACTGTGCTTGTTTGCTTTCTTCTATTTGCTATAGATATTTTTTTACATTAATTTTATAACTAATGAGTTGTTTATTCTTTTTTTAAACTTTATTTAGTAAATATAAATTTCCAAAGTACAGTTTATGGATTACAGTGGCTTTTCCCCCCCATAACTTCCCTCCCATCCACACCCCTCCCATCTCCCACTTCCTCTCCCATTCCTTTCACATCAAGATTCATTTTCAATTATCTTTATATACAGAAGATCGATTTAGTATATATTAAGTAAAGATTTCATCAGTTTGCACCCACACAGAACATAAAGTGTAAAATACTGTTTCAGTACTAGTTATAGCATTAATTCACATTGGACAACACATTAAGTTTATTCTTTGTATTTTGCAAAGAATAGTGTCCATTTAGTTCCTAGACTTAAATACATTAGTAAAAGATTACAAATAATTTTATTTTATTATCTGTTTATTTTATTTCTTGGATTATCTTATCAATTATGTTTCTAACAACATTTATTAGTTCAGGCTTGCAAGAAATGTTTCAATTTATCAGTGTTTTCAAAAATGAGTTCTTTGCTTTTTTTTTTAAAGATGTATTTATTCATTTGAAAGTCAGAGCTACAGAGAGGCAGAGGCAGAGAGGGAGAGAGAGGGAGAGGGAGAGGGAGAGAGAGAGAGAGAGAGAGAGAGAATCATCCATCCACTGGTTCACTTCGCAAATGGCCACAACTACCAGAGCTGCACCGATCCGAAGCCAGGAACCAAGACCTTCTTCCAGGTCTCCCATGTAGGTGCAGGGCCCCAAGGACTTGTGCCATCTTCTTACTGCTTTCCTAGACCATAGCAGAGAGCTGGATCAGAAGTGGAGCAGCCAGACTCATGGCACATATATGGGATGCCGGCATTGCAGGCAATGGCTTTACCTGCTATGCCACAGTACCAGACCCTGTCCTTACTTTTAATGTATAATTCTTATAATTTCTAATTCACTTTTATGTTTTTGTTTTTATTGAAATTTTTATAGTCTGTCTCTGTGTGTCTCCCTCTCTCTCTCTGTAGCTCTTTTAAATATGTAAATAAATCTTAAAAAAATGAAATGTTTAGAGTATATAAACAGAGAATTCACAGAAGAGAAAAAACAAAGAAACAGTAAGTGGAAGGAAAACTATTCAACATAACTAATAACCTAATAATAAAAAGGGAAGTTCAAATTCAAGCAACATTAAATAATGTATATTCATCAAATTGGAAAAAACGAAAGTATCTGACAATAGAGTTAACAATTTGAAGAAATGGGAACTGCTTACAACAGTGTGCGTTGTTGCCACTATTTTAGAGAGCAATTTCATAATATCTAGGAAGGTATGAGAAGGTGTACTTTGTGCTTCTTCAATTCTGTTCTTTGATATAGTTACACTCTTTAGGTATAACTAATTCCATGATAATATCACTTATCAGGTATAGATGCACTTTCAGGTATAGAGAAATTCTTTCACATATATCCAACAAGATAATTATAATGATGGTCTTTCAGTACTGCTTATAATTGAAAACAAGAGAAAACTAGCTAAAGAATAATAACACAAAATGAATCAAATAAATGAAATGGAATTTTATCCAACAGTTAAAATGAATGTATTCTCTACATGTGTTAATGAGTACCAATTCATCCTGAAAATGTAAAGTTAAATGAGAAAGCAAATTGAGTTTTGTTATACACCACATACGTAAAAAATAAAATGACCTTATATGTCTTTTCATGCTAAAAGTGTCTATTAAGAGTATAGAAAGAAGTACCTGAAATACATCAGATTTGTGATAGAAAGTGATGGGTCTGTGGGGGAAATTCTACTTTATCTGAAATAATTGATTACAAAAAGATCCAAATTAAATATCATAAAATATCTATATTAATACAACTATATTTTATATTTGTCTTCACTAAATGAATTTATGTTTAAAAATCCTCATATGATACCATAAATTTTCTCGCATTCTATTTTTTAATATCAAGTATAATTTGCTTATATATTTCATATGTCAGTTTTATGTTTCTATCTTTAACTTAAAATGCATCAGGATATTAATTTATAGATTTTTCAAATGATTAGATGTATTTCCACTATGCTGTCTACCATTCCACTAGATCCTTTAAAAGTGTTGAGGAGATGTATGGAGGGTTCCCAGCTGGATTTATTCCAAGATTTTTTTCTCAGTGTAACAGATGAATTCAAAGTAGTGACATAGATGAAATACAAGAATGGGAACAGGATTTATTTAAACAGATTAAAGAGATAGTACACACTCAGAAGTGAATGTGGGCAACTCATTAGAATGGCCCCACCCTGGCTTAGCCACAACCTTTGTCATGTACACAGTGCTGCCCTAATTGAATATACAAACGAGGCAGAATTTGGGCAGGGTTCAGCGTGTGTCATAATCTCTGGGAACCTTTCACGGCATCTCCACGTGGAGCCCAGTACACATATGTTCTTCATGGCATCTTCTGCATGAAAGAGCAGGCTCAGGAAGATGTGTTGAGTTGTCATGGAACCCTTTCCATGGCTTTTGTGTGTGTGTGTGTGTGTGTAGTAAAGGGCTATGGCACAGAGACTGCTAGAAGGCTCTTAGCTTTTCCCTCACTAGTTTCCACCTAGCCCACACTAATAGTACCTAGTTGTAGCAAGCTGCTGAAATTTTCTTTGATCCTAGGATATGAAAAAATTTCCTTCACTGCCATAAGATTATTAGCAAATCATGTGAGAGCTTTGCCGATGGGTTAAATCTTACACAGAGGGTATGTGGATGAATGTATTTTCTACTATGTCTGTTAATATTGATGACCATTTCTAGAAGTATGAAGTTAAGCCTTCCTGGTATTTTGCTGTTATTCCAGTTTCTCCTTGTATCTCTGTTTTACTGTGTTCATATTGATTCTGTTATTCAGTGCATATGAGTTTATAAATGTAAAGGTACTTGATGGATTATCTCAATCAATATAAGCTGGACTTTTTTATTTACAAATAAAATGCTTTCCTTAGGTTCCATTCCACATGAATTTCACAATTCTATCTTCAATTGAATTGCTGAAATTTCTCTGTTATTTTCCTTTCAACACATTTTTATGTTCCACCACACTATTTTTTTTAACTTCTCGAAGTCCCCCACATGAAATCACAAAGGGAGAGCAATGGTGATCAGCTGAAGTTGTTGTTCTCACATTTTATTCCATGAATTTCCTAATGGGTTTCATGAAATCTCACATTAGTATTTATTTAGTACAAAATATAAACTGGAAATATTTTGTGGTATAGCTTCAGGTATTGGAGAGGGGCAGTGGAGTGGTGAGAAGGCAAAACTATACTGTGTAACTGTGAATGTTAAGTGGTACATCTAGGAACAGAGAAAGAGAAAATTAACACTAAGAATGTGGAACTTAACAATTTGATATTTGAAAAAGGAAGGTTATGCTCACTGAATGGATGGACCAAACTTCATGGACATTTTCTCTTTAAAAAATTATTTCTCTGAAAGACAAATGTGGAGACAGATAGGGAAATCGCCCATCCACTTCCCAAATCCCCACAGCCAGGGTTGGGCCACACAAAAGCCAGGAGCCAAAAAGTCAATCCAGGTCTCCCACATGGGTAGCAGGAACCCAGTTACTAGAGCCGTCATCTGCTTCCTCCCAGGGTGCACAGCAGCAGAAAGCTGGAATAGGCAGTAGGGTTAGTACTTGAACCCAGGGCACTGAACATGGGATGTGGATATTCCAATGCTAAACGTTTGTGCCCACGGACCTTTTTAAATAGTGAATGAAAGGAAAACCATTCTAGATTCTCCTTGGGGAGAATTATAAACAGAAACATTGATTCAATCATCGGTTACAACAATAAACTGAGCAAGGATTGAGAGGTGTTATAAATATGATAATGTACAAAAGTGGTTCCATCCAGTGCCACCTAGAGTCTATCAGCAGATGATACCAGCAAAGTAGATGTAAAATTAAGTTTTGTACCCAAGAAGTGAACTATAATATCATAAATTGTGGACAGGCTGAGAAAGATTTTCCTGGAGCATGAATGTTAAAATAAGGGCATAAGAAAGTATGAGTAATGACCATGAAAGTGTGGTGGGAGTTTACTATTCAGAAGGGACAGTGTGTGTAAAGGCCTGGTGGCAGAGGACACCTGACTTGTTATATCTCACTGTAAGGCTAGAATGAAAAAAGAGGTCTCACGGCATGAGAAGCTGAGTGAAGTAAACATGAATAACCTGAGGTAGGTGGTTTAGGGTCAGTTAAAGAGTTTAACCCTCATCTTTAAGGTGATGGGGAAACCATTACTGAAATATTTGAGTAAGGCAAAGATTGAAGGGTAGAAAGAGGGTGGTTGATCTGACCAATATTTGCAGAGAAAGGATTGCCTTGGCTGTTCCTTTGTGGAGAATGATATTGAGGCATGAAGCTTGTTCTGAACATGATCGGAGTTACTGAGAACAGAGTGTACATGCAGGCAATAGCAATGACACCAACTTGGCAGCAGCTGAAATGTCTAGTAAAGCGTTGTGTAATGAAAGTGAAAATTAAATGAATTAGGAGGAGGCAGAAAAAAATGGGGAAATTGAAATCCAGGAAGTATTGTTTGGAGCCACAGACAAGTAGGTTGGAATCCCACTGTTTCCATTTGCTCAGTGATTTTTTTGAAATATATGTATAACTATCTATTATAATCTAGATTGTTTTTCATTTTAACAGTATGAAGTTTTATCTACTCGGGGTTCTTATGAGGGTTAAATGTAATAAGATGTGTGAACTGTCTACTTCAATAAGCGCTTAATAACTTTTTTTACTTTTTAGGAGTCAGGGGAGAGAGAGAAGTAAGGTCCTGTTTTCAGTCTGAGCTGCAACCTCATATATTGTTCATCAAAGTTTCTATTTCAGATGTTTGGGTAAGGGAAGCAGGAGATTAGGTGATTTGTCTCCAGTCAAAGACTTTTATTTGCTAAGTCTGTTGTGAGTACTGGCCCTGCAGGCAGGCAGGCAGGCATTTTCCCAGCACTCTCAAAACTAATTTATACATTTTGAGACTGAGATTTAAAAATTATTGACCTGCTTTATCTGTTGTCCAAATCATCTCCACACAAAATGCAAGGGGATTGCCCATTCATTGTGACAATAAATTCAATTATGTGGAACTCAGGAGGCAGGAAAATTTCCAGGTTGTGAACAATGGAACTGCCAGCTAGTTGGCTAACATGTCAAAATGCTCCAGAAAATCAGCACTGACTCAAACTATGACAGTAAGTGCTTAATACAGAAGTAGTCATTCTGGACACACAGAAGTGGCCATTCTGGATTCTGGATTTTCCTAGGAAATCAAGAGACTTGACAACACCAGATCGGCTTCCAGCTCTCTGGCTTATGTAGTTCCAACCACTTCCTGCTTGATCTCTTAAACCTGTCCTTTGGGTCCCCTTATATTATTTTCATGGACCCTTCATCACCCACCTGTGTAATCTCCTTTCACTATAACTAGTGGATAAGAACTTGGTTCTGTGCTGAGACACTAGGGATCAAATCCTGGCTCTGATGTTTACTCTGTAAGCATTAGCAAATTATCTAACTACTCTAAAATTTAGATTTTTCTAATTTATAAAACAGGAGATTCATAATATTTAATTTAAAAGTTTTTGTGAGGATTAAAAACATAACTTATGGCCGGCGCCGCGGCTCACTAGGCTAATCCTCCACCTTGCGGCACCGGAACACCGGGTTCTAGTCCCGGTTGCCCCTCTTCCAGGCCAGCTCTCTGCTGTGGCCCAAGTGCTTGGGCCCTGCACCCCATGGGAGACCAGGAGAAGCACCTGGCTCCTAGCTTTGGATCAGCGCGATGCGCCGGCCACAGCGCTCTGGCGGCAGCGGCCATTGGAGGGTGAACCAACGGCAAAGGAAGACCTTTCTCTCTGTCTCTCTCTCTCACTGTCCACTCTGCCTGTCCAAAAAATAAATAAATAAAAAAACATAGCATATGTGAGAGTCCGTAGTACAGCACATAACAACAACAGATAAGTGCCCAGGGCTAGGCACTGAGACAAGAGGTAAAGACTTTTCTTAGGTGGTCTGAATCTTTCAGTTCATAAGAATGGATACTCTTTTTTTTTTAACTTTTATTTAATGAATATAAATTTCCAAAGTACGACTTACGGATTACAATGGCTTCCCCCCCGATACCGTCTCTCCCACCCACAACCCTCCCCTTTCCCACTCCCTCTCCCCTTCCATTCACATCAAGATTCATTTTCAATTATCTTAATATACAGAAGATCAGCTTAGTATACATTAAGTAAGGATTTCAACAGTTTGCTCCCACACAGAAACATAAAGTGAAAAATAATAGATGATTTTTTTAAATGATGATGAAATCAGATCAGACCTATTGTCATGTTTAATCCCAGTGAAAGTCAAGTTGGGAATTGATAATTTCTTTTCTTTTTTTTTTTTTTTACAGAGGATCAGTTTAGTATGCATTAAGTAAAGATTTCAACAGTTTGCACCCCCATAGAACACAAAGTGAAATATATTGTTTGAGTACTCGTTTTAGCATTAAATCTCAATGCACAGCACATTAAGGACAGAGATCCTACATGAGGAGTAAGTGCACAGTGACTCCTGTTGTTGACTTTACCAATTGACACTCCTGTCTATGGCATCAGTAATCTCCCTATGCTCCAGTCATGAGTTTGCAAGGCTATGGAAGTCCTCTGAGTTCTCCGATTCTTATCTTGTTTAGGCAAGGTCATAGTCAAAGTGGAGGTTCTCTCCTCCCTTCAGAGAAAGGTACCTCCTTCTTTGAAGACCTGTTCTTTCCACTGGGATCTCACTCACAGAGATCTTTTGCCAGAGTGTCTTGGCTTTCCATGCCTGAAATACTCTCATGTGCTTTCACCTCACCCCAGTTAGAATGGCTCACATGCAGAAATCTACCAACAACAGATGCTGGCGAGGATGTGGGGAAAAAGGGACACTAACCCACTGTTGGTGGGAATGCAAACTGGTCAAGCCACTATGGAAGTCAGTCTGGAGATTCCTCAGAAACCTGAAGATAACCCTACCGTTCGACCCAGCCATCCCACTCCTTGGAATTTACCCAAAGGAATTTAAATTGGCAAACAAAAAAGCGGTCTGCACCCTAATGTTTATTGCAGCACAATTCACAATAGCCAAGACCTGGAACCAACCTAAAATGCCCATCAACGGTAGACTGGATAAAGAAATTATGGGATATGTACTCTTTAGAATACTATACCGCAGTAAGAAACAACGAAATCCAGTCATTTGCAACAAAATGGAGGAATCTGGAACACATCATGCTGAGTGAAATAAGCCAGTCCCAAAGGGACAAATACCATATGTTCTCCCTGATCGGTGACAACTGACTGAACACCAAAAAGGAAACCTGTTGAAGTGAAATGGACACTATGAGAAACGGTGACTTGATCAGAATAGCCCTGATTGTTAATGAACAACTTAATACATTATCCCTCTTAGTAGTTTTTTTTGTCTGTTCTACTTAATATGACTGGTTTAATTCTGTAATTAATACACAGTTATTCTTAAGTGTTGAAATGTAACTGAAATGCGATCCCTGTTAAACATAAGAGTGGGAATAAGAGAGGGAAGAGATGTATAATTTGGGACATGCTCAAGCTGACTTGCCCCAAATGGTAGAGTTAGAAACATACCAGGGGATTCCAATTCAATCCCATCAAGGTGGCATGTACCAATGCCATCTCACTAGTCCAAGTGATCAATTTCAGTTCACAATTGATCATAATGAAAGGACTAAGAGTCAAAGGGAGCACATAAACAAGTCTAGTACCTGCTAACACTAACCGATAGAATAAATACAGGGGAGAGTGATCCAACATGGGAAGTGAGATACTCAGCAGACTCATAGAATGGCAGATGTCCTAAATAGAACTCTGGCCTCAGAATCAGCCCTAAAGGCATTCCGATCTGGCTGAAAAGAATGGATACTCTTAAGAGGCCCAGCTATTCTCAAAGAGCCACTCCTAGTAAACATCACTCATTCTCTTGAGCTTTCCTTAACCAGGGCTTATCAATGCTCAGCTGCACATTATCAGCACTCCCAACATATCTCTTCTGTTTTTCTTCTAGAGCATGGTTCAAACCTAGGCTTTGTAAAAGCTAGAAAAGGCTCACGTTGGAGAAATGCAGAAAAGAGAAGAGTGCTTTGATGCAATATTATATCTCTGGGAACTTAGCAATACCTCCCAGCCACTTTCTATTTCATTCATTCTATTTAAACAGATTGCATTCAAACTATTTAAATAGTTTTATTCTGTAACTAAGTTCAAACGTAGTCCCTTGTTTTGTCAGCCTTAGAAGTTATTATAATATGAATAAATTCAATAGTGGGCATTGTGGGACAGTGGTTAGGCCACCAATTAGGACACCAGCATCCCATATTGGATTGGCTGGTTTGAGTCTTACCTCCACTTCTGATACACCTTTGTGCTATTGCATACTCTGGGAGGCAGTAGGTGAGGGCCCAGGAACTTGGGTCCATTCCACCTACCTTGGAGACCTGGATGAAGTTCGGGGCTCCAGGTATAGGCCTGGCCTAGCCTCAGCTGATGCAAGCATTTTGGGAGTATACTGGCAGATGGAAGATTGATCTGAGTATGTGTGTGTGTGTGTGTGGTTATCTACTTTTCAAATAAATAATAACTAAAACTGTAAAATGTTCAAAAATATGAGAGATGGGCATTGTGGTGCAGTAATTTAAGCTGCTTGGCACTTCCACATCCCATATCAGAGTGGCTGATATGGCTACTCAGCTTCAGACCCAGTTTTCTGCTAATGTGCCTGGGAGGCAGCAGATGATGGGACACGTATTTGAGTTCCTGTCACCCACGTGGGAGATTTAGATTAAGTTCCTGTCATCTGGTTTCAACCTGGTTCAGCCTCAGCTCTTACAGACATTTGGGAAGTGAACCAGCAGGTGGAAGATTGATCTCTTTCTCTCTCCTTCTCTGTCAGGCTGCTTTCAAATAAATAAATATTTCTTTTTTTAAAAAAGTTTGTTTTAATCTACTTGAAAAGTCGTGGGTGAGGGCAGGAGGGAATCTTCCATCTTCTGGTTTACTCCCCCCAAAGCCCACAACAGCGGGACTGCTCAGGATGAACCCCGAAGCCAAGAACTCCATCTGGGTCTCCCATGTAGGCAGCAGGTGCTTCAGCACCAGGGCCATCATCTGCTGTCTCCCAGGATGCATTAGCTGGAAGATGGATTGGAAGCGAAGGATCTGGGACTTGAACCAGCACTTTGATATGGGATGCAGGTGTTCCAAATTTGAATTTTCTACAAACCTTTTGAAGACCCTTTACGTATACATATCAATATTTTAATATCCGTACAGTGTTCTATTATACTGGACATTGTGCGTGCATGATTTACATTACTAGTCTTCTAGTGCTGGCCATTACAAATAGTGTTTGTATACACTAATGCACATCTATGCATGTACACATGCATAAGTGTGCATGTGTATGCATGTGTGTATACATATTCATGCATTTTGGCATATTTTTCATTTAAAACATGCTGAAGACCTGAACTAAATCAGTAACAGTGGAGAGGAAGAGATGGATAGCAGCTAAATTGAACATATGGGAGAACAATACAGTCTAGGACAGCTCCCCGATTTCCTTCTTCCTTGAACACATGGGTAGGGTAGAATGACAATCACTGACTAGGAATGCCAAAGTAGAAGCTGGTTTTCATAGATGATGGCTTCAGTTTTTTTAACAAGTTATGTTTCAGTTGTACATGGAACATCCAAGTAGAGCTTTCCAGGAAGTAATTAGATATAACTGCCTGAAATTCAAGAATCAGGTCTCAGCTGCCAAGTTTATTTTGTATCTGACTGGGAAGATTCTTAGAGATTAGTATCCTGGGCTACGAATTACTTAATGTAAGATTCTGGGTTAGTTAGGAAGGAAGATGAAATTAAGAATATAGTTCTATTTTAATTTGATGATAGTACAAGATAGAAGGAAGTGACAATGGTATTTGTCCCTTTGGGATTGGCTTATTTCACTCAGCATAATGTTTTCCAAATTCCTAACAGGGATCACTTTTCAGTTAAAATTTAAACACCTAAGAATAATTGTGTGTTAATTACAGAGTTCAACCAACGGTACTAGAACAAAAAAATACTAAAATGGATAAAGTATTACATTGTACATCAACCGTCAGGACAAGAGCTGATCAAGTCACTGTTTCTCATAGTGTCCATTTCACTTCAACAGGTTTCCCCTTTGGTGCTCAGTTAGTTGTCACCGATCAGGGAGAACATATGATATTTGTCCCTTTGGGACTGGCTTAATTCACTCAGCATGATGTTTTCCAGATTCCTCCATCTTGTTGCAAATGACCGGGTTTTGTTGTTTTTGACTGCTGTATAGTATTCTATAGAGTACATGTCCCATAATTTCTTTATCCAGTCTACTGTTGATGGGCATTTGGGTTGGTTCCAGGTCTTAGCTATTGTGAATTGAGCTGCAATAAACTATAATGCGCAGACAGCTTGTTTGTTTGCCAATTTCATTTCCTTTGGGTAAATTCCAAGGAGTGGGATGGCTGGGTTGAATGGTAGGATTATATTCAGGTTTCTGAGGAATCTCCAAACTGACTTCCATAGTGGCTTAACAATTATTTACTGCTGTATAACAAAAATTTCTATCACTTATTAAAGCAATACACACCTGTTGGTACTTATGTTCTTTTTAAAATATTATAGAAATACAATATTTTAATTTGGTCAGAAAACCACATATCAATTTCAGGAAAAATGAGCATATTCTTGGGCCATATGTTTTGTTGTTTAGTCCACAGCACCATTTGGAGGGAAACTCTCTGAACAGGCAAAAAAAAGAGCATCAAGTGCTAAAACTGCAACCCAAAGCAATAACCTTCTCATGAAAACATGGCAAGTAAAGACTGAGCCCAAGTTTGTTCCAGATGCTGTACAGAGCTGCTGGCTGTTGGGGAGCTCACCCCTGGAATGCTTTCCAACTCTACATTTGATTCTGACATGTGTGAAGGAGAATGTAGGTTTTGTTTACTTGGGAAACCCAAGGTCTATTTGAAAACCAGTCCTGAAGACAAAGGAATCCTCCACTTGATCCCATGAATCCCCTACCCAGCTGGTTTCACAAGTCCGTCAATCAAGATGGAATGGCCCATGTCGGTACCTACCCAGTCACCTGGAGCTAGAACTCTAATTGCAGTGTGCAAGGAAAGCAGCAGTCATTCTGACACCGCCTGGGGACATTATTTCCCATTTCTCACACTGCAAATTTACTGTAGGAAATGAAATTTTCTCCCAAGTTCAGTTTTAGCTTAGAACAAAAACATAGAGTACACTAGAATTATTGTAAAATGCTGGTTGTGGTAGAGCACATCAGAACACATTACTGGGATCTGATATTTAACTCTCACTTTCTCTTTCTGTACTGCATAATATTCGAGCAAATTTCTCTTACTTAAAAAGGACAGAGACAGTGGAATTCAATTGAGTTGTCTGCAGCCCAGCATCACGTACTTGGGGTAGTGTAGTAAGTATTATTTGATGATGATAAAGGGATACAGGTGATGAAAGCACTTGTTGTTTAGTACGGTTTTTTAAAAAATATTTAATTATTTGAAAAGCAGAGTGACAGAGGAGAGTAAGAGAGAGGAAGGGGGAGAAAGAGAGAATCTTATATCCACTAATTGACTCCTCTAATATCTGCAACAACCAGGGCTGGGCCAGGCCAAAGCCAGGAATTCCATCTGGGTCTCCCACATGGGTGGCAGGGAATGAAATGCTCGAGCCATCACCCACTACTTTCCCAGGTGCAAAAGGACTCACAATGGCTCTTCAATATGGATTCTGGCATAATAAGCAGTGGCTTAACTTGCTTTGCCACAATAACCACCCCTGTCCTTCAAATTTGGCACTCTTTTCCCAAGATTAGAAAGTGATTCTGCACATTTACAAATTCTAATAGATACTTAAGCTATGTAGGTCTTTGTGACAATAGATGGTGTTAATTACCATCTATTAGACCAGCACTGTGGCATAGCGGGTAAAGCCACCACCTGTAATGCTAGTATCCCATATGGGTGCCAGTTTGAGTCCCGGCTGCTCCTCTTCTGATCCAGCTCTCTGTTATGAAGAAGTATAAGATGGCCCAAGAATTTGGGCCCTGCACCTGCGTGGGAGACTAGGAAAAAGCTTCTGGCTCCTGGCTTCAGATCAGCTCAGCTCCAGCCATTGCAGCTAATTGGGGAGTGAACCAGTGGATGGAAGGCTTCTCTCTCTCTCTATCTCTATCTCTATCTCTATCTCTATCTCTATCTCTATCTCTGCCTCTCCTTCTCTCTCTGTGTAACTCTGACTTTCAAATAAATAAATATCTTTAAAAAATAAATAAATACCATCTATTACTGAGACCTACCTATTGCTAATTTCAATATTAAATGAGAAAGGAATCCTATTTAGGTAAACTAAAATGTATAAAGGAACACAGCATTTACTAATGAATTCTGATAATTTTAGATCAAAATCTATTTTCTGAGATTACAAATTAGATTTTTTTTACAATTTCAATTAATTTATTGGTATACTAACTTATATTAATTACATTGTTCTAGTTTAATGAGGCTAAAACTATATGACAATTGAGAAGAAAAGGCATCATGGCCCCATGGTACTTGATAAAGTATGATAATGAATTGTTTATAGAATGTACACTTTGTATTTATAGTTGAAATACATCAAAAATTCTATTGATGAGATATTGGATAGGTCTTAACTAAAATGTTGCATCATGTCCTTTTTAGCCCTTACTTAAATATGCTACGAGAAGCTCAAGATCCTAGGGGAAGAAATCAAAATGAAAAACATTTTCTTATGGGATATGTACTCTATGGAATACTACACAGCAGTAAAAAAAATGAAATCCAGTCATTTGCAACAAAATGGATGAATCTGGAAAACATCATACTTAGTGAAATAAGCCAGTCCCAAAAGGACAAATATCATATGTTCTCCATGATCTGTGACAACTAACTGTGCACCTAAAAGGATACCTGTAGAAGTGAGATTAACACTATGAGACCTTTTCCTGACTGTTGAGGAACAGCTTATTATTTTATTTTCTTTTTACTATTTTCTTTTTCTACTTAATACTATTGATTGAACTCTTTACTAATACAGAATTGTTCAGAAGTGTTTAAATCCAACTGAAAATTTATCCCAGAAAAAGTAATAGTGGATATAATAGAGGGAGGAGATGTACAGTTCAGCACATGTTCCCACAGACTTATCCCTAAAGGTAAAGCTATAAACTTGCCATGGGACTTCAAATCCTACGAAGCTGAGTGGTACTAATGCCACCTTACTAGTTAAAGTGATTATCTTAAGTGCAAAACTGATCATTTAGATAGGAATAAGCGTCAAACGTATCATATAAATAAGACCAAGTGTCTGCTAATAACAGTAGATAGAATTATAGCAGACTTATAGAATGACAAATGCCCTAAACAGCACTCTGGCCTCAGAATCAGCTCTTAAGACATTCGGATCTGGCTAAAAAGCCCATAAGAGCATTTCAGGCATGGAAAGCCAAGACACTGTGACAAAAAATGACCTACATGAAGGATCTCTGTGAGTGAGATACTGGTGGAAAGAAGGTGCCATCAAAGAAGGAGGAACCTTTCTCTGAAGGGAAGAGAGAACTTCCACTTTGATTATGGTCCTGTCTACCTACTGATGGAATTTGTGGACTCAAAAGGCTTCCATTGCCTTGGCAGCTCGAGACAAAAGCCTCGGGTGATCACTGACGTCATAAATAAGAGTGTCAATTGTTAAATCAACAACAGGAGTCACTGAGCACTTGCTCCCCATGTAGGACCTCTGTCCTTAATGAGTTGTGCTATGAGAATTAACAGTAAAACTTGTCTTCAAACAGTACTTTATACTTTGTGTGTCTGTGTGGGAGCAAACTATTGAAATCTTTACTTAGAGTTGATCTTCTGTATATAAAGATAATTAACAATGAATTTTAATGAAGAATGGGATGGAAGAGGGAGTAGGAGGTGGGACCTTAGTCGGGGTGGGAGGGCCAAGTATGGGGGAGAAGAATCACTATATTCCAAAAGCTGTTCCTATGAAATTTATATTTACTAAATAAAAGCTTTCTAAAAAAAAAGAACATATTTGCACAAGTTTCCAAGCAGAAACCCTTCATAGTTTCTCCCAGTCAATTGCAGCTGGCTACTATGACATAGAGAGGCATTTCAATGGCCTGGTAAGTGTGCTACTGAGTTACAAGGTCAGCTTCACTCTGTTATAAAATGCTGTGGAAGACTGAACTGATAGGCGTTCATCAGACTATAATAGACATCTGCAATCAAATTCCATCCAGAGGATTTTCCAGGCACAGTTTAAAGTGTGGATCAAAGGGGAAAAAAGTAAAACCCAGGGATTCAGGACTCAATTATGTGTGGGAATCAGAAACTCATCATCAAATACACTCTCTAAAGAACCATCAAGGCCCTTACAGAAGCAATCACAATGACAAAATCAGTGTCTGAGTCCATGATTCCTCTGAATCTCCAAGTATTAAATTTGATCATGGATCATTTTGTTTCAATCTATTTTTTTTCATTCAAACAGACAGATATTTTTAACAGAAAAGTGTTTGAATAAGGGGGAGGCAAAGGAAAGTCAGGAATATGAGTTTAAAAAAATGAGCGCAGCAATTTTAAGATGCTGAAAGAAACTTTTAACAGGCATCTTTCTGTATATTGCAACTTACAAGAAAAAGAGGAAGACTTTGGTGGAAAATGATAGTAAAAGAGATTTCACATTACTGTCTTGTCAGAATGGAATATATGGGCCCTCTAATAATTATCACCTGACGGACATATTACCTAAAACTCATCCAAAGCTCTAAAAAATTAAACCTTGTTAACTAAACTCCATCAAAGAAGCTGAGGCCTCACCCTCAACTTTCAGCCCAAAAGATTTAATACAGAAGCTTGTTTCACAGATGATACGATTGTTAAGGAACAGAGAAGAGGATAACAGGAGCTTGGAAACAGCAGGAAGCCATAACCTCCTCTAGGCATGGGGAGGATCAGTGCTGTCCATCTGGTGGGAGTCAGGGGCTTGGTGGAAATGTCTTGGTCATGACACAGACTTCAGAGTGAAGGGCTGCTTGGAGGGAAACTAGAGTTACAGAGAACTCACAGATACTGACAATGCAGAAAACAGAAGGAAAGAGATAAGGAAGAAAAAAACCCCACACTCCAATCCTCTGCCTTCTAATTTGGGGCCAGCACCTATCAGTACTAGTCTGCTCAGGCTGCCACAACAAGATACCAGGGACAAGATGTCTTAAAAAATGGATTTGGGGGAGAGCGAGAGTGAGAGTGAGAGAGAGAGAGAGAGAGAGCCATTTTCTAATCACTTGTTCATCACCAAATGGCTGCAATGGCCAGGGCTAAGTGAGGCTGAAGCCAGGAGCCCTGCTTTCCATAGGGGTTGCCCACATGGTGGCAGGTCCCCAAGTACTTGGGTCATCTGCTGCTGTCACAGGTGCATTAGCAGGAAGCTGCAGAAGAAGTAGACTTCACTAGGCAACCTGATATGGGACAGCAATGCTGCAAGCAGCAACTCAACCTGCTATGCCACAAGGCTGGCCCTCAAAAGTCTAAGTTGATGTTTACATATAATTCAGTTTCTCACTGGGGTTCTTTTTCTGACTGGTAGACAGTTGCCTCCTCCATATATCCTCACATGACCTCTGCTACTTGCATGAAAGTTATATGAAGCTTTCTTGCAAGGATACAAAACCTATGGGATCAGATCAGGGACCCACTACTATGACCTCATTAAACCTGCATTTTTTCCTCAGATGTTTGATTTCCAAAAATGGCTACATTGGAGTTAGGGTTTCAACACAGGAAATTTCAGGACACAGTCAGTCTATAACAATGTCTTTGGCTGAATCTACAGAGAAACTTATGGGAAAAGGATCCTGGAAAATGAAATGCCCTGAGATGTAGAAAGGTGCAGGGAGAAGTAGAAAAAGGTTATCCTGCACAGTCTTTCTTGGTATTCTTTCAACCTGGTTTTTAACAGAACCTGTTGAAAACAGTACAATAGAATTGATTGGATTTAATATAATTTGACATATGTGTATCCTAACTATCATAAGGACAGATCAATATATGTTGGCAGAGTTGATAATTGTGATAAACTTCTTGGCTACAAAAATGGCTACTTTATTACCAAATAAACATCCCCTTGTACCTGAAGGTTTATCACGTCTAGGGTATTATAGAAATTTGTTTCTAGACCGAAGATTTGCCTGCCTGATGGAAAAAAAAAAGGTTGTAAGCATAGGATGAAAATAAGATTCTATTCTAATAAATAGAAAACACACAAAAATAGGTTGGCTTCAAGCTTTCTTTACTAATCCTGTATTCTACCCACTCATATGGTGGGCACTGTTGACTGTTGACAAATACAGAAAAGCAATAACCCTCACTAAAAAAAAAACAAAAAGATAAAGACAGCAATATCATTATTACTTGCACATAGGGTAAGTATTTTACTCTAATCAGATTCTAAATCTAGGTAGCAACTGTCAATTGTCAGGCTGCATAAGCTTATAAATGTTAATAATGGTTGTCTCTAAGCTTTAGATATATGGATATCCATCCTCCACCCCCCTACACGTGCATATACCCACCACCACTGGCTCCTCCCTGCTTTTCTCTTAGTGCATATTTTCCATATTGACCATCTAATGCTTCTGGGGAAAAAACAAGTCATGTTAAAATAACGAGTGCTAGTATCTGATACCTTTCATGTTGTCATTTGGTGTCTAGTCTTCTTGCCTTGGCAGAGCAGTTTTGCAAACCAGAGCTATGAGAGCACAGCTCTTTCAATGGAAAGAATGTTTTAAACTATAATTCATATGTGAATGTGTGTATGTATCTGGAAGTAAAGTCATACAGAATAATATATGATTTACTATGTTAAAGAAACTCTAATATTTTCTATTTATTCCTATTCAATACTATTAAAATTGAAAATACACTGGCCACAATTCACCTAATTAATTCCACAATCTACCCCTGAATCCTGATCTATAGTTTGAAAAAACACACCAATAGACAATAAGTTCTGAGAAATGTTTTGATGGAAAAAGGTCAGTGTAGTTTCTGTAAATTACTGAGGAAGTCTGAGTTTAAAAGAAGCATTTAAAATGAGGATTAATGGTCTCCACATGGGAAAGAAGAGCAGACAAGTTAATCTGGTAGATTCTCATATTTCAGAGCTATTTTTCATTTGAAAAACATCTTAATGGTCAGCACTCCACCTTACTAGTTAAAAGTACTATTCTTGAGGGTCAGACAGACCTGGTTTCCACTTCCAGCCTTGCCTATCCTTAGCTGTCTGATTTCAGGTATGTTACTTAATTTTTCAATATCTTATTTCTCTTATATGCAACATAAAGGTGATAATTCTTTTAGAAATTTAAGGAGTTAATGAATTAAATCAAAGTAAATTGTGCCTGCTTTGTGATTTATTATGCATTTCCTTTGTTCAGCTTTTGGTGGACCATTTTAAATTTTGAATGTTAATAATTTATTTCAACTGATTGCGAATTCAAAATTGTATTGAACAAAACTCATGTCTGCTTCTCATCCTAAAATCTGCAGCCTGGCTTTGTTTTTCTTCTGCCTGGCTTCTGGCCCCAAATCTATAATCTCCTGCTCTCAATAGTCTACAGAGTAACAGAATTTTGGCCGGTTAACTGAGAAATGGGTCAGACTCTAATTCTTCTTTAAATATAAGCTTAAGCCAGGTAAGTGTAGGTTTCACTTAAAGGGATTTTACTTTTAAAATACAATAATAAATTTGTGACAAAAATGTAAATATTATATTAAAAAAAGCACAGAACTTAAAAACAAAATCCCTTTTTATCTACCACGCAATATTTCCAGTCTCTTTTTAACAGCAATTCCAAAACAATGTCAAAAGATAGTGGTGAGACCAGACCTTCTTCTATTTTGCCTGGCTATATATTTTGTAAAATTTAAAAATATACAATTTAAAATTTTTTAAAAATATTTTATTTATTTATTTCAAAGGCAGAAATACAGAGTGAGGAAGGAAGAGAGAGGAGAGAGAGAGAGAGAGAGAGAGAGAAAAGAAATCTTCCATCCACTGGTTCACTCCTCAAATGACCTCCCTCCATGCCCAGGCTGATCCATGTCAAAGCTAGGAGCCAAGAGATCTATCTGGCCTCCCACATGGATGACAGGGTTAGAAGTACTGGACCATCTTCTGCTGCTTTCTCAGGTGCATTAGCAAGGAGCTGGACTGAAGTGGAACAGCCAGAACTTGAACTAGCACTCATATGGAATGCCAGTGTTGCAAGGGGCAACTTCACAAGCTGTACAACAATACCACCCCCTCCTGACTACATTTTTTGCAGACATTATTTACTATTAAGAATAATCCTGGGCAAAGGCCAGACCATGAACTTGGGAGATGTTTTAAAGCTTGAAACTGAGCTACTAGATGGAAAAGCCAAGCTAATATTGTCTCCATTGAAACATAAATCAAAAACTTCTGTGAAGGTCAGTGTAGTCTGAATTTAAGCAATATTCCTAATCAGCCAAAGGATGAGAACATTATAGGATTACTTCAAAAAGCTAAGGCTGTGTCACTGTCCCAGATGAAAATAAATTTGTCTTAAATAAAAAGAAGGAGGCATGTATGCAGTCTGAGCAGAAAATTGGCTTAGAGAATGAATGGAAGCCAGCTGACATATTCAGTACTCTGGAGGACAGGGAACTCGATAAAAGTTTGCTGGAGGCAAAAAAGGCCCCATGGAGGAAAGAGCTGGTTTTTGTGCATTTATTTAAAAAAAGGACATTATTTACAGATGAACAGGTTGCTTTAAAGAACAAAAGAAATGAAGTTTCTGAAAAATGGAATAATCCTTGGAAAATAATCTGAAAGAGATAAAATACTGTGGGGAAAAACTTGAAGATTTTGACAGATCCAGGGTCTCTGCTAGCTCTTCAATCATTATGTCACCATCTCCTAATCAGGATACAGTGGTTGAAGCTGATGGGAACTCAGTACTCAGAGCTGGTCAAATGTTAGAGGTAGCAGCCATGCCGGAACACCCTTTCAGTGCTGGTAAACGAGAACAGCAGAGAAAGTGGATTGAAGAGTTGAGTAAGCAAATAGAAGGTGGTCAGCAAAGAAAAACAGAGGAAAAGATTTTCTATTTGAAGGATGAGAAGCATGCCAGATGGGCAGTGCATTTCGATTCATAAAAGGGTTGTCCTGGGTCTGACGCTGTGGTGTAGCAGGTAGAGCTGCTGCCTGCATTGCCGGCATCTCACATGGGTATCGGTTCGAGTTCCAGCTGCTCACTTCCAATCCAGCTCTCTGCTGTGGCCTGGGAAAACAGTAGGAGATGGCCCAAGTCCTTGGGCTTCTGTACCCACATGGAAGACTCGGAAGAAGCTCCTGGCTCCTGGCTTTGGATTGGTGCAGCTCCAGCCATTGCGGCCATAGGGGGAGTGACAGCAGATGGAAGACCTCTCTCTCTCTCTCTCCCTGCCTCTACTTCTCTGTGTAATTCTTTCAAATAAATAAATAAATCTTTAAAAAAAAGAGTTGTCTTGGTTCTCAGTCTCAACTGTCCTCTCGGTCAACACACAAACAACCAGAGTGTTTCTGTGTCTCACCTGACATTCAGGAGCTGGCTGATAGCAGCAGTGTTTGTACACCTATGACCGGAAGTCAGGTTGAACCTTCAGAGGAGGCACAAATAGCAAAGCCTGTCAGGGATGTGACTGTGGTTAAACATTCAGAAGACAAACTTTCTCCATTCTATGACTGCTTTCTTGGACCCAGCTCAGATTGAGCAACGAGACAGGAGGCAAGAAAAACAGTTTGAACAAAGACCACGAGAGTATTTTAGGCATGGAAAGCCAAGACACTCTGGCAAAAAAAAAAAAAAGAAAACCTAAATGAAAGATCTCTGTGAGTGAGATCCCAGTGGAAAGAACAGGCCATCAAAGAAGGAGGTACCTTTCTCTGAATGGAGGAGAGAACTTCCACTTTGACTATGACCTTGTCTAAATAAGATCAGAGTTGGCGAACTCAAGAGGCTTCCATAGCCTTGGCAACTCATGACAAGAGCCTAGGGAGACTACTGATGCCATAAGCAAGGGTGTCAATTGTTAAATCAACAACAGGAGTCACTGTCCTTAATGGTGTTGTACAATGTGAATTAATGCTATAACTAGCACTCAAACAGTACTTTACACTTTGTGTTTCTGTGTGGGTGCAAACTGTTGAAATCTTTACTTAATGTATACTAAATTGATCTTCTGTATATAAAGATAATTGAAAATGAATCTTGATGTGAATAGAATAGGAGAGGGAGCAGGAGATGGGAGGGTGGAAGGGAAGTTATGAGTGGGGGAAGCCACTGTAATCCAAAAGCTGTACTTTGGAAATTTTATATTTATTAAATAAAAGTTAAAAAAAAATGACTCTCGAGACAAAAGAATTATTCCAGACAACGCAGAGAGCACAAGAGCTGGCACAGAGACTGAAACAAGAACAGAAAATCCGGGAATTGGCTCAGAAGGGACATGGCACTTCTATATTGATTAAAAATCTTGGTGTTCATACAATACAGTTGGAATATAATGTGTCCACTAGCAACATTTCCAGTGTAAGACATGAATTTCATGAAGTCAGTGGTACAGTGAATACTTGTATCAGTCCTACAACTTCTTCCAAGAAGAATACTAGTGTGCAAACAGATGACTTAAAAAGAATATTCACAAAGCAGAATCATACTGTGAATCAACAATAGAGAGGGAAATTTTCAGTTGTCCATCTCCAGAGATTTCTGTAGAATTTAATGGGCTGTTTAAGAAAAACAAGCAAGGACTGGGTCAGGATAAAGCAGCTAACTTAGAAAAAGAGAACAGTTGGCAAAACCACAAGTGTAAGAGGTTCACAAGGACAGAGAAACCAACAAAACACATGAAGAAATGTCCTAGAGGCCTGATTGGAATATTAATAAGCCATTCAGATGGTATATTCCAGCATCAGAAAAGTACCCCAAACAGCTTCAAAAGCAGAGAAGTAAAAAAAAAAAAAAAAAAAAAAAAGCTAAGAAGGCAGATGGAACTGCTTTATTTGGTAGAAAGAAACAATCCTGGACAACTATCTCAAAACAGAGGCAGTTCTCCAATTCTGCATCCATTTCATCAAGAAGTTGAGTCAAAGATCAAGAGGCATCTAAGCAAAAAGGAAGCAGAGTCTCTGAACATTCATTCATTCAGCAAAGAAAGGTCTCAGTCAACACCAGTTCCAGCAGCGAAACACAAAACCCAACAAACTCAGACTAGAACATTGCACTTACCAGTAAGAAACAATAGCTATGAAAAAGAACATGTGATCTCAGGAAGTAGTCAAACAGAATTATCACCTGGCATTTCTGAACCATCCCATTTTATTCCCTATGTTCGAACAAATGAAATCTATTACCTTGATCCAGATGCAGCATTGTCTAGGCATTCAACACAAAATTCACATGGCTCTGACCAAGAACAGCAACTGCTACTTGATTATGACCATGTTAAAGATCCCCTTTTTAATCCCAACTTGGTGAAAACCAGGGATCCACAGCAAGCAAGTCTTAAAGGACTTTCAGAACTAAGACAGGGCCTTCTCCAGAAGCAAAATGAGTTGGAAACTAATCTCATGCCTTTAGCTGCAAATCAAGAAGAAAATTTTAGGTGTTTTTTTTTTCTTTCTTTTTTTTTTTTTTTTTTTGGACAGGCAGAGTGGACAGTGAGAGAGACAGACAGAGAGAAAGGTCTTCCTTTGCTGTCGGTTCACCCTCCAATGGCCACTGTGGCCGGCGCGCTGCGGCCGGTGCACCACGCTGATCCGATTGCAGGAGCCAGGTACTTATCCTGGTCTCCCATGGGGTGCAGGGCCCAAAGACTTGGGCCATCCTCCACTGCACTCCCTGGCCACAGCAGAGAGCTGGCCTGGAAGAGGGGCAACCGGGACAGAATCCAGCACCCCGACCGGGACTAGAACCTGGTGAGCTGGCGCCGCAAGGTGGAGGATTAGCCTAGTGAGCCGCGGCGCCGGCCTAGTTCTTCATTTTAAACACAGAAAAATCATTTGTATCTTCGACCTAGAAAATATCTCATTGCTCAACTATATTTCTCAAATAAGCTAGATTTTTAAAATGCTTGTTAAAAAATAAAAAAAAGAATAATACTGATTTGGGGATAAGAAATGTACAACAATGGACTCCCCTTTATCCTCATGATGTGTATGTGAAACTAGAGGTTCTTTTAATATTAGTATACAAATTTAATATTAATAATATCATTAAATTATGGATAATTATTAAATCAAGAATATATTAAATAATAAAAATTAAATATTGTGAACATGTTATAAAATTTCAGCATCTTTTCCTGTTTTATTTTAAATAAGAACTTTAAAAAACAAATTTTATCATGTGTCTTTTCTTTGTCTTATGGGATAGCCTAGGATTTTTTCTTATTAGTCTTCCAATATGCAGAAACATAATTATGGATATTCAAATATTCTATTCTAAGGATTTATTTGTTCTTGTCCATCCATATACATATCCATATACATAATCAGAAACAGACAGCATCCTCTGGTTTGAAAATTATCAGTCATTACCTGCATTTAACAGAATGATTTCTATACTTCCTACAACTTGGCTATACCATCAAATGTATGGCAGAAAAAAATGCTTTTCTACTTACTCATTTTAAAAATCTTTGAATTAGCACACTCTGCACAGATCCTGAGGTGGGCAATTGGAACATCCTTTATTAATACGCTGCCTGTGACAACCATATTGCACCCCATATCAGAGGTCCTGGGTTGAGTCCAAGCTCCACTGCTCCATATCCAGCCTTGTGCTGAAGTGCAGCCTGAGAAGGAGCAAGTAATGGCTCAAGTATTTTGATTCCTGCCCCTCATACAGAGACTGGGATTGGGTTCCAGGCTCCTGGCTTCCACTGTCACAGCCCTGGCTGTTGTAGGCCTTTGGGGAAAGGACCAGCAAATGGAAGATCTTTCTCAGTTTATCTCTCTTTACTTCACAAAATGAAAATAAGTATTTTTAATTGCACAGATTAATCTTCCTACTTATATCTAACTATATTAATTCAAACATTCATTCACTCCTTCAATACGTACTTATTGAATAGGAAATTATACTACTACATATCTTCAAGTCTAGAAAAAAAGACGATCATGACTATCTAGCACAGACTTAAGCATAGTGAAAGGACTTCCCAGGGAGAAACTTAAAAAAGCTCACGCTCTGATGAAATCACAGTAGGAAGACATGATGTGGAATACTTAATATGTATGTATTCCAAAAAATAAGAATTTACAGAGAAATAGAAAACAAAACAAAGAGAAAAATGTACATAATTCTACCAGAACAATTATACCAGAATAAAAGAAGGGTTATCAAAGCCTAATTTGGTATGGAAAATGAATTATCAAAGTTATTGCATATAATTTTCCATGAAATTATACTTGACATCAAACCAAGAGAAAAACAGAAACATCTTAAGTCATCCCATTGCCACTTCATGCAAACTCTGAAAGAATGTAGTATGAGAACTCTGTAAGACAACAACTGATTGGTTTTTAAATGAGGATATAAAGATTGAACAACATCTCAAAATCTTTTTTAAGTAAATTGAGTTTTTTTTAAGGTTTTATTTATTTGAGAGGTAGAAATACAGACAGAGAGAGGGAAAGACAGAGAGAAAGGTCTTCTACCCTCTAGTTCACTCCCTAAATGGGGACAATGGCTGTAGCTGGGCTAATTACAAGCCAGAAGCCAGGAGCTTCTTCCAGGTCTCCCACATGAGTTCAGGAGCCCAAGCACTTGGGTCATCTTCCACTGTTTCCTAGGCAGTTAGCAGAGAGCTGAATCAGAAAAGGAGCACCTGGGACACAAACAGGTGCCCATATGGGATGCTGGCACCATAGGTGGAGGCTTAGCATACTATGCCACAACCCTGGCACCAAGGTATTTCTTCTACCATTTATGCTTTCTCACAGTAAACATAAGTTTTTTCATTTGTTCCTTTAAATAAAATATCTTTAAGCATTTCAATATTGTGTCATGGTAATACCTGATCCCTTGTATGGAGTAACCAATAAGTTCATGTGAAGTACGTATTGTGAAACATTTATACATGGATTTAAAAAGTTTTTGCACTCAAACAAATTTAACTTTTCACGATTTCCCACAAACATTTTGAAATACCTTTGTGTTACTAAATAAATTCTTTATAGAGAAACTTTATAGAATATAGATATCTATATAGATATATAGAATCTTTATAGAGAAGAGAAACTCTTCTTAACATTATTTAGTAATACAAAGGTAAGATTCTCTTCTCTATAAAGATTCTATATATCTATATAGATATCTATATTCTATAAAGTTTCTCTATAAAGAATTTATTTAGTAATACAAAGGTATTTCAAAATGTTTGTGGGAAATCGTGAAAAGTTAAATTTGTTTGAGTGCAAATGTGAATGGAAGGGGAGAGGGAGTGGGAAAGGGGAGGGTTGCGGGTGGGAGGGACGTTATGAGGGGGAAGCCATTGTAATCCATAAGCTGTACTTTGGAAATTTATATTCATTAAATAAAAGTTTAAAAAAAAAGAATAATGTCAGAGGGGCTACTGCTGTGGCATAGTGGGCGAAGCCCCTGCCTGCAGTGCCGGCATCCCATATGGGCACTGGCTGGAGTCTGGGCTGCTCCACTTCCAATCCTATCTCCCTGCGGAAGATGACCCAACTACTTAGGTACCTGGCCTAGCCCCAGCTGTAGTGGCCATTTGGGAAGCATTTAATGGATAGAAGACCTCTTTGTTTCTCCTTCTCTCTCTTTGTAACTCTGCCTTTCAAGTAAATAAAGAAATCTTTAAAGAAAAAAAAAAAGAAGAGTTTCTGAGTGCTTATGGTGTGTGTAGGTGTGTTTAGGTGGTGTCTGTTTAGTCTCAAAGGGAAAAAATAAGACTGCAGAAAACAAAGCAACTCATTAACTCAAGGGGGATTTCATTAAACTAGACATGCATTCTTTTTGATGGTCACTTAATATTTTTAGGAGATAAAAATAATCGAGGTAAAGATATTTCCTGTTTTGCTTTTTAACTCATGTTCTGATTCAGTCTTCAATTAAACAAAATGCAACACTACACGGATTACAATTCTCACCCCCAACCCATCTCCCACTAAAAACAAACAAACAAACAAACAAAAACAACCCAAAATGTTACAAATGGTTTCTGTAAGAAAATAATAGCCCAGGGAAAAGATGACAGCCATGTCAGGAAGATGATCCAGGGCATTGAATGGTGGGGGGAGGAGCTTCTGCCAAGCAATGACTGAAACTTGACACTTGAGTACGTATTAATCTATAAAGCATCCATCAATTTGTAGGGTCATTGACTTTGAAGAAATGAACCTATTTCCTGGTCAAATACTTCAAATACTTCCTGAATAAGTAGTCACAGTTTAATCAATTTCTAGGCCCTCATTCAGGTCCAGATTAATTTGTGTATCTCGAAAGTTAATTAAACCCCTTCTTCCAACAAAACACATTCACTCCAAACTGTTTGATGTTAGATTATGACCATTTCTCAAAAATGCTTGTGAAAAAATCCACTGGTAAAAAGAGAAATAGAATCTTGGGGAGCCCTGGGGTTTTTGTTCACACAGTCTTTGGAATACTGTCCTGTGGCATTTAGAGAGGAGTGCTAACAATTTTCAACTACACACAAGTGTACAGTTGACCTCTGGAAGCCTGCACACTGGCAGTCTCAAATGCAAGGTTGTTGATTTTATGGAAATTGCAAAATCACAAGTAGATTCCTGTGTGCTTTCCCCCCTCTATTTCCAGTTACCTTGATATTCCCCAAGCCAGAACACCAAAAAAGAAACGGAAGAAATAATTAATCATTTAAAGATGTTGTACAAGAAGAAGAAGTAGTTTGAAGTCTGAGTGTTCCTGGAGATTTAAAATGTTCTTGCATATTTTTAAAGCTTCCTACCAGCTATTACAGTTGCAGTGCTTAAGGGGGAAATAAATGAACTCTGAAAGTGTCATTCAATATGATTGTCTTCTGGCTGTAAATCAGCTGTCTTCAGCAGTCGTTCAGAAAGCAATAGCATTTTACAAGTTTTCATAGTACTCACAATTTTTCAGAGCTATCGCATAAAGAATATATTGGATATTTAAAAGAATTGGATGACCCTTTTAAGGTATTTCTTTAAGAAAGAACTGAGGGGACAGCATTGTGGCATAGCAGATTAAGCTATCACCCGAGAAGCTGGCGTCCAATATGGACATCCATTCACGTCCTGGATGCTCTGTTTCCAATCCAGCTCCTTGCTATTGTGCCTAGGGAAGAAGCTGAAGATGGCTCAAGTCCTTGGGCCCCTGCACCCACGTGGGAAACCCAGAAGAAAGAGCTCCTGTCTCCTGGTTTCACCCTAGCCTACCCCTGGCCATTGTGGCCATTTCAGGAAGTGAACAGGAACCTGGAAGATCTCTCTCTCTCTCCTCTCCCTCTCTCTCTGTAACTCTGGCTTTCAAATAAATAAATCCTTAAAAAAAAAAAAAAAAAGAAAAGAAAACTGAAAAAGCATATCTTCTTCTCTACCAACTTGCCAGAAGCAAGAAGTTTCAGAACTTCCAATTCTAGGCTAATTGTCTGGTTCAGTAGGGTTCTTGCTAAAAACAAGAATGGGGGACATAAGCCTCAGAAGGGGAGTGGAGGATAACTCACACATACTGTGTCTTTTCAAATCAGATGCCACAGGGTCTCATGAACCAAGGGACAAAACTACTGACGGTGTCTTTACCTTTCGTGCAATTATACTGTTATATTTTTAAGATTTGTTATTTATTTATTTGAAAGGCATACCAAAAGAGAGACAGGGAGAGAGGGAGATCTATCCACTGATTTACTTTCCAAATGGCTGCAACAGTCTGAATAGGGCCAAGCTGAAGCCAGGAGCCAGAAACTCCATCCAGGTCTTGCACATGGGTGGCAGGGGCCCAAAGTACTTGAGCCATTTGCTGCCTTCCCTGCTGCATTAGCAGGAGGATGGATTGGAAGCAGAGAAGTCAGCTCTCAAACTGGAGATCTGGTGTGGGATTCAGTCATTGCAAGGAGCAGCTTAACCACTGGCCTGGCAATCGAACTGCAGCACACAGAGGGCATAAACAGGTAAGGTTCTGCTCCTGCCTTCATCCAAAAGCCATCATTTACAAGCTCTGGCTGGGAATAATGATTTCTAATTGCATCACTTTGACACATGACATATCTCATGCACACCTCTGACACATTAAGTCCCAAAGCCAAAGTAACACCGAACTCAGCAGAGAACACTTGAAACAATGCTAGAGGCTTAAGACAAGAAATGAAGGGTAAAACTAGTCATAGTTCAAGTTACTAACATCAATAAAAGCTGTCCTAGCAAAGTAGGATGTACCTAATGATGTCAAGGCTTCAATATCATTCCCCTTTATAATTGTAAACAGTTTAATAACTTCTGTGTAAAAATTTAACAGTGAGTTGAGATTTACCTAAGTATTAAGGGTCTTCAAAAAGTTAATGGAAAATGTGTACCATGAAAAAGCTATGTGTGAATTTCAGTTTTTTTGCATCAAAATGAACATTTTATTTTCATTTTTTCACAAATTTTTGAATTTCCTTTGCATATTTTATTTATAAAATTTAAATTATTGAGTACATCAATCAGGAGACTCATGTTAATATAACTATATTTAGGTGAACTGGGTATACCCAGAGTATCTTTAAATATATTCAAATATATGAATATATGTATGATAGGAGATCATATGAAACAATGTATTCTTAGAGTCTCAAGGGGTCTGGGTCCCCCATAAAAATTGTAAGGATAATTTAGTATCAGTCAATAAAGTAGTCAATCTATCCAAGTGCCTACATACTTACCTTTTTACCTATTAATCTATCTGTATTTTAGAAAACAAAGTCCCTACTACACATGACAATCTCAAAATAATGCAATTACATAAAACTTTTTTTTAAAGATTGATTTATTGGGGCCGGCGCCCTGACTCACTTGGTTAATCCTCCACCTGTGGTGCCGGCATCCCATATGGGCACCGAGTTCTAGTCCAAGTTTCTCCTCTTCCAGTCCAGCTCTCTGCTGTGGCCCGGGAGTGCAGTGGAGAATGGCCCAAGTGCTTGGGCCCTGCACCCGCATGGGAGACCAGGAGAAGCACCTGGCTCCTGGCTTTGGATTAGTGTAGCTCCGGCCATAGTGACCATTTAGGGGGTGAGTCAACAGAAGAAAGACCTTTCTCTCTGTCTCTCTCTCTCACTGTCTAACTTTATCTGCCAAATAATAATAATTTAAAAAGATTTATTTATTTATTTGAAAGGCAGAGTTACAGAAAGGCAGAAGCAGAGTGAGAGGGAGCAAGAGGCAGATGTAGAAAGAGAGAAATAAATTTTCCATCCAGGAGCCAGGAGCTTCTTCCAGGTCTCCCACGCAGGTTCAGGGGCCCAAAGACTTGGACCATTTTCCACTGCTTTCCCAGGCCATAGCAGAAGTCTGGATCATAAGTGGAGCAGCCAGGACTTGAAAGGCACCCATATGGGATGCCGGCACTGGAGGCCACAGCTTTACCTGCTAAGCCATAGCACCGGCCCCATACATAAAACTTTAAAAGTCATATATACAAAGGGGGCAGTTGTTGGCCAGCGCATGGCTCACTAGGCTAATCCTCCACCTGCGGCGCCGGCACACCGGGTTCTGGTCCCGGTCGGGGCGCCGGATTCTGTCCTGGTTGCTCCTCTTCCAGGCCAGCTCTCTGCTGTGGCCAGGGAGTACAGTGGAGGATGGCCCAAGTCCTTGGGCCCTGCACCCGCATGGGAGACCAGGAGAAGTACCTGGCTCCTGCCTTCGGATCAGCGCGGTGCGCCGACCGCAGCGGCCATTGGGGGGTGAACCAACAGCAAAAGGAAGACCTTTCTCTCTGTCTCTACCTCTCTCACTGTCCACTCTGCCTGTCAAAAATAAATCAATTAAAAAAGGGGCATTTGTTATAGTACTGCTAATCATACAATATATAATTTCATAGTAGCAGGTAGTATCATAAAGATTCACTGAGAGACTAATTCCTTAAAGAACTGTAACTCAAAAGGCTTCCATAGCCTTGGCAACTCATGACAAGAGCCTAGGGTGATTACTGATGCCATAAACAAGAGTGTCGATTTGTTAAGTCAACAACAGGAGTCACTGTGCACTTACTCCTCATGTAGGATCTCTGTCCTTAGTGTGCTGTACATTGAGATTTAATGCTATAACTAGTACTCAAACAGTATTGTTCACTTTGTGTCTCTATGTGGGAGCAAACTGTTGAAACCTTTACTTAATGTATGCTAAACTGATCTTCTGTATATAAAAAGAATCGAAAATGAATCTTGATGTGAATAGAAGGGGAGAGGGAGCGGGAAAGGGGAGGGTTGCAAGTGGGAGGGAAGTTATGGGGGGGGGGGAAGCCATTGTAATCCATAAGCTGTACTTTGGAAATTTATATTCATTAAATAAAAGTTAAAAATAAAAGAAAATAAAAAAAAGAACTGTAATTTTTCAGTAAGCTTTCACTATATAGTTCAATATCATTTTCCCCATAGAAAAACAGATTAAAATTGGTTATTCATTTTGAAAGTTATACTTCCATGTGTTTTTTAGATGTCATATTTTCTATAGTTCAAAGTATGTACTAATACACTCAAACCTCAGTAACCCATATTGTTGACTCTGTAAATAATTACACAGGGGTCGTTGCTGTGGCATAATGGCTAAGCCTCTGCCTGTGGCAACAACATCCCATATGGGCACCGGTTTGGGTCTTGGCTGCTCCTCTTCCAATCCAGCTTGCTGCTATGGCCTGGGAACGTGGAATGCAATGGAAGATGGCCCAAGTGCTTGGGCCCTATTCCCACATGGGTGACGCAGAAGAAGCTCCTGGCTCCTGGCTTCAGATTGTCTCAGCTCTGGCCATTGAGGCCATTTGGGGACTGAACCAGCAGATGGAAGATCTTTCTCTGTCTGTCTATAACTCTACCTCTCAAATAAATAAATAAAATCTTTTAAAACAATTACACACTTAGTGGCTCCAATCCAAAATTCTTTTCACTTAAGGTTGAGGCAAAGCATGGCGTACTGTATATCCTAATGATTCACAGAATTCCAGTGACTGTAGTTCCCCTTTCACTATACATGAACAAAAAGCAATTTCTTGTGAAATACCTTGTAAACAGAGCATCGTATATCTAGTAGAGTCTCGATCTCCTGGTGAGGATAAAATATATGCCTGTTATGATTTAGGAAGTGATATCAATATTAAATGTTTTACAAACTTTATTTGTGTTTAAAATCTGAGGTCAAACATTTTAACAAAAACAGTTATGATGTCAAAATGCAGTAATACTTGTTGATGTTGAGGCAGTTGGGTGAAGAAGGCAAATGTATTTGATGAATGCAAGTTGTCATTATATTAACAACAAAATAGTTGCTAGAGAAAGTTTAAAGTTCAAAGTTACTTAATATTTTATTAAATATTTTACAATATTTAAAGAATGATGTTTAGGCAACACATAAAATTAAATCATTCCATGAAAACCAAGAAATAAGTTCTAGTTTTCTTTATATAAGTAACAACAGCAGATAAAAAAGATATTTTCCCTTCTGTTTTGAAGTCTGTTATTAATTTTGCTCTGGGACTTTTAAATAATGCTGCTCCTTGCTTTTTGAAAAATAGATTGTGGAATAGCATTGCCAAGGTATCATAATGATATCTGCTAAATTACAATAAAATTCGCCATGTTCTTTTAAAAAATATTCTATATTTTTTTTACTTACATATTTGAGAGGTAGAGATACAGAGCAAGAGTGAGAGAGCACATGCTCCCATTCACTGGTCACTCTGAATGGCTGCAATGGCCTGGGCTGGAACAGAGTCTGAACTGGGCACTTGGAACAGAATCCTGAAAGTGAATTACTTGAGCCATCACTGCCACCTCCCAGGGTGATGAATTAACAGGAAGCTGGAACTGAGAACGGGAATCAGGTGTCCAGCCCAGGTACTTCCACGTAGTACGCCTAACCAGCCTCTTAACCACTGGGCTAAACACCTGCCCCAACCATCTTTTTTTTTTAACTTTTATTTAATGAATATAAATTTCCAAAGTACGACTTATGGATTACAATGGCTTCCCCCACATACCGTCCCTCCCACCCACTACCCTCCCTTTTCCCACTCCCTCTCCCCTTCCATTCACATCAAGATTCATTTTCGATTATCTTAATATACAGAAGATCAGCTTAGTATACATTAAGTAAGGATTTCAACAGTTTGCTCCCACACAGAAACATAAAGTGAAAAATAATAGATGATTTTTTTTTAATGATGATGAAATCAGATCAGACCTATTGTCATGTTTAATCCCAGTGAGAGTCAAGTTGGGAGTTGATAATTTCTTTTTTTTTTTTTTTTTTTTTTACAGAGGATCAGTTTAGTATACATTAAGTAAAGATTTCAACAGTTTGCACCCCCATAGAAACACAAAGTGAAATATATTGTTTGGGTACTCGTTATAGCATTAAATCTCAATACACAACACATTAAGGACAGAGATCCTACATGAGGAGTAAGTGCACAGTGACTCCTGTTGTTGACTTTACCAATTGACACTCCTGTCTATGGCATCAGTAATCTCCCTATGCTCCAGTCATGAGTTTCCAAGGCTATGGAAGCCCTCTGAGTTCTCTGATTCTTATCTTGTTTAGATAAGGTCATAGTCAAAGTGGAGGTTCTCTCCTCCCTTCAGAGAAAGGTACCTCCTTCTTTGAAGACCTGTTCTTTCCACTGGGATCTCATTTTTTTAAAGTTACTTTATGATTAGTCAGCACAACATTTTACAATGCCAACCATTTGTCAAATTGATTCCAACAAGATGTTTAAAACTCTAGTTAATTATAATTTTCTTTTTAACAGACAAAAACCACATTAAAAGTTATCCAGTTCACACAGAGTTCATCATAAGTTGCAGAATTTGTTTGTATGATATATCAGCAATAAAGCAGGGATTCAGGACATTCAAACAGATAGTATGATCCAATTTCCTAAGATGAACATTCTGCCAAGAAATTTTCAATGTATAGGCTTTGATATGCTTCCAAAAAGAAAACATGTAATTATTTAAACCTTTTGTCAGGCTGGACTCCTTCCAATATAAAAACAAAAGGCACTTTTATTCTTCTAATTGGTGATAAGTAGACTCCATGAGCTATTTGATATAGGTTGTATGTGTGTCTGTGTCTTCATTTTAAATATCATTGTTCTATGGATAAGATGAGATAATGTACGTGGGACACTCTCTATGGAAAGTAGAAGAAGGATTATTAAAATCTAAAGAAAAAAAAAACACACAAACCAGGGGAGCTACACTCATCAGAAAGAAAGGAATATTTTTTTTTTTTTTTTTTTTTTTTTTTTTTTTTTTTTTTTTTGACAGGCAGAGTGGACAGTGAGAGAGAGAGACAGAGAGAAAGGTCTTCCTTTGCCGTTGGTTCACCCTCCAATGGCCGCCGCTGCAGCCGGCGCACCGCGCTGATCCTGGCAGGAGCCAGGAGCCAGGTGCTTTTCCTGGTCTCCCATGGGGTGCAGGGCCCAAGCACCTGGGCCATCCTCCACTGCACTCCCTGGCCATAGCAGAGAGCTGGCCTGGAAGAGGGGCAACCGGGACAGAATCCAGCGCCCCAACCGGGACTAGAACCCGGTGTGCCGGCGCCGCAAGGTGGAGGATTAGCCTATTGAGCCACGGCGCCGGCTCAGAAAGGAATATTTGATTACTAGAAAGAATAGAGATTCCTAGGCCAGCGCTGCGGCTCATTAGGCTAATCCTCCCCCTTGCGGCGCCGGCACAACGGGTTCTAGTCCTGGTCAGGGCGCCGGATTCTGTCCAGGTTGCCCCTCTTCCAGGCCAGCTCTCTGCTGTGGCCAGGGAAGTGCAGTGGAGGATGGCCCAAGTGCTTGGGCCCTGCACCCCATGGGAGACCAGGAGAAGTACCTGGCTCCTGCCATAAGATCAGCGCGGTGCGCTGGCCGTAGCGCGCCAGCCGCGGCAGCCATTGGAGGGTGAACCAACGGCAAAGGAAGACCTTTCTCTCTGTCTCTCTCTCTCTCACTGTCCACTCTGCCTGTCAAAAAATAAAAAAAAAAATTAAAAAAAAAAGAAAGAAAGAATAGAGACTCCTTCAATAGGACTTAGCTTCTTCTTAAAATCCAAGTAATGTTCTCTCATAGCAAAAAAACAAAAAAGTGCATGTTATCTCTTTAGTTATAAAATAGACTCAACCCACAAATTCTACTTGATCACCATTCTTACTTCATCAAACTTCCCTTTTCCAACCATAAGTTTTCAGTTCTCTCCTGGGTTCAGTTGTCAACTGATAGCTACCATCTTCATTAGCCTCTTGGTAAGCTGGAAAATGTCACCTGGGTTGTGCCCATTTCCTACACTAATCAATTCATTTCCTTGTTAATCATTTTCAGTTCAATTTGTTGTTCACCACTGGAATTTTACTAAGACTATCTCTTCAGGTTGTGTTAGTGTTTTGCAGGTCTTGCTCAGTGCCCATGTTACTGCTTGGTTTCAATGGGGCCTTTTTAGAAGATGCGATCCTTTTGTTCATCTCAATTCTGCAATGAATGTACATCTTATTTTTGATTGTTCCAAATCCATCCTTAATTATAAAGTAAGGGGAAAAAGAGGAAAAAAATATTTCTTGAGTGCCCTCTAAACACTAAGCTTTGTTTCAGATATAATAGTTTTATAAAATAATTTAAAAATCCCTGTTTTCCTAAAATAATTTTCTAGGAAGAGAGGCAATAAGCAAGTATATAATATGCACAGTGATGATGCAGACTATGGGGAAAAAAGGAGGTATGAAGCCTGGAGAGTAAGAAGTGCTAATACAGTATGTTGAACCATATGGTTTTTAGGCCAGAAATAGTCCAATATCTTCAAAGTTATATGATGAAATCAATATATGATGCATGCGGAGTGTAAATTTCAAATATTCCCAAGTTTTCCTATTTTCTCCTTCCCATCTTTCCCAGTGAATAAATGCCCACCTCCCTTGCCCCCAAGGCTAACAACTAATTCTAGCTCTTAATTTTTTTTTCTCCACTTTTCTTTGACCTTGGCTTCTTAGCTAAATTTGTATTAACTGTCCCTCTTTCCTCTAGTCTTATTTTCCTAACCTTTTCAACACTGCATTTTTCTAGAAACTTTATCTTAAATCCATTCTTTTTAAAAAATATATATTTAATTTAAAAAAAATGGTAGAATGACAAAGAGGGAGAGAGAGAGAGAGAAGTCATATGCTGGTTGAGAGACAGAGATTGGTATTTTCCATCTGCTGGTTTACTCCCCAATTACCCACAACAGCAACTGGGTCAGGCCGAAGCTAGAAGCCAGGAATCCAAGCAACTGGGCCATAAACTGCTGCCTCCCAGGAGACACATTAGCAGGAAGTTGGATCAGAAGCAGAGGTGGAACTCAAACCAGGCACTCTGATATGGGATGTGGGCATCCTAAGCAGAGGCTTAACCCACTGTGCCACAACACCCACCCCTTAAAATCTTTCTTAAACTGTAAATTTCTACAACTCAAAATCCTATTGACTTCCTTATCATTCCAACCTATTGTGACCTCTTATATTCTGCTTTTCATATACTTAGCAGAGGTAGTCTTTATTGCTCTAGTGGTCATTTAATCTACCTTGGACTTTTATTGTTTAGCTTTTCCTGTACATGATCCTAGTCATCCTCATTATGCTATAACTTCTATGACAGCAGTACAACTCTTATTTTCTGTTTAATAATGTCGTGAGATCTAATTAACCATTCCTAGGGTATGGCCCAAAAGTCTTTAAAGGCAAAGATACTTCCAAATGAATAATAACTTAAAACTCAAAATTTTTTCTTGGTGCTTCAGGAACATACATTTAAATTTTTAACAATCCCACTAATTTGTTGCTTCAGATACCTTTAAAAAGGGTGAGCAATACCCTAATGAATGGTTATCTAAAGGAAAGGAAAAATACATGTGAAAACAAGAATTTTCAATAAAAATTTATTTGGAATTATTTATTCAGAGTGTTTGCTTCTTTGAAACACAAAAATAACTTCACAATGCATGATACTATAAATATTTCTGTATGATCTCAGATAATAAGAAAACTGATTGCTCTGAACAGTCGAATTCTACACATATATTCAAATAGAGTTTTATTCGAATCTCATAATATGGCACAGGTTCACCTCAAGTTATGCAAGCTAAAAAAACAGGTAAAATGCCCGGCAATGGAAACAAAATGCACACCAAATTTGGGTTTGTTCAAAGAATGTTAATAACAAACATAACTTTAAAGACTGTAGGACAGAGTAGACCTGCATCAACACGATGTGGATAAAATGACTATCACTTCAGTTGCTTTTGCTAATAGTTCTCTTCTTGGGATTGTAAAGAAGAACAAGGATTTATGGTGTTGGCTGCATTTTGCAGCACAAGATTTCCTACACATGACCTGGCAGGATCCAGGCAGCAGTTTGTGAAGTCTCCCCACATTAAGTTAGCTCAAAGCCTGAATCTATATTTAGTAGTAATCATTGTTAGCAAACATAAAAGTTGGAAATCAGTGCTCAGCTTGATGGAAATTCTGTGCCCTATGGCCCTGTGCTTTAAATATCTCAGCTTTATGTGTTTTCAAGACACAGAGGCTTTGAAACTGAGCAAGTATCAATTTTAAAAAACAATGATCTAAAATCTCTCAATCTCCAATGCTGATTAATGGCAGCAGAGACTAGATGGAGCTAATGTGTGCTGTCTGTGATGACGGAGCTTTCCACTTTAATGGAAGATTGTAATGGTCAAGTCATTATTCATATTTTATCTTCACTCTTACTGTTAATATTAAATCATAAGCTCAACTAATTTAGAATTAGACCATTTGTGACCTAATAAACAAAATTGATGAAATCCAAGGAAATTTAGGGCATCAAGGAAAACTAAGACTTTTTTTTCCTTTTCTGTAACACCACGGCAGATTGGAATAATCACTACTGAAAAAAGATGAAATAGTACGACATAATGACTCAGAAGAGGAAATAGCTATCTCATATAATTAAACTCAAATAGAATGTAATATGACAAGTATTGACTATAATTGCTCATCATGCTTTTGTAACATTTAAAATAATATAAATTTTTGGATACTATTTGTCAGGCTTATTAAATTGTCTTTTTTATCAGGTATAGCTATGTCACTTTTCACATGTGTAGCTTTACTGAAAGCTCACATATCACTGACATGTGTGTGCTCAGTATCGATTTCTCATGGATTTACCATGTCATTTCAGATATGTGTGTGTGCGTGTGCGTTTCTCCTTGGAAATAACAAGGAAGTGAATGAAGAACAGGCTTCATTTATAACAATTCATTTTTATCACTTTTCTATGGTGGGAACTTTAAAATCTATTGTCATAGCAATTTTGAAATATGTGACAGATCACTATTAACAGTGTTCACTATGCAGTGTAATAGATCATAAGAATTCATTCCTCCAGTCTAACTGAAACATGTACCCTCTGATCAACATCTTTCCCCCACCCTCCCCCAACTGCAGCCTCTGCTAACCCCCTTTCTACTCAATTTCTATGAGAATGACATTTTTAAATTCCACATATCAGTGAAATCATTCAACATTTGTCTTTCTGTGTCTGGCTTCTTTCACATGAGTAAGAATTTTAACATTTAGTTCTATGAGGATAATATCTATACCAATTTCCTATTTATTATGTTAACTTCCTCTGGCATGCAGTGTTATCAAAGACACCAAATCCAAAGGCATTTTCCACTCTCACTGAAGCCAAATAGTTTGATTTCTGTGTGTGGTGCTTGGTGATTCTACAGAACCAAAATGTTTAGGCAGTCACAGTGTTTCACGTACCCTTGCCTTCATTCCTTCATTATAAAATATTCAAACAGAAAGCTGCAACTCTCACTAACAGTAAAGAGATATTAGTATTTTTCTGTACTTGGTGCAATTTTCAATAGTTGAAACAAACAAAAAGCACTGCAAATAAAATAATAGCATTAGCTGCCCCAACACCTCTTCTTAGCTGCTTGCTGCTCATAAACACCATGCTACAGTTTATACTTCCTTTCACCTGTGCTGTATTTGTACTTTAATGTGCATTTATATACCCATTACAACATGCAACAGTAGTTCTGTATATAACATTTTACAGCAATGGTTTTGTGTTTTAAATATTTCTAGTGTAATTTGCTTTTTCAGTCAACCATGTAGGGTTTTTTTGTGTGAGAGAGAATTATACTCAAACATGTTGTGTAGGTAGACATAGTTCATTCATTTCAACTTTTGTATAAAATTTACTTTCATAAATAATCCACAAGATGTTTATCCAGTTCCCTAATTGAGTTGTTAACCACTTAGGCTTTTCCACCTGTCTGCTTTTACAAACAGGGCTGAAATTAGCATGCTTTTCTAGGTCTTGTACACATGCAGGAGTTTCTTTAAGGACTTCTAGAAATGCAGCTTTAAGTTTCACCACATACACTGTGCCAAATTCTCCAAACTACCAAATTTCTGTTCAAATTTCTCCACCACTGCATAGTACCAGCAGACAATGTATAGGAGATCTGGACTTCCCAACACTGAATTCATCAGACATTATTTATAGCCAATCTGGGGAGTAGAAAATGCTATTTGACTGAAGTTTTACTTTCTATATCGTCAATGGAACATAATTTTAAAGGTCTATTACTTATTTATTTCTCTTCTATGAATTGTCTTATCTTTTGCCTGACTTTTTATTTTAGCTAGCTTGTCTTATTCATTGGTATGTTTGTATTTACCTCAAATGTCATTTTCCATTTCTTCACTTTTTTGTTCTTTATGTTTTAAGTAGCTCTCTTAAAAACTACATACAAATGGACTGCTTTTTAGTTCATTCTAAGAATTCTTGCCACTACATGTTAGCGATTTTGAATACGGGGCGTGGTCTCAGATCTGTTGTAGGTTTTGTGTGATCTATGGCACAAGCACCATATTCCCTTTCTCAAATGCAAAACATTCTGAATTTGGAAGCACATCTGGCTACGGGGGTTCCAGTAAGACAGCCTGAGCTGTGCTGACTGACATGTAGCCTTTACTGTGTGCCAGGCTCCACTCTAGCTGCTTTGTACATGAGGTTTTCTGCAGCAAATGCTTTGCCGTCAGAGAAAGACAACTAAGCTTTACGAAGAGAGGAAGTTGCATTGAAATCAGACTGCTTGGGTCCGGCGCTGTGGTGTAGTAGGTAAAGCCGCTGCCTGCAGTGCTGGTATCCCATATGGGCGCTGGTTCGAGTCCCCAGTGCTCCACTTCCGATCCAGCTCTCTGCTATGGCCTGGGAAAGCAGTGGAAGATGGGCCCCGGCACCCACAAGGGAGACCTGGAAGAAGCTCCTGGCTTCTGGCTTCAGACTGGCACAGCTCGAACCTTTATGGCCATCTGGGGAGTGAACCCGTGGATGGAGGACCTCTCTTTCTTTCTCTCTGCCTCTGCCTATCTGTAACTCTGCCTTTCAAATAAATAAATAAATCTTTAAAAAAGAAAGAAAGAAAAAAAAAGAATTCTTGCTACTTTTGAATTTAGTCAGTTTCTTTTAGATTTATTTTTCCATTATATCATTTTAACTTTTATTTTGAGGTAACTGCATATTCACGTTTGAATTTTGATTATGAATACATCACATGAGTTCAAGTGTGAAATCTGCCGCTTGTGGAACTATGTCAGTGTTCAGAATGCTCTAGATTTGAGTGCTCCTCTTGCTTTCTGATTAGGCATGCTCGACTTGGTTCTCTCCCCACCACCCATGTGGGACACCAAACGAAGTTCCTGGTTTCAGCCTGGCCCAGACCTGGCTGCTGTACTCTTGTCATTTCTCTGTGTCTCTTCTTGCCCTTGCCCTATTTCCTATGCTTTGCCTTTGAAATAAACAAACAAATAAATAAATTTTAAAAAGACAGAAGGTTGGCTTTGTAGTACAGAGGGTTAAGGTGTTGCCTGTGATGCTGACATCCCATGTCAAAGTGCCAGTTCAAGCCTGGCTGCTCCACTTCCCATCCAGCTCCCTGCTAATACACTGGGAAAGCAGCAGGAGATGACCCAAGTACATGAGCCCCTGCTACCCACATGGGAAACCTAGATGGAGTTCCAGGCTCCTGGCTTTTCCTGGACCAGCCATGGCCATTGCAACCACGAGGACAGTGAACCAGCAGATGGAAGATTTCTTCGTGTCACTCTGCCCTTCATATAAATAAAATAAATCTTGAGAGAAAGAGATAGCGAGAATTTATAGAGGCTGCAGGCTGCATAGCCCTATTTAATTTGTTCTCATCCCCCACAACATTCTCTCTCTCTCTCTCTCTCTCTCTCTCGCTCTTGCTCTCGCTCTCGCTCTCTCTCTTTCCCTGAGTACCTTTATGAATCTCCTTTTATCACTTTCTCTTTGGCTCCCCTGTTCCTGTCCCACCTACTCCCTGTCCATTTCTTGAACACAACAGGTGTGCTCTCCCTGTAGGAATTCTGGACTTTCTCTTTTCTTTTTCTGGAATGCTCTTATCTCAGATAAGCCCTGGTGTGGTCCCTTCCCTCCTCTCTCTCTTGGTTTATATGGCATATTCTCAATGACGCTCCTCTGAAGAAGCTGTGATCTTCTCTTCTTCCCTAGCATCTCCTACCCTGTACCTCCATTTGGTACCCGTGTGAAATACTCAGAAGCCCCTTACTTCTACAGGCCCCTTCGGAAGCCTGGATCTTGTTTTGTATTTTCATTCTTAAATATAGTCCCTAATTTTTTTAGCCTTCACATGCTGCGAAACTTGAGTCTGCTTTAATCTTTATGGTTAATCTACCTTTATAAGACTCCAAGCCCCAAATGGCAAGGTGTTTGTCATTTAAGGTCACTGCTGTATCCACAGTGCATACAGTAGTGTCTGCCACATTGTATGTGAAAAATATTTGCAGAGTCAACTAATAAAATCCGTAGAATTCACAAAGAAAAGAGGCAATGGATAAGGCATACATAGAAATACAGATAGAAAACAAAAATTTCTGTATTAAAAATTATTAAAACTAAATGGTAGTCTGAGGCCAGAGTGCTGTTTAGGACATCTGCCATTCTATGAGTCTGCTGTGTACCCCGCTTCCCATGTTGGATCCTTCTCTCCCTTTTTCATTCTATCAGTTAGTATTTGCAGACACTAGTCTTGTTTATGTGTTCCCTTTGACTCTTAGTCCTATCATTATGATCAATTGTGAACGGAAATTGATCACTGGGACTAGTGAGATGGCATTGGTACATGCCACCTTGATGGGATTGAATTGGAATCCCCTGGTATGTTTCTAACTCTAGCATTTGGGACAAGTCAATTGAGTATGTCCCAAATTGTACATCTCCTCCATCTCTTATTCCCACTCTTATATTTAAAAGGCATCACTTTTCAGTTAAATTTCAACACTTAAGAATAATTGTGTATTAATTACAGAGTTCAACCAATAGTATTAAGTAGAATAAAAAATACTAAAAGGGATAAAGTATTAAGTTGTTCATCAACAGTCAGCCCTTAAGGCATTCAGATCTGGCTGAAGAGCCCATGAGAGTATTTTAGGCATGGAAACCCAAGACACTCTGGCAAAAACAACAACAACAACAACACCTATATGAAAGATCTCTGCAAGTGAGATGCCAGTGGAAAGAACAGGTCATCAAAGAAGGAGGTACCTTTCTCTGAAGGGAGGAGAGAACTTCCACTTTGACTATGACCTTGTCTAAATAAGATAAGAGTTGGTGAACTCAAAAGGCCTCCATAGCCTTGGCAGCTCATGACAAGAGCCTCAGGTGATTAGTGACACCATAAACAAGAATGTCAATATGTTAAGTCAACAACAGGAGTCACTGTGCACTTACTCCTCATGTAGGATCTCTGTCCTAAATATGTTGTACATTGTGATTTAATGCTATAACTAGTACTCAAACAGTATTTTACACTTTGTGTTTCTGTGTAGGTGCAAACTGTGAAAGCTTTACTTAATATATGCTAAATTGTTCTTCTGTATATAAAGATAATTGAAAATGAATCTTGATGTGAATAGAAGGGGAGAGGGAGTGGGAGAGGGGAGGGTTGCAGGTGGGAGGGAAGTTATGGGGGGGAAGCCATTGTAATCTATAAGCTGTACTTTGGAAATTTATATTCATTAAATAAAAGTTAAAAAAAAAACTAAATGGTAATCAATAGTCTACCATCATGGTAGACAAAAATTGAATGCCTTTAATACCAAAAGCAACAATAACAACAACTAAAACCATGCAGATGGACAAGGCAAATCTATTTTATTAAGAAAACATATAAGCCATTACTCATCAACTTCAGTGAAATGATGCCTTTGTGCCCTTGGAACAAAGATTAATGTAGGCTAGAGGGAAGAAGACAACAAGTGATAATTAAATTATTTTGCTCAGTACTTACTCTTTATTAATAATATTTTATGTTTGCTCTATTCCACTATGTCTGGAGCAGAACAATGAGACACAATGGACTTCTCTTATAAAACAAAAGCAGTCGTTCAAGTATACTTTCTTTTTCTTAATACAATAGTAACTTTTTTGTGTTGAATAAGAAATGACTGGTTATGAATCACAAAACAAAAAACCAGGGAATTGCTTTAAGGCTACCATCCTTAATTATAGGCAACATTCATATATTTATTCTAATATAGGCTTCAATTCCAGCAGAAATGGTGGTAGACTTGGTTATTTATAGCAAATGTTTTTTGAACAGTTAGCTAGAATATTTAAACTTCCAGAAATGGGGTGTGTCTGCTGCTAAAGCAGAATGCCCATCTTTTTCTCTTTTTCTTTTTGTAAATCACATTTATTTATTTTCTGATTATAAAAATATCTGTTAATTTAAAAATACATCACAATAGAAACAGAAATATAAAGAAGAAAAGAAAAATTTTCCCATCTTACCCTGTAAACAGTTTCTATTTTTGTATATTTAGACTACAATAAATTTTAATTACATTTTTTGCAAGGCTGAGATCTTACTGGTTGTTACTTTCCTTTGTGCTTTTGTGATTCAATTTCATGTTGTGAACATTTTCTCATATCATTATATGTTTTTCAAAAGTTTGAAAATGTGTAATTTTAATTTTATAAATGCATTGTATTTTATTTACATGGTAAAACTGACCATGTAGCCATATATTTATGTAAACCTAAATGCAATCAACTACTGTTTAGTACAATGGTTCGTAAGTAACCAGAATTGGAGATTTTGTTCAAATGAACCCAGGGATAAGTACTATATCTGCTTAATTGCTTTGCTGGAAATACAAGGAGTCAGGCTGCTTAAAGTACATGAGTCTATCACTCTTCTTAGGGATCCTGGTTCAGGGAAGTCTAGTTAGCTATAAACTAGCTAGCCTCACAAATACAGTGGGATACTGTGGTTCAATCCATTGGCATTCTTTTCATGCTAGGGTCACCTACTTCTGTCTCTTAGCCTTGGAGGGGACACTTAAATGAACAAGACTACATGTGATTTTTCTAACACCTGGTAGATATTATAAAGCTAGCAGCCTTTGCAATGTATTTTTTTAAATAAGCATCTAATCTTATAGAAAGGTCAAATTGGCATGTTAAGATACCAAGCCTTTAAATAATATTATATCAGTGATTTCCATAAAAGTCAGAATTCCTACTACTTGGGACATCAATGAGATACTAACAGACAATGTCCTTAAAACTCCTTCCTTGTTCCCAAAGAACATTGCCCTCCCCTAACAGGGATTTTGCTCCCTGGCAGGCCTTAAACATTTTAAAAATACATATTTTCATTTGTAAGCAAAAATAGTTGGTCTGAAGAAAACGCTATATTATAATCTTCCAATGGTAACGGAACAGATTGAGAGTTTGAAAGTGCAAGTGTATTTTGAGAATTTAAAGGATTTCCAGGATGGAGTGGGAAAAAAAGAAGAGAATATTTTTAAACCATAAATACTAGCAACTAGATCTTAAAAAAATTTTGAAACCCTGTTTTCCTTCATCTTAAAGTCTCATTCTAGTACCTATGCATGCATTCCTGCCTCCATTCCTTGGTGTACAAATCAAATCTCAGGACTGTTAATCTTCATTAAACAAAGATTTTTCTTTTTGAATTACTTTGTGTATTTCATTTGGTGGTTCTTGTCATGACTTTGCTTTTCAGTTTTGTGGCAGTTGGACAAATCAGTTAACAAAAGAAAAGTAAATCTTTCTGCCCTGTCAATATTCCTAACTTAGATGCCCACTCTATTATCAAATTTTACTTAAGAAAACACTGTATTTTTAAAATAAAAAGGAAATATCATTGGCAAGCTTGTTCCCAAAAGAAAATCACTTTAAAGCTTTCCTTTTTTCCTTCCATCTTCCTTTATGAACCCATTATTTTTAGAATAGTTACAGAATGCATAGAGTTGTCCCATATATAATGAAGTTTATATTTTTAAACATTCCAAACAAGTTAGAATTAAAAAAATTGCATACAAATTATCAGCCAAGATACCACAAAATTACTCTGAAAATAGCATTTTCCTACAAACATCTGTCAAAATGCGCTTGTCTTTAAAGACATGCTATTCATTTCACTTTCCAACTAAAGTCTAGACATTGATATTTCAAGTTTCAGGCACCTGAAACAATAGTCATACTTCAAATGAACTCAATGAAGGGCAACTATGGTAGTTATAGAACTGAAATTTATATCACTTATCTCTAGAAAGATGTAACTGATTGTTTAGCAGTCAACAGATGAAACTAGTTGATGTCTAAATAAGAAGATTCTATATATCCACACAGATATCTAATCTAATGTGGATCCTCCTAAGGAAAACTGGAATTAAAATTTAGTTAGTGCATTCTGTGTAGCAAAGTATTTGACACTGCTTACTGTCTGCCAACAATCTACTGAGGCGGACGCCTTGGGTTCCTTTTCCAGTGTGCTGTCTAGCTTTTGTGTTCTACACTCTGCCCAGGGTATGAACCATATGAACAGCACCCATAGACTCCTGTGCCACTGAGCTTCCATGAAGTTTTGGCCAATAGAGAGCACAGAGCTGATATGGGATGCAAGGTATGGGGTCAGGGTTTGTATTTTCCAGAACTTTCCTTAGGAAGTGTCCTTGGCTTGGCAGTATCCCCAAAGAGATATTCCCCTTTCTCCTCAAGGCAGGCTGAGCTATGTACCTCCTTCTGGGTTCTGGAAAACTCTCCTTTCATCTTCAACAGTATCAGATGAGTCTTGCCCCAGTTTTGTGTATGATCCCTGATGTCTCTCCAGCAACTTGCCCGAATTCCTGTGATTGGTCACTTTACACAAAAACCTTTTTTGAATTATCCTGATTTGTTTGAGCCAGGCTGCTTCTGTTGAGACCCTGACCTTTTTTTGTCCCCTTTTTGAAGAATCATTTTTCTTCTGGGAAACATCACTGCCCCATGCTGGTGCACAAAATCACCTACTGTCCTATCAGTGCATGACTCACCGACTGCCACAGAAATTTGGGTGCAGAAGAGCACAGAAGAGGCCCTCCATGAATTTAGAAATGAAGCTAAGAAATTACAACCCAGTTGGCCTGTTCTTTGAGAAGTCCCAAGCTTTTGCAGGCTCAAAGGAAAGCTCGGCCATTAGCAAAGGAGAAAAAAGTCAGTGTGTGGAGGAGAGGTGTTGGATCTTCACAGTTTCAAATTCCTAATTCCAGTTTTTCCTGAGGCCAATCATCAGTCTTACCCTTGGCCTCTAGGAGATGTGTGTTCTCACGTTATCTAATTTGAGATGGGCTCTTGTTTTTTTTTTTTTTTTTTTTTTTTGAACAAAAGTTGCACACAGCCAGCACTGCTTAATGACTTCACATTAAATTCTCATTTGTAGCCCTTGATTCCACGAAAGCCTTGCAGGGAAGATGGCAGAATTTTCTTTCTATTATTTTACAAGACAGAAACAAGCTTCGAGAGGTTAAATGAGATATTTGAAGTCACATAGCTAGTAAGTGACAGGGCTGATATTTGAATCCATAATGACAAATCTCAAGCTTTGCCTCAAATCCAAGATATAATTTCTTCATAGCAAAATTTTATTTATGTTGAACAAATAAAAGAATGCATTTCTACCATGTTTTCCCTGAAGTTGAGTTACCTTTCTAACATACAGATCTATCATGCTATTCTTTCCTGCATGAGAATGTTTCAATGGTTATTACTATTGCTCCAAAATCCATTAGAGGGACTGGCATGATCCAACACCTGCTTGCCTCTCCCGCTTAATTTCATGATACCATTTTTTGGCTCTGGCCAACCTTACATTTCAGTTCCTTGGAAGCTCTCTGAGTTCACTCATGGTGACCTCCTGCATACACTTCTTTCTTTCTCGGGAAAACTTTTACTGATCTCGTCTTAATGATCATTTCTTGAAGGAATGTGTTCCCACTCCAATCTCTCACCAAGTCTGAGTCAGGCACCAGTCTTGTGTACTCCCTCAATATCTAGAGCTTTCCATGTCACTGGGATGTATCCTGAGCTTCTTACAGGCAGGATCACACCTCCCTGTTGCATGCCTATACTGAATCCACAGCCTGGCATGGAACAGGTATTGAATAAATACTTGTTGAAAGAATGAGTAAATTTGTGGACATGTATTTTGAATATATTATGATACAACTTTAAAATACATATTTTCCAACTTCTAGACTGGAAAATATATCTAGTATTAACACCATATAATCAATACATACTTAACATATTTTTCTCTCCATTCCCTTAATTCAAACTATCTAGAAATTAAATTGAAATTAAAACTTTTAGATATCTATTTTTAGAAACTAGCTTTTAAATTATCTTCACATCAGAAATGATTTAATACAGTTATTAAACTTTACTACACATTTTACAGATTTTGTCTCCTATGCCTTCCTCTTTCTCTGATTAGTTTGATCAAATAATTGATTGATTTTGGTCCACAAAACATTTTCAAGACTCGCTGCATGTTGTAGGAGATCTTTCTCATAGCCTTACTGTCAAATACTATGAGAGTATTTCAAAAAGTTTACAGAAAGTTGAAGTAAAACATAACTTTATTTTGGTGCAAAATGTTGAAATCCATGCATAGTTTTTTCATAATACACATTTTCCATGAAGTCTTTGAAGACTCCCATATTAGTTCCACTAGTTTACATCACCTACCTTATGAAATTTGGGCTCTTTGGACAATCTCAAAGAATTCTAGGTTCAGAAGCATTTCCACTTAGACCTGTAACAATGTGCCAATTTCCTCCCCTATTATGCCATCTAGATACAGGACTAACACTGACACTGTTCCATTTCTCATTTTGTAAATAATCTGTATTTCCCTTCTGGAAACTTTGGCTTTTTTTCCTTTCTCCTTGAAGTACAAGCTTTACCCAGACATCTGTTTTTCCTTTATATTTGTATCTCACCTTGCCAGCTCTTCTGCACAGGTGTTGTCCAACACACAACCCACCCAACTCCATCTCTTCTATTGGCAACCAGAAACCAGCTCGCTGATTCCAAACTCCTGAGCTGAAACAAATTCTTCTCCTAATCCCACAGTACATGACCTACCCCTCTGCCTCTGTAATATTGCTGCTTTTCCTGGTGATCCTTGTTCTAAGGATACGTTCTCCCAGGGGCTCACTAGGAGCCCAGGGGAAGTCTCTTGCCTACATTATTTTTACTATAAATAATAACTCTGTTCATTTATAAATAATGATACCACCATGATGCCAGCCAAAATTCTTTTGGTTTGGTTTACTTCTGCCAGGCTCCGCTTTACAAATTTTAGACAAAAGTTGCACACAAGCCTACCTCCCTCCTTAATCTTGAATGCTTGAGCAAGTGATAACTACCAATTTAGGAATAATCAAAATGAATATCATGCAAGAATTAAATAGTTACATAGCTATGGGCTGGAGTTGTAGTGAAGCTCATTAAGCTTTCCTGCAACACTGGCATCCCACATCGGAGTGCCAGTTTAAATCCCAGCTGCTCTGCTTCCAATCCAGCTCCCTGCTAATGTGCCTGAGAAGCAGCTGATGATGGCTCAAATATTTGAGTTCCCACTCACGTGGGAGACTCAGTTGGAATTCCTGGCTTCTGGCTTCAGCCTGCCCCAGCCCTGGCTGTTTTGGCCATTTGGTGAGTAAACCAGCAGATGAAAGTATGTATTTCTTCTTTCCTCTCTCTCTCTCCCTCTTTCTCTCTCTCACTCTATCTCTCTCTTTCTCCCCCTCCCTCCCTCCCTCAAATATAAATAAGTAAATCTTTAAAAATAGCTATCACTCAAAAACCTGTAAGGACTGTAGCCCTATCAAAAAGAAAACATACCAAAAATAATCCAGATTAGGAAAAAATAAGAAAAAAATTATTTGAACCCAATCAATAGTGAAGCTGCTTAGATGGTAGCTGCTAACTTAAACCAGACTTGGCAAATAAGATGTGTGATTTGAGTCCAGCGAATATGGACTATGCCATCACTATGCTTGGAGATTATGAACTATTGTCCATGAGGCTCTCTATATAACCCATTTTCAGAAGAAAGATAACCCAAGATATCTAATGCCCCACATTTCCTGTTTGGCCAAAACTCTCTCATGAATATGCAACTTCAGCCAGCTGAGAATGTAACCCCCAAGTCATTTGAGAAAATAATCTCAAATACTTAGGACAGTTTAATTATGTTTATATCACGATTGCCTCACCCTCGAAGCACTTTAGAATTCAATATGCAGCAGTTGTTAGACTTCGGCGTGCGTTAGAAGCACTTGCAGGTCTTGCTGAGACAGAAACTGCTGGGCGCCATCACTGAGTTTCTGACTCAGAGGTTTGAACACTTGCATTTCTAGTGATTTCCCAGCTGATGCTGACGCTGTTGGCTTCGAGAACACATCCTGAAACTAAAAAGTAGAAATGGAAATGAAAACAGGATGGAAAAATAGTAATACTTTCTACTAGATGTAGGAATAATCTCTATATATTTATTATTTTAATTGTTTTTTATCTAGGAGAATTTGGAATATGAAAATGAGTACCCAAAAGATCAGTCTGATGTTTCAATTTGAATAAGTAATTCAATTATTGGTGTAAACTTACAGTTTCAGGACAAGAAGTATAAGAGTGTTCAATCCCAGGTGAAAGTAGTATTGGGATATTTAAGAGATTAAAAAAATAGTCATAATTAATGACTAAGCCAAGTGTAAATTCAATTCATTAGATACACAAGATTTATTTTGGTACTTGGGAAGGTTCGCTTATTAGACAAACCACTTAGAGAGAAAATTGTTGTATATGCAGTTTAAAGTGCTTACAAGAATTTAATTAACCAAGTTCTTTTTTTTTTTTTTTTTTTGACAGGCAGAGTGGACAGTGAGAGAGAGAGACAGACAGAGAGAAAGGTCTTCCTTTGCCGTTGGTTCACCCTCCAATGGCCGCCGCGGCCAGCACACCGCGTTGATCCGAAGGCAGGAGCCAGGTACTTATCCTGGTCTCCCATGGGGTGCAGGGCCCAAGCACTTGGGCCATCCTCCACTGCACTCCCTGGCCACAGCAGAGAGCTGGCCTGGAAGAGGGGCAACTGGGACAGAATCCGGCGCCCCGACCGGGACTAGAACCTGGTGTGCCGGCGCTATAAGATGAGGATTAGCCTAGTGAGCCGCGGTGCCGGCCTAATTAACCAAGTTTTAAAACCTCTTTTAAAGGTGTTGTTAAAAGTCATGACATTGGCCGCCGCTGAGGCTCACTTGGCTAATCCTCCACCTGCGGCGCCGGCACACCAGGTTCTAGTATCAGTCAGGGTGCCGGATTCTGTCCCGGTTGCTCCTCTTCCAGTCCAGCTCTCTGCTGTGGCCCAGGAGTGCAGTGGATGATGACCCAAGTGCTTGGGCCCCTGCACCCGCAAGGGAGACCAGGAGGAAGTACCTGGCTCCTGGCTTCAGATCAGCGCAGTGCACCGGCCACAGCATGACGGCCGTAGCAGTCACTTGGGGGGTGAACCAATGGAAAAAGGAAGACCTTTCTCTCTGTCTCTCTCTCTCTCTCTCACTTTCTAACTCTGCCTGTCCAAAAAAAAGAAGTCATGATATTAATAAACATGTGAATAAATAATATCATAAGATTTATAATTTGGAATTACTTTGAAGTTCAAGGAAGAACTACGATTTGATTTAAAATATCTATGAAACAAATAATTTTTTTTAAAAAAAAGCTCCCTCTGGGCAATAATTTTGGTACACAAAAGCCACCCTCAAGGCTATTAAATTTATACTGTAAGCCTTCAATTGCATGAGAAACTCTTTTTTGTTCATCTATTCCAGCACTATTTATAGTGCTGGGGAAGAAGTTATACTAGGATGCATGGATAATATGCCACATGTTACTTCTTTTTTTTTTTTTTTTTTTTTTTTGACAGGCAGAGTGGACAGTGAGAGAGAGAGAGACAGAGAGAAAGGTCTTCCTTTGCCGTTGGTTCACCCTCCAATGGCCGCCACGGCCGGCACGCTGCAGCCGGCGCACCACGCTGATCCGATGGCAGGAGCCAGGTACTTCTCCTGGTCTCCCATGGGGTGCAGGGCCCAAGCACTTGGGCCATCCTCCACTGCATTCCCTGGCCACAGCAGAGAGCTGGCCTGGAAGAGGGGCAACTGGGACAAAATCCGGTGCCCCGACCGGGACTAGAACCCGGTGTGCTGGCGCCGCAAGGTGGAGGATTAGCCTAGTGAGCCGCGGCGCGGGCCTACATTTTCTTTTTAATAACGTCCTCTTTTCCCTAGTTTAGGAATCAGAGGAAGTACAAGGGTATTTCAAAAAGTTTGTGGAAAATGGAGATAAAAATAAATTTGTTTGTGGAGCAGGCATTGAGTCTGTCGGTTAGAATATGTACATCGCATACAGGAGTGCCTGGGTTCAATGCCTATCCCTGGCTTTTGATTCCATCTTCCTGCTAATACAGACAGGAGTGATAGGTCAAGTAATTGAGTTTCTGCCACCTACGTGGAAGACCTGGATTGTGATTCTAGCTCTTGGCTTTGACCTTGCTCAACTGTGGCCATTGGGAACATTTGAGGATTCAACCAGTGGATGGGAGCTCTGTTTGTCTTTCTTTTACATTTTAAAAATTAAATTACAAATAAATTTATTTTGGTGCAAAACATTTTTAAATCAATGCATGGTTTTTCATAATACACATTTCCCATGAACTTGAAGAATGCATTTTATTCTGCTGGTTTACAACTTCTGCTGTATAAAACATTTTTGAGGCACTCTGCAATACTGATGAGTGGATCCTTGCTTGGTGGTCTACATCTACCATTCCATTAGCTCCCAGGGAGTAACTCCAAGTTTTAAGGTGTGAGTTTAGGGAAAGTGTCAAAGGTTTAAGAAAGGTAATTAATTTCATGACTATGTTGTCTTGTAAGCATACTTAGCATGCTGTGGGTCATAAGATCATAACTATATTAGTCCTTCAAAATCTTATTTTTCTTCCATCCTTTGCTTGACCAGCAGAAATTGCAATATTTCTTTAAACTCTCCATTTTCAACTATTTCTTTAAATCTTTGCACTCTCAGTCAGTGATCATTGGGAGAGTAGCAATTCAGTTATCTTCCATGAAACTGGGCTCCAAAACAACAGCTTCAATAATAATCGCATGGAAAGTAACTCAACAGCAGCTACTTTCGGTGGACAGACTGGCGGGCCTTTTCAGAATGAGGGAAAATTCTCTCTCCTTTGGGGATATGCTCAGTCAAGGCTGTCCTTAACTACACTGCACAGGCTACAATGTGTGATAGGTCACTTCTGGATGCAAAAGCATATGAGAATACACATATGTATATACATACATGTTCACTCATACACACACACACACACACACACACACACGCTGTTTCTCCTAGGCTACACTATTATCATCAGATTAACTAAAGTAATCTTGGAGACGCCTTCACAGGAAGTAGGTAACAACAATCCCTTTTCGTGCCTTCAGCTTTGCCTCCCAATCTTCGCAGGGGCTCAGGCTCTCCAGCATTATGTAGGAAGTTGCTCTCTCCTCTCGTAATGTGCATGTGGTCAGCAGTCTCTTCGTGTACATGCATCCTTCATGTACAAAATGTATGGGAAGGGGACAGTTTCCAGTGCCTTTTACCTTTAGAGAGATTTACCAGGCTCTCGTCTTAACATAGTGCATATAAAATGGCATTTTTGAAGTGATGGACAAACTCTGCCCACTAGCCGTAAGTAAACCCCAAATTTCAACTGGGTGTCCCACAGGAAATGTGACCTTCATCTCACTCATAACCAACAGAGGCTTAACCTAGAAGCTTGCCTATCCCACAGATAAAATGAGCACTGCACACATGTGCAAATATTTGTATGAAAATATCTCATTTTTCCATGGCAAAAAGAATTTTCATCTTTAAACCTATAGACTGGAAGGGCTTATTACTTTAGCATTTAACCAGGTTTATTTCCTGAATGTAAATTTTCAAATATACAACTTCCATATATTTATTAGTCAGCAAGTTACTTTTCCAAAGTGACTAATCACAACAATGTAAGAGTTCTCAATATTGATTCTGTAATGGTAATTACAGAATTAATGTGTAATTAAGCACATAACTGCACAAAACACTTTTCCTTGGATTCAAAACTTATTATGAGGAAAATGATGTGGACTAGTAGTTTACTACAATTTTACTTAGTAATAGTAGCAAACTGCAGAATAGTTTTCTAATTTTTTCCCTAATGGCAAAAACATGACTCTTGAAAAAAAATCACAAGTAGGTGAATTAAAAAAGCTTCTACTTGCAAGGAACAGGAAATATAACTTGCTTAACAAATAAGGGCACTGATTGTCACATAACAAATAGTCCAGGGCAGAACAGGCTTTGGGGTTTGTTGATTGATGGCTCATTTTGTTAAGATCCCTGATTCATTTTCTTTTTCTGCTCTCACAAATACACATTAGCTTCATCCTAAAGCTAATTACCCTTATTTCAGTAGAGAGAAAATACTCTCTCAAAAACCACGAAATCAAAGAACTTCCCATCAGTGAACTTGGATCAATGTAAGTCACCAGCCCATCTCTGCTCTGATACAAACCAGCAGGGTTTTGCCATGCATCAACAAGCCTCAACCAGTTTTATTACACCTTTCCTCGTGACAGGAAAGGTCCACAGTGTTTGGTAGAAACATGGATCTATGAGACCCCAGACTTAGACCAAGCGAATCAAAATTCCAGAAGAGTCTGATAATGTACATATTTAAGAAACTTCTCAAGTGAATCTTAGAAGTAGTGGACATTTGAGAAACCAGTAAATGGATCAGATTTTCAAGCTGGAGTTGAGATGAGGTCTGCCTAGTCATTTAGGGGAAATGTAGACACCTGAATAAATAGGGGTTCAGCTTGGATGGAGGAAAGCAGAATAGATTCTGGGTTCCAATCAGCAGTAATAAGCAGATCAAGAGCTTTTATCTTGGTCCCTTACTTTGAGCTCTTCTCCATGTATGATGCCTCTCCAGCTCTGTCTTCATGGTTTCCCTTCTCTTCCCATAACAAAGTTTGAACTTATTAAAATGTATTCCAATTAAAGGGCAAGACTGATAGCAACTATTTAAAATACTGAAACCTAAGGATCACTATTAGGAAAAATAATTTTTTTCTCTGACCTTCCCCCACATTCTAAAATACCAGCTCATGGGTTATAGCCTACTTGGCCTTCATGGAAAGCCAGTTCACCTAATGGCATACAATCCTGCCAGGAAGAACTCTTACAGATTTATAGAATTTCTTCCCATGTTCCACATTAAGTCAAACAGCCCAGCACATTGTCACTAATAAAATAATGATAAAATATGTTAACTCTTCTATGGTTGAACATATCAAGGAGCTTCAAAACGTACATGGGAAATAGAATTAAAAGATGTTTATTTTCAGTACAAATTTTTAAAAATACATGAATAGGAGGGATGTTTAAAAATTTCAGGGAGATGTACATATTAAAAAGCTATGCATGGATTTCAAAACTTTTTACATCAAAATAAGCAAATTTTTTTTATTTTATATATACTTTTTTTTAAACTTTTATTTAATGAATATAAATTTCCAAAGTACGACTTATGGATTACAATGGCTTCCCCCCCATACAAATTTTAATTCCATTTTCCATGAACTTTTTGAAGTTCCATCACATATCCTTTTTAAAACAGATATGCATATACTCCCAGAAGACACAACCAGAAATGAGAAATATCCTTTTTACTCCCAGACACTAGCAATTTTTCATTAGGGCAAATGCTGGGTATAGTGTCATTGACTGGATGTTTTATATGCTGTTAACCATTAAGCTTATAGAAGAAATACTCATTAAATCTATGATTAGTTTCTAAATGTGGGTCAGGAGATGAAAAAAGGGACAAAACCAACCCCCAAATCACTCTTCTGTCATCCATGTCATGGCCTGTCATCATTTCACATCATTATCTCTCGTCATGCTCCTCACGCCCAACCCAGACCTTAACTGGAAACAAACATCTCTTGCGTTATTCTCTAGAAGACCGGCTCCTGAATGTGCAGCCAGACAAACACAGAAGACTGTCAGAGGTCAAAAAAGAAGAGGCAAGCAAATGTCCCCAATACATTGAAATCCTTTTCACATTTCCCAGAGAAGGATGAGAAATCGTACATCCTTTCTGTGAAAACAGCCACTTGACCTAGGGGAACAGCTTCATCTTTAATATCTATAGACAAGAGTATTCATCTTATTCTTTGTTATGTGGCTCTGTGCAATTCACTCTATGGTCGCATTACTTATCTTGTACCAAATGAACTCTGGTTGAGGCTCCGGATCATTCACATGGAAACATTTTCTTATTTAAGTTGATTATTTTATAGCTATAACATGGAGAAAAAACACATTGAACATACATTTATAGGCTTTAAAAATAAATTCATGTGTAATTGAGGAACTTTGCTCAAATTAATCCCATATTTTCCAATATTCCAATGGTCCTTTTCCACCATAAATGCTTATAAATGAAAGTGTGTATTTTCTATCCAGTTCCTCACTCAACTTGTTTATCTTTCCCTGTTAGTAGGTGAACTACAGGGCGCTTCAAAAACTATAATGGAAAAATAAAATTAAAAGCTTACTTTGGTACAAAATTTTTGAAATCTATGCATAATTGTTCATAATATACATTTGCCATGAATTTTTTGAAGTATCTTCAGTTACAGTATGATTTTGTATTGTACATTTTCCTATACCATTAGAGCAAAGATTTTGTTCAGTTCATATTGCTTTGTGCCTCTGAGTGCACCATGCATACAATAGATGCCAAAATATTTAATGAAGTCAACCATATCTAAGTTCTACCCAAGAGCACTGCCAAGTACTTGTGTCCCTACCATCAACGCTGGTGACCAGCTTGGAGTTTCTGGCTCCTAAATGAACATGAACCAGCCCTGGCTATTGTCATTTGGGAAGTAAACCAGCAGATAGAAGATTCTCTCCCTTCTTTCCTCCCCAACTCTCTCCCTTCTTATCACTCTGTATTTCATATTAATAAATATATCTTAAAAACAAAAACATGTGAGCCGGCGCCGCAGCTCACTAGGCTAATCCTCCACCTAGCGGCACTGGCACACTGGGTTCTAGTCCCGGTCGGAGCGCCGGATTCTGTCCCGGTTGCCCCTCTTCCAGGCCAGCTCTCTGCTGTGGCCAGGGAGTGCAGTGGAGGATGGCCCAAGTGCTTGGGCCCTGCACCCCATGGGAGACCAGGAGAAGCACCTGGCTTCTGCCTTTGGATCAGCGCAGTGTGCCGGTCGCAGCGCGCCTGCTGCGGTGGCCATTGGAGGGTGAACCAACAGCAAAGGAAGACCTTTCTCTCTGTCTGTCTGTCTCTCTCACTGTCCACTCTGCCTGTCAAAAAAAAAAAAAACAACAAACAAACAAACAAACAAACAAAATGTGTATCACAAAGTCTAAAAGATTACTCTCAGATCCCTTATACAAAATTTTTGCTGACCTCTGGTCATTTGCAATATCTCTCTTTATATGGAACACTACATCCTTCCTATACATACATGCATTTTGTTAGTGAACTGGTAGATGGAGAAATTTCTCTTCCTTTGTCTTTCTGTCTCCCAAATATATTTTTAAGAAGAAAACCAATCTAAAATATAAATATGATCTTGTCAATTCTCTGACTTCTTCCCTGAAATATTCATCAGCTGACCATCTTTTGTAGTGCATATATGAGATTTCCAAAACATCAAGCAAAAAGGCATTTCCCAGAGTGTGGTGGGAGAAGGCCATGCCAGGAGGGCCACTGGCAATGCGAGCGTCAGTTACTCAGGAATGGCTTTGGAACCCACCTGGCAAAGGAGCCTGCCTGGCAACAGGCAGAGATTGGTTAGGGCATAAACAACTTTCCTTAGGTATTCTTCACAAGTTTGCCCTTATGCCATAGCCAGAATCCCAAGATGGATTCTCAAAATACTCATAACCTTGTGTCCACAGCACATATAATCCTCTGCCTCTAGTGTGGATGGAACTGGTGAACATGAAGAAATACTTTCTCTCTTAATTATGTTGTGTTGTATGGCAAAACATGATGGTATCTTCACTTTGTAACTGTCTTACAATTATGTAAGATTCCTTTGTTATAGACTGGGGAGAGAGTGGAGGCAAAAAGTCACCTAAGAAGTGATTCCCATGGCAAGAACCAGAGAATGCCTTCTTTATTTTTTAACTTTTATTTAATGAATATAGATTTCCAAAGTACAGCTTATGGATTACAATGGCTTCCCCCCCATAACGTCCCTCGCACCCGCAACCCTCCCCTTATCCACTCCCTCTCCCCTTCCATTCACATCAAGATTCATTTTTGATTCTCTTTATATACAGAAGATCAGTTTAGCATATATTAAGTAAAGATTTCAACAGTTTGCTCCCACACAGAAACATAAAGTGAAAAATACTGTTTGAGTACTAGTTATAGCATTAAATCTCAATGTACAGCACACTAAGGACAAAGATCCTACATGAGGAGTAAGTGCACAGTGACTCCTGTACCAGAGAATGCCTTCTAAGATCTGAGAGTGGTCCCAGGCTGACAGCCAGCAAGATGATAGGAACCTCACTAAACCAATTACAAAGAAATCACTTGTGCTAACAAACTGAGTGATCTTGGAAGTAGACTTCTCTCTCCTTCAGGCTGCAGATGAGGACACAGATGGCCAACTTTCATTTTAGCCTTGAGTTCCTGAGTTAAGGATACAACTAAAACATACTAGAATCCTGACCCATGGAAATTGTGGTAGAAATCCGTGTTGCTCTATGCAACCTAGTTTGTGTTGATGTTACTGTTCAGCATTAGAAAATAGATCATATTACTTGAAACAAAATAAGTATTTAAACTTTTCTTTAAGGTTGAAAAGACACTGTTTTGAAATGGCAGTGCCATCGTTCTGATCACTGCAGTAGGAATACCTCCTGTGTTGTCTTTGGGTTGACAAGTATCAGATCCTTTGTTTTTTAAAGATTTATTTTATTTATTTGAAAGGTAGAGTTACACACACACAGAGAGACACAGAGAGAGAGAGAGAGAGAGAGAGAGAGAGAGAAAGAATCTTCCATTCTCTGCTTCACTCCCCAAATGACCGAAATAGCAAGGGCTGAGCCAAGCCAAAGCCAGGAGATGAGAGTTTCTTCCAGGTCTACCACGTGGGTGCATCTTCTGTTCATTACCCAGGCACATTAGCAAGGAGCTAGACCAGCAGTGGAGCAGCCAAGACTCAAACTGGCATCCATGTTGGATGCCGGCACTGCAGATGGCAGTTTAACCTGCTACGCCATAGCACCAGCTCTCAGATCCTTTATGATGTGGATATCCCATGAGAGAAGTTCATGATCAGGATCTGTAACTGTGCAGTCATCTCCTGGTTTTTTGCGCCAGAGAAATGAGGATGCTAATGCATTTGTGTAGATTGGATTATTGATTCTACATCCCTGAGTTCAAAATGTCTTCAGGGCCAACTAGATAATGAAGCAAATGGTTCAGTTGTTTGTGTGAGCCCAGTTTAAATTCTTGTGTGCCAAGGTTTAAAATGATATTAAGTGGAATTGTAAAGCCTGCTATGGAAAGAAAATCTTCATCTTAAGGAATAAATTTAGTAGTTAGTGTACCAGTCAGGAAAACATAGGTTATTTGGTAATATAATCTCTAAATATTAGAGGCTTATAAAAATGAAAGTTCAATTCTTGCTCAAAACCCATGTCCATCCTAGTGTGCCTGAATTCCTGCTGTAGTTCTGTCCTCTGCTTTCCTGTTTCCTGGGGCAGGAAAAAACTAAACATGGCAAATCATGCAGTGACTCCTGAAGCTCTGCTTGGAACTGCCACATATCTCCAGCGCTCACACTTCATTGGCTAAAACAAGTCATATGGCCTGTATACATCAAGCTTCTCCAAAGAAACAGAACAAATCAGATATATGTGTGTGAGTATATGTGAGTGTGTCAGTGTATATGTGTGTGTGAGTGTGTGTGTGTGTGGATGAAAGAGAGAGACAGAGAAACAGAGAGAGACATGGGGGCAGTCATGTTACTGTGGAAGTTGGCAAATCCAAATCAGCAAGAGAGGCTGGCAGGCTGGCTACCCTGGAAGGAGACGAGGTTGCATCTCAAGTTCAAAGGCAATCTGCTGGAAGAATTCCCTTTTCCTCTGAGAAGTTAGTTTTTTTTTTTTTTTCCTTCTAAGTCCTTCAAGTGATTGGACAAGGATATACACCTTGTTCAAAATCTATTGATTTAAATACTATCTTCATTTGAACAGTATCTTTATAGATATGTCTACAATAGCATCTGACCAAATATCTGGGTACCATAGCCTAGCCAAATTGCCACATTAAACTAAATATCACAGAGCCAAATGTAACTACTAAGGAAACAAGGAAATGGAGGGCAGCCATAGGTTTGGTAGAGAACTGTAATTATTTGGTAAATGATAAATTGAAAGAAGATAAAGAAACCAGAAATGTCTGTTTTACCATCATATCTAGTTCCCTGAACTAGACAAAGAATAAAATCAGACACTGCTGAGTATGTTGTCAAGACTAAAAAAATAAATTAAGATAAAGGTCTAGGGGGATGCTAGGGAGGGTTTTGGCATCTTGTGTGTACAGCAAGCCTCCAAGATTGATGCAGCTCTGAACATCATGAGCGCCCAGGCTACTACTCCAGTTGTGCTGCTATAAAAATGCCTTCATGCCGAATTTTATTTCTTACATTTTGGCAACTGGGAAGCCATAATCAGGGTGCTGGCAGGTTCACTGTCCAATGAGGGTTCACTACCTGCTTCACAGACAGCATTTTCGCACTGCTTCTTCAAATGGTGAAAGGATGAAACCAGCTCTCTTGGGCATCTTTTGTGAGGGCACTTATCCCATTCCAGAGGGCTCTGCTGTCAGGACCTCAGGCCTTCCTGGGGGCACCTCCTCTGCCTGTTGCCTTGGGGATTAGCTTTCTCTATGAATTTGGGGAAGACACAACATTCAGACCACAGTACCAGCACAAGGTTTGTTTGAAGAACTCAAGGAGGTGACTAAAAGACTGAAAAAACAAAGGGGGCTTCAGAGGAGCATGTTTTACTTAATAAATGTAAGGTGCTATTAAATATTACAATTATATATACATATCGTATTTAAGAAAGGTAAGGGTAAAAACAATCATGGTGTTTACATTTAGTTGAAAGATAAATAGTTTTGAAATTATGATTTTCTATTACAAATTACATTTAAGCTTATATTTTATACATTTATACTACTATGAACGTATTTAAGATAAGCATCCTTTTGAACAAAATCTGCTACAGAAAATGCACAGAAACAAGCTTTTGCTCTAAAAAAAGCAACCTCTCAAATCTCTGGTGGGAGTCATATTGCCCTGAGTGAGTTCCTAATATACCATAAATTTTAAAAAAATCCATTCTATTCTCGGAGGAGATTATGGGGTTTGGAAAAAAGTATTTTCTGCTAAGATATTTATCAAAAAGCTATTTTTTCCATGCTTAACATCTAAAATGACAAATTAGAGAAACAATCCACCACTTTTTAAAAATGACCTATAAACCATATTGCCAGTAGAAATACCTTAGTGTTTTATCTGAGGATATACATTAAGATGTTTTTCCAGTTAACTATAGCTGTAAGTGAACCTAAATGAAGACACAATTGTTGTTAAAGTAACAGCATGTCCCCTGAGCAGCTCCATCACTCTGCCCTGACTGTACTCACCTCTATCTACAGCATGACATGAAGCATCATCATCTCACTCCTAGATTCTTGTAATTACACCTTAACTCCTGTCCCTGCTGCCTCTCTTGTGTCCCCTATGTCAGTTCTCAAGAGAACAGTGAGACTGACATTTAAGATATAAGGGACATTGTCGCTCCCCCATTCGCGGAGGAACCACAGGACCCTGCGCTGTTCTTTTGTCTGCTCGGCCCTTCCTGGGTTTGCTGCTGGTCCTTTCCGGGTTGGCTGGCAACCCCTCCACCTCCGTGGAGGGGCGACTCCCCCTGCCACTTTCCCCACTTCCGCGGGGAGTGGCACACCGCCGGCCGGCTCTCTTGGGGGCTGCTCAGATGTTATCCAGATGTTCCTGGTGCATGTTGTCTCTCTCCTCCTTTATAGTCCTCTTCCACCAATCCCAACTCTGCTACCCACACGCCGAGCACGCTGCTCTCCTCCAATCAGGAGCAAGATCAGCTCCTGCAGCTCATCAGTCAAATTGGCGAGAGGCAGCTGTGTAGAAGTTGTTTACTCCTCTCCCAGTGCCATATTGTGGGAGAGCAGATGCATAGAATAAGTCTTAATTCCAGTAACTTAGTCTAGTCCAAGTTGCTCCCCACAGGACATCATGCCACTTCTGTGCCCACAGACCCCTAACAGCATCCCATTCCTATCAAATTCAAGGGCCATATCCTTAAAACCACCAAAAAGACCATCTGTAGCTCTCTAATCTGTCTGCTTGAAATGCTCTTCCCCAGACATAGGAATGGCAAATATCCCCCTCAACTGGAGTACTTTGCCCAAATGCCCCCTCCTTAATAAGGCCAAACCTAATCACCTTACATATAATTGGCCCCAGTTCTGGCTCTCCAGAATCCCCTTACCCTATTCAACCCTTCCTTTTTCTCTGCAACACTTCTCATCATCCAACATGCCATATAATTTTCTCATTATGTTTATCATCTTTTTCCTGCCTCCAACCCTCTTCTTTTATTTTTAGTTTTTTTTTAAATTTTTTATTTAGTAAATATAAATTTTCAAAGTACAGTTTATGGATTACAATGGCTTCCCCCCCCATAATTTACCTCCCACTCACACCCCTCCCATCTCCTGCTCTCTCTCCCATTCCATTCACATCAAGATTCATTTTCAATTCTCTTTATGTACAGAAGATCAATTCAGTATATATTAAGTAAAGATTTCATCAGTTTGCACCCACACGGAAACACAAAGTGTAAAATACTGTTTCAGTACTAGTTATAGCATTACTTCACATTGGACAACACACTAAGGACAGATCCCACATGAGAAGTAAGTACACAGTGACTCCTGTTGTTGACTTAACAATTTGACACTTTTGATTATGGCGTCAGTAATCTCCCGAGGCTCTAGTCATGAGTTGCCAAGGCTATGGAAGCCTTTTGAGTTCGCTGACTTCGATCTTATTCCAACAGGGTCATAGTCAAAGTGGAAGTTCTCTCCTCCTTTCAGAGAAAGGTACCTCCTTCTTTGATGGCCCCATTCTTTCCACTGGGATCTCACTCACAGAGATCTCTCATTTAGGTCTTCTTTTTTTTTTCCAGGGTGTCTTGGCTTTCCATGCTTAAAATGCTCTCATGGGCTCTTCAGCCATATCCGAATGTCATAAGGGCTGATTCTGAGGCCAGAGTGCTATTTAGGAATCTGGCATTCTATGAGTTTACTGTGTATCCCACTTCCCATGATGGATTGTTCTCTCCCTTTTTGATTCTATCAGCTAGTATTACCAGACACTAACTAGACTTGTTTGTGTGATCCCTTTGACTCTTAGACCTATCAGTGTGATCAATTGGGAATGGAAATTGATCACTTGGACTTGTGAGATGGCATTGGTACATGCCACCTTGATGGGATTGTATTGGGATCCCCTGGCATGATTCTAACTCCACCATTTGGGGCAAGTCCGATTGAGCATGTCCCAAATTGTACATCTCCTCCCTCTCGTATTCCCACTCTTATATTTAACAGGGATTATTTTTCAGTTAAAATTTAAACACCTAAGAATAATTGTGTGTTAATCACAGAGTTCAACCAATAGTACTACAACGAAACAAAGAGACAATACTAAAATGGATAAAGTATTACATTGTACATCAACAGTCAGGACAAGAGCTGATCAAGACACTGTTTCTCATAGTGTCCATTTCACTTCAACAGGTTTCCCCTTTGGTGCTCATAAGTTGTCACCGATCAGGGAGAACATATGATATTTGTCCCTTTAGGACTGGCTTAATTCACTCAGCATGATGTTTTCCAGATTCCTCCATCTTGTTGCAAATGACCGGATTGCATTGTTTTTGACTGCTGTATAGTATTCTATAGAGTACATGTCCCATAATTTCTTTATCCAGTCTACTGTTGATGGGCATTTGGGTTGGTTCCAGGTCTTAGCTATTGTGAATTGAGCTGCAATAAACATTAATGTGCAGACAGCTTGTTTGTTTACCAATTTAATTTCCTTTGGGTAAATTCCAAGGAGTGGGATGGCTGGGTTGAATGGTAGGGTTATCTTCAGGTTTCTGAGGAATCTCCAAACTGACTTCCATAGTGGCTTAACCAGTTTGCATTCCCACCAACAGTGGGTTAGTGTCCCTTTTTCCCCACATCCTTGCCAGCATCTATTGTTGGTAGATTTCTGAATGTGAGCCATTCTACCTGGGGTGAGATGAAACCTCATTGTGGTTTTGATTTGCATTTCCCTAATTGCTAGTGATCTTGAACATCTTTTCATGTGTCTGTTGGCCATTTGAATTTCCTCTTTTGAAAAATGTCTATTGAGGTCCTTGGCCCATCTCTTAAGTGGGTTGTTTGTTTTGTTTTTGTGGAGTTTCTTGATTTCTTTGTAGATTCTGGTTATCAACCTTTTATCTGTTGCATAGTTTGCAAATATTTTTTCCCATTCTGTTGGTTGCCTCTTCACGTTCCTGACTGTTTCTTTTGCAGTACAGAAACTACTCAATTTGATGCAATCCCAAATGTTAATTTTGGCTTTGACTGCCTGTGCTTCTGGGGAATTAAGGAGATGCTGGCTTCATAGAAAGAATTTGGGAGGATTCCCTCTTTTTCAATTGTTCTGAGTAGTTTGAGAAGAATTGGAGTTAGTTCTTCTTTAAATGTCTGGTAGAATTCAGCAGTGAATCCTTCTGGTCCTGGGCTTTTCTTCGTTGGGAGGGCCTTTATTACTGTTTAATTTCTGTCTCAGTTATGGGTCTGTTTAGGTTTTCGATGTCTTCCTGGTTCAATTTAGGTAGGTTGCATGTGTCCAGGAATCTATCCATTTCTGATAGGTTTCCCTGTTTGCTGGAATACAAGTCCTTGTAGTAATTTTTGATGATTCTTTTTATTTCTGTGGTGTCTGTTGTTACATTTCCTTTTTCATCTCTGATTTTATTGATTTGGGTCTTTTCTCTTCTTTTTTCAGTTAGTTGGGCCAATGGGGTGTCAATTTTGTTTATTTTTTCAAAAACCAGCTCCTCGTTTGGCTGATTTTTTGTAATTTTTTTTTTATTCAATCCTGTTGATTTCTTCTCTGATTTTAATTATTTCTCTTCTCCTACTAGATTTGGGTCTGGTTTGCTGCAGATTTTCTAGATCCTTGAGATGCATTGAAAGCTCATCTATTTGGTGCCAATCCAATTTCTTGATGTAGGCACCTATTGATATAAACTTTCCTCTTAACACTGGTTTTGCTGCATCCCATAAGTTTTGGTATGTTGTGCTGTTATCCTCATTTACTTCCAGAAAATTTTTGATTTCTCTTTTAATTTCTTCTATGACCCATTGTTCATTCAGGAGCATGTTGTTCAATCTCCATGTGTTTGCGTATGCTCTAGGGATTCCTGAGTTGCTAATTTCCAACTTCATTCTTTTATGGTCTGAGAAGCTGCATGGTATGATTCTAATTCTTTTGAATTTGCTGAAACTTGATTTATGGCCTAGTATGTGGTCAATCCTAGAGAAGGTTCCATGAACTGCTGAGAAGAATGTAAATGCTTTATGTGTAGGATGAAAAGTTCTGTAGATATCTGTTAGATCCATTTGGGCTATAGTGTTATTTCAATCTACTGTCTCCTTGTTGATCTTCTGTCCTGTTGATCTGTCTATTTCTGAGAGTGGAGTATTGAAGTCCCCCAGTACTATTGTATTGGGGTCTAAGTCTCCCTTTAAGTCCCTTAACAAATCTTTTAAATAAACCGGTGCCCTGTAATTAGGTGCATACACATTGATAATTGTTATATTTTCCTGTTGAATTGATCCCTTAATCATTATATAGTGCCCCTCTTTGTCTCTCCTAACAGTTTTTGTGTTAAAGTTTATGTTGTCCGATATTAAGATGGCTACGCCCGCTCTTTTTTCATTTCTGTTGGCATGGTATATCTTATTCCAGCTTCACTTTCAGTCTGTATGCATCTTTGCTGGAAAGATGTGTTTATTGTAAGCAGCAAATAGATGGGTTTTGTTCCTTAAGCCAATCAGCCAATCGGTGTCTTTTAACTGGACAGTTCAGGCCATTAACATTCAATGTGACTATTGATAAGTGGTAACTTTGCCCTGGCATTTGCCAAAGATATTTTCTGATATATGTTTTGAACTTCCTGTGATCTTTTGGTGTGAGATTTCCTTCTTTTACTTCTTTCATATTGATGACCGTGTTTCTGTGTTTCTGTGTGCAACACATCTTTAAGCATCTTTTGCATGGCTGGACGAGTGGCAACAAATTCAATTTCTGTTTGCTATGCTATGAATGGTCTTTATTTCAGCTTCGTTCACAAATGAGAGCTTTTCAGGATATAATATCCTGGGCTGGCAGTTTTTCTCTCTTAGTACCTGGGCTATATTTCGCCATTCCCTCCTAGCTTGTTGGGTTTCTGATGAGAAGTCAGCTGTGAATCTAATTGGAGATCCTCTGAAAGTAATATGACGTTTCTCTCTTGCACATTTTAGGATCTTTCTGTTTCACTGTGGTGAGTTTAATTACAACGTGTAGTGGTGAGGATCTCTTTTCGTCATGTTTACTAGGGGTTCTATGGGCTTTCTGTACTAGGATGTCTCTGTCCTTCTCCAAACCTGGGAAATTTTCTGCTAGTATCTCACTAAAAAGGCCTTCTAATCCTTTCTCCCTCTCTATGCCTTCAGGAACTCCTAGAACCTGAATGTTGGGTTTTATAATAGTATCCTGTAGAGTCCCTACAACATTTTTTAGATTTCTAATTTCCTCTTCTTTTCTTTGGCTTGACTGTATCCTTTCCTGTTCTCTGTCTTCTAAGTCCGATATTCTCTCTTCTGCTTCACACATTCTGTTTTTTTTTTTTTTTTTTTTTGGACAGGCAGACTGGACAGTGAGAGAGAGAGACAGAGAGAAAGGTCTTCCTTTGCCGTTGGTTCACCCTCCAATGGCCGCTGTGGCCGGCGCACTGCTGCTGGCGCACCACGCTGATCTGAAGGCAGGAGCCAGGTGCTTCTCCTGGTCTCCCATGGGGTGCAGGGCCCAAGCACTTGGGCCATCCTCCACCACACTCCCGGGCCACAGCAGAGAGCTGGCCAGGGATCCGGTGCCCCGACTGGGACTAGAACCCGGTGTGCCAGCATCGCAAGGCAGAGAATTAGCCTAGTGAGCCGCGGCGCCGGCCCACCCATTCTGTTTTTAAGACTCTCTAATGTGTTTCTAATTTGATCTATTGAATTCTTCATTTCTTTATGATTTCTCGTCACTATCACAGTTTCGTGTTCTACTAGTTGTTTCATTTCATTTTGATTCCTCCTTAATATTTCATTTTCACGAGAAAGATTTTCTATCTCGTCCATTAAGGATTTCTGTATTTCAAGAATTTGTTTTTGAGAACTTCTTAATGTTCTTATCAATTTTTTGAGATCCACTTCTTGCATTTCTTCTATCTCATCATCTTCATAATCTTGAATTGGGGTGTCTTTTTCATTTGGGGGCGTCATAGTGTCTTCCTTGTTCTTATTACCTCGGTTTTTGCGTTTGTTGTTTGGCATATTGGAGATATTTGATTTTTCCACTGTGGTGTTTTTTCTTGTTATACTATGACTCTAGATTAAGTGGACTGTCTGTTTTTGATGGAACCTTAGAGGCATGAGATGGGTGTGGCCTGAGAGCTCTGTCTGGTTCCTCAGTGTTAAGGGTGTGCCAAAGGTAACACTCCCAGGTTAGGCGTGGTAAATATCTCTCTCTTTCTTTCTTTTTTTGATTCGAAAGGGAAGTAATTCCGCACAGCTGAACAAAATTGGAGGTAGTTAGCAGGCAAATGATATACCCACAGGAGCCAGAGATCAGAAGCTCTTTCCCAAGGACCACACAGGGAATCTGTCCTGCCCTCAGTGTGGGCTCTAATTCTCCTGCAGTCTCCCACTGGGTTGCTGCCAAGGTTACTGAATTGTAGCGTCTCTGAAGAGTATTCACGTGAATTCCGTGAGTTCTCTCCCCCACCGTCTCTTTTTTCATAGTCTCAGTTCAGTAGCACCACACATTCACTAGGTCCTAATCTCCTGTTAATTCACACACACACACCCAGAGTTAGGTTTTTCTGCTAGGCTCAGGGCCGGTGCAGACCTGAGGTTGCCCTGCTTATGACGTATGTCCAAGATGGCACCTGCTCTTTGTCTTGCTCGCCTATGAGAGGTGAGCAGAGAGAGAGAAACTCGTGTCTGTATCAGTCACTTTTTTTTTTCTCTCTCTCTCTTCTAGTTAGCCTGGTGAACTTTTACCCATGGGGTCATTCCCTCTAGTCTCCTCTTTCTGCTTGCCTGCCAGTGTCTCGGGCTATTGAGGTTCAGCTCACCTCGCGTTCCAGCGCTGGTGTGTTGAGTCTGCAGCTGGTGTCCCAAACTGTGGGCTCCCATGCTCTCCACGCAGGTCCACCAAAGTCTTAACTCCAGAGATTGATGTTTGCTCAAGTTTTACTGAGGCAGTTTGAGCTTTTTCAATTTTCCTCCTCCCCTTCCAGCGCTGGCACGCAGACTCTGTGCCTCTGGTGGCTCCAGTGGCTCCTGCGGCTCCCGCGGCTCGGCTTCCACGTGGTGGGTGACCTTGCTCTCCCCATAGTTCCTCAGAGTCACAGCCACTAGATCTGGAAGAGTTTCCTCTGCAATTTTTTTCCTGATCCTTTTCCTGAGGCTACCATGACTCCACTTTTATTAAACTATCTTTTCCCAGACTATCGGTGCGCGCCCTCACTATTCCACCATCTTGGCTCCGCTATCTCCAACCCTCTTCTAGAATGCAGACCCAATGAGGGCAGGGATCGGCCAATGCTCTCTGATGATGACAACTTTTTGGGACAATTCCTGGCTCCTCACAGGCACTTATAGATTTGTACTGGTTGAATAAGTGACCATAGCAACTGGCAAGTGGACAGAGATTCAGAAAGTCATTGGAAAGGAGAAACATTAATACAAATGTATTTTAATTAATATTAATAAGGATAATATTAATTGCCTTATAATTTGAACTCTAATCATTGCCTATAGATAAATGTAAAAACTCCTCTATAACTGGATAATGAATTTGGATAAATAATTTGACATTTGTTTGGATCTTTATCATTTCTAAAGTGTCTTTTAAGCAGTTATTTTTGTACAAAGAACCTACAAAGTAAGAATCATTTTCCCATTTCATGGATTCAGAAATTGAGCCTCACGAAAATCGGGAAACTCATCTATGGCTTCTGTGTGGATGTCCTCCCAAGTAAACCCTCCACCAAGTGCTGCTGTGGAAAAGGTAATTTCTATATGAGTTGGTTCATAAACCTCCCACCATCATTAGGGTAAAATGTGTAGGACTCTTTTTCTCATAGCCACATTTCACGAATTGCAAATGGACCTTTAGGGCCACCTTTCATCCCTCAAGACTTCCCAACCTTTCTGTTGCTCATCCTGATGGCATCACAGCATAAAGCATGTGTAATAAAGGTACAATGTCACTGAGGAATGATGGGACTGATGCTAGACCCTAGGCCTCTTCAGAACTGAAGCTCCACTTCCAGTCAGTGGCTCTGAGTGTAGGCTTAGGGCTTGCCCACATGAGCCTTTCCCTCCTACACATTTCCCATTCCCAGCCCCATCTCCCTGCTGATACCCTTGGTAGCTGCATTAAATTTCCTCTAAGACACAGGAAGACAAATAGTAACAAACCATCACTGCTGAGGGTATTCAAATTCAAACTTATACCATATATAATTCAAGTTATCAGCAGGGACAAAAAAAAAACCAGTCTGAGTTAGTTTTACATGGAAACTTTTGCAGGTATTAGCAAATCAACAACTCATTATACATTGTGGGCAAGTAGAGCCAGTGTCCCCCAGAGTCTATGTGAATTGTACTGATGTGAGTCATGTTAGCAAGGACCTAATTCTGCTGCAAACCTAACTCACTTTCTTACAGTCCAATTTTTTGTTGTGAACCCTAAGAAAATTCTCATAAGCCCTATATGAGGAGCCACTTCTAACTTTCTCCAAATAAACCTCAGGTACCACCTCAATATTTTTTAAAGCAATAAATTCCAGGATATGATAAGGTTGGAGAAAAGCGTCATGATATTGAAACACAGAAATTTATAGTCAGTTATTCTGAGTTTCTGGGCTTGAGCTTAATCAAGAAAGATAGCCTGGACTGAGACTTAGGAAGCCAGAATTCTTCTCCTGGCTTTGCAACTAATCTACTAAATGACCTTAGCAAATCACCAAAACTCCGAGTTCCTGTTCTTTCATTTGTAACAGAGAAGGTTGGACTGAAAGATCACAAAGGTTCCTTCAAACTCTGAAATCCAATTAATCTGCTCTCTGGTTAATGAATGCATGCTTAATCCTTCTTTGGGAGGCTGCTGGAAGTTCTAATTGAAGAGTTCCTATGCAAAAGAAGATGCCATGTGTCTGCAGTCCTGACAGTGAGCTAAATGACCAATACCAAACTAAACACTGTACAGCCAGGGCTCAGCATGACCCTGGAGGAATGTTATTTTTCTGCTTTACAGCTAAGTAAAAGTCATCGCAGGAGAAACTAGCATAAGGAAGGTTTGACTCTAAGGGACATTTTACATGCTCTAAATATTCATTTCCTCCCATGGGCTGATGGATGACTCTTCAATACTACCCTAGCCTGCCTTATTACTCCTTTCTACTTTGTACACTGCTATCCACTCATAATATCCAGACAAGCACATGATGGAGCTTTCTTATAGGTGCTTTCAATTATACCATTTTAGCTCCAAATACCCACAAATGTAGGAAATAATTGAAATGTAAAGGTTTCAAGGCATAAAAATTACAGTTTTAGCTACTATTTAAAAGTCATGTTCAGGAGCCAGCATTGTGGCATAGCAAAGCTGTAATCTCTTTTTTTAAACTTTTGTTTAATAAATATAAATTTCCAAAGTACAACTTTTGGATTATAGCAGCTTTTCCCCCCATAACCTCCCTCCCACATGCAACCATCCCATCTCCCACTGCCTCTCCCATCCCATTCTTCATCGATTCATTTTAATTATCATTATATACAGAAGATCAACTTAGTATATACTAAGTAAAGATTTCAACCGTAATCTTTGATGCCAGCACACCCAATATGTGTGTTGCTCCAAGCCAATCAGCTTCTCCACTTCCTATCCAGCTCCCTGATAATAGCCTGGGAAAAGCAGCAGAGGATGGCCCAAGTGTTTGGGCCCCTACTACTCACACAGAGACCAGGGTGAAGCTCCTGACTCCTGGCTTTGGCCTGGCCCAATCTTGACCATGAGGCCATCTGGGGAGTAAACCAGCAGATGGAAGATCTCTCTCTCTCTCTCTCTCTCTCTCTCTCTGTAAATCTCACTTTCAAATAAATAAATAAATCTTGTTTTCAAAAAAAATATAAAAACAAGAGCTATGTTCAGAGGTCTGTGTTGTGGCACAACAGGTTAAGCTGCCACCTGCAATGCTGGCATCCTCCATTAGAGTGAGGGTTCATGTCTTGGATACCCTGCTTCCTATCCAGCTCCCAGCTAATGTAGCTAGGAAGGCAGTGTAAGATGGCTCAAGTGCTTGGACTCCTGCTACCCACATGGGAGACCAGGATAGAATTCCTGGCTTCTGGCTTGGGACTAGCCCAGATGTGGCTGCTGTGGCCATCTGGGAAGTAAGCCAATGTATGAAAGATCTCTGTCTCTCTCTTTTTATCTCTATCACTTTACCTTTCAAATAAAGAAATCTTTAAAAAGGTATGTCAATAACTGTTCATATAATAAGTAAAAATAAACACTTTATGCATCTTAAACAGCTCTGAGTAGCTCAGAAGCAGCAAATAAATTCAGTGTTCATTAACGCATAAATTTATTCACAAAATGTGATGCCTACCCTTCTAGAGAATAAAAATACATTGATACCTTAAGCAATGAAAATGAAACTACCTCAGCGGCCAGCACTGTGGAGTAGCAGGTAAAGCTGCCGTTTGCCATGCCAGCATCCCACATGGCTGCCAGTTCAAGTCCTGGCTGCTCCACTTCCAATCCAGCTCTGTGCTATGGCCTGGGAAAGCAGTGGAAGATGGCCCAAGTCCTTGGGCCGCTGCACCTGTGTGGGAGACCTGGAAGAAGCTCCTGGCTCCTGCCTTCAGATCTGCTCAGCTCTGGCCGTTATGGCCAGTTGGGGAATGAACCAACAGATGAAAGAACTCTCTCTCTCTCTCTCTCTCTCTCTGCATCTCCTTCCTTCTCTGTGTAACTCTGACTTTCAAATAAATAAATAATAAAAAAACTTCCACAAAGTTAGAAAAATAAAATCCAAACAAAGCAGCTGACACCTGTGCAATAACAAGAAGCCCAGCTGCCAGGGCAGTAGGTGGGCTATAGGAGTATATTTTAAATGAAAGTACCCATTGATGGAAAATATAAAGAACATATGTATACAACCCAGGTTTGTGTGTGTTCAGGGCTGTGGTTTTGCACCTGCTGCAAACTTCTACTATCTTATTTTTTAAGTTGATCATGATAGTATAAACATTATATATTATTTAAATACACTGAAAGCCAGAAACTAGAAGAAGGTCTTAAACAGAGTCTCATTATTTTATCATTATCTTAGAAAAGCACTGGATTATTTTCAGGACCTATTTTTCATTTCTCCTTTTTACCCCCTAGAAAAAGTACTACAATCAAATGCTGTGAGGTAATGATTAACAGAATCATTTTTCTTTTTCCTTCTCCAAATCAGAATTTCTGTGACTGGATTGTCAACAATGACATGTTTGGTAAAGATGGACTAGAATTTATATTTTAAGGTTTACCCACTTGGAAATCTGAGTTGCTTACTTGTCATTTTTATTATCATTTTAACTAAAGCATTCAAACTTGGGTGGGAATGCAAGGCATATGCTCAAGTATTCAGGTGTATAGGCAATGGTAGCAGTTGTTTGGGGGCCTGGATCTAAACATGTCTCCCAAGAGCCTGGCCATTGATAATTCTGAGGATAAAGTGCTATATTCAATTTGAAGTGAAACCACAGTAAGTGCAGAAGGGGCTAAGTAACAAATTGACCTGGCCCCCATGCTTTGCTATCAGTCATCAACTCAACAGTTCCAAGCATAGAATGGAATCTTGAGCAAGTAGAATAGAATATACATCCACCTTGTTACTTCTCTTTGGGTCACTTCTACCACCCAGAATTAGGCCACCCCCTCCTTCTCTGCCCATCTCAGATTTCCCATCATACACAAAGCTACCTTTGTCTATCTCAGATTCTACTCTCATTTCTTTTATTTCTTTTAAAGTTTATTTATTTTATTTGAGAATCAGAGTTACAGAGAGATAAAATCTAACTATACTTGAACCTCTGTTCTGCAGTGAACACAACTGCGGAGGGCTTTGTAGGGCACCAATCATCAAGTCTCTCCAAAACTTGTACCACCACTCCGGCAAAGCTTCTACTCTGAGGACTCTGAGCACTCAAAAGGTCAACAGCAAAATAGAGAAGCAAAAATAAGGTTCTCGAAAATACAGTGGGAAGGGAACAGGTCAAGTACTACAGAATAATGTACACTATTTAATTTCACCCTCATAAAAAATCCTGCAAGATGTATTTCTTTTGTGTAACTCACAGATAGAGTCTCAAAGCTGTGTTTAATCAAAGTCAGAGAGCTGACTGATTTCCCAGTTCAGGAATGCAGGGAATCAGTCCCCCTGGTTGGTGAGCAAGAAGGGAAGAAAGGACAAAAAGGAACAGAGTTGGACAAATCTAGGGAGAGGTTTACAAACTGGTTTAGCAGGCACTTAGTTCTCTGATGATACTTGTTGCCCACGCTTGGTACTGGAAATGGAAAGAGTTTATCCTTGTTGGAGAAGAAAAAAATAAATCTATGGGAGGTGTTTTGGGGGAAAACATTGCATCTTTCTTATACCGCCCATTACCTTTAATGATTTCTTCACTGAGCCACAAACAGAAAAACTAACAAATGAACCACCCAATTAAAATCGCCCTTAATTCAAATCGACTGGTGTAAGACTAATTTTCTTCAGCTTATTTAAGAAACAAGTTCACAGCTTTTCTGTCACATAAATTCAGATGAAAATTTCCCTGCCATTTTAAGAAGTTACTGAAATCTCTTAAGGATTTCCTAAAAACTAGGTGGAATAATCAATACTGGATTTGGAGCTTTGTGCTCCTCATCCTCAACATCCAAATCCTTTAAAGGAAAATGGATGTTATGTTGACATTTATTCCTTAGACAAAAACAATTCCCAGAAACAAGACATTATCATAGTATGGAAGCTTACAGTCCTGGGCTTGATTTTGTGTGATAGGATATAATTCACCTGATTTATCGTTAAAATTTTCCCATATCAAAATAACTTTAAATAAATTATTTTCCACTTAAATTTTTTTAAATCTGCAGTGAAGTGAGCAACAAACACAGGTGACCCATTTTATGTTTTCAGTTTGACACATGTGGGCATGCTCCTCCCTTCAAATTCTTCAAAGCCCATAGTCACACTTTATCCATTTGTTTGTGGACCTCACAGTGCCTAGGGTATTGCTACAACTAACTTGTATATCTAATGACTAGTTTGTGAATTAATTTGAAAATAAAGAGATTTTTATTTTCCCCCAATATATCTAAAAACCTTAAAACAAAATGTTCACCAAAGCAGAGGCAGCTGGCAGCTCATCAACCAACTAAACTGAGTGAACAAATGAGGTTTTTGATTATTTTAAAAACAATTTTTGAACTCAAGAGATTTTTAATACCAAGGCCCAAATATTTGTCTTTCCTTTTAAAATGCTAAGATTCAGCAAGACTGGACAGAAATTTCAGTATGACAACAGACAGATGGAGTGAGTGGTGAGCTCACCTCTGAACAGAGAAAACTTTTCCAATTTTCTGCCATCACAACCCTTTGTTGTCTTTCTTCTGTCCTGCTTCAGTCATTTATATGAGATTAAACAAAGATAAAATAATAGCTTTCAAATGGTATTCAAAATAACAAGATTCAAATAATAGTCCATTTCTTAATTACTTGAAAAGACAGTTTTTCTTTCAGTATTTCCCAGGTAGAGCCTTTAAGGGTAAAGTCTTACCAAGAAATAGAAAATGTTCAGATTTCTTTTGGTCATGGTAATTAATCACCCATCTGTTTGGTGACACAACCCATTTCTGCAGTAACCAACCCAGTGCTCGTAAACAGAGAATTTCCACAGGGAATAAACACCATTTCCAGGGGGCGAAATAAGAAAGAAAAAAACTCATTAATTTTGACATTTTTAAATTTTGCTTTTCCTCATAAAAACGTGCTTGGTAACTTTTAAATACAGAAACAGAAAAAGAGCGCTATCTCAGTTCTCCCTGAATTAATTTCTTTTCAAAGTTCTCCTCGTATAAATTCACAATGTTTACCCCCAGGTACATATTTTATTTTTCATATTAGCCCATTTCACCTATTTGAAGCTACTCTACTACTTCAAAAAGGCTATCAAGATATATTGGGCAATCTTTTCCTGAACTTAACATTCTCGTATATTAAAGCTTACATTCTATTTAATTTTTTTGTCATTCATCATGGGTTCATAATAGACACAGACCTTGTCTTGGTAATGCCCATTTCCCATTGACGCTGTCGCATCCCATTTTAAAATTAATTTATTTGAAGAAGTTTTATTAACCTGCAACACTTATACATTTTCACTAAGTGTAATACAATATTTCAACAGAAACACACAACATGAAGCAACCATACCAGGCAACTACCCACTCCATTTCCTTATTTCTTCATGCTGGAGCCTATCGACTCCTCTCTTTTAATGATTTATTCAGTATGCAATGCACTGTTGTGAACTACAGTTATTGCACTGTGCTTTGGAACACTAGAACTTGTTACTTCCATCTGACTATGTCTCTGACCATCCAACTTCCCTCTATGTCTCCTCTCCCTCTTTCTAACCTCTAGTAATCAATGTTTTAAGTTCAGATACACATTTTTTTAAATGTACATATGAGAGAGGACATACGGTGTTTGTCTTTCTGTGTCTGGCTTAGTTCACTTATCATAATGACTTCTAGTAACATCCATTTTGCTGCAAATGTTGGGGATTCATTCTTCTTATGGATAAAAATATTCCATTTTGCGAGTATATCATATTTTCTTTACCAATTCATCCATCAATAGACATTCAATTTGATTTCATCCCCTTGCTATCATGAATAGTATTACAAAGAACATGGGAGTGCAGGTGTCTCTTTCACATTCTGATTTTATTTCTTTTGGTTATATACTCAGAAATAGATCATGTCAAATATTTTTGTTTTTAAAGAAACATCCATGTTGTTCTCTATGATTACTTTACAAATTTTCATTCCTACCAACAGTGTATAAATACTTCCTTTTCATCCCCATCATTGCCAGCAGCTTTTTGGCTTTTTGGTTACTTATTCTAACTCAAGGAAGAGGATACCGCACAGTGATTCTGATTTTCATTTCCCTTATGGCTGGTGATATTGACAATTTTCTCATGAAAATGCTCATTTTCTCATGATTTGTTGGCCATTCCTATTTATTTTTCTATTCAGACCCTTTGTCCATTTTAAATAATTTATTTAGAGTTTTTAACATTTTATTTCAGAATAGTTTTAAATTTACAACATAAAAATGGTGAGGTAGTAATTTAGAGAATTCCTCTATACCTCTCAACTCATTTCCCCCGTTAACTTCTCATATTAGTATCTTTGTCACAACTAATGAACCACATCTAGCTTCCCTGTTTATTTAATCCAAAAACTTTTATCCCTTTCAGTCTCTGGTAATCAACGCTCTGTGTTCAAACTGATTTGATTCTTTTCATTTGTTTGTTTTGTTTTAATTTTATCTCTCACATATAAGGGAGAACACATGGTACTTGTCTTTCTGTGTCTGGATTCTTTCACTCAACATCATGCCCTTTAGTTTCATCCATTTTGCTTCAAATCACAGAATTTCATTCTTTTGCATAGCTGAATAATATTCCATTGTACATATATAACATAATATATTTATCCATTCATCTGAGATGGCAGTGGGTTGATTGCATATTTCGGCTATTGTGTGAAAAGTGCTGCTGAACACACTATGGTGGTACCTCTTTGATACAATGAGTTCATGTCTTTGGATGTAGACCCAGTAATGAAATTCCTATATTATATGGCAACTTGTAATTGTAAATTTGAATCTCTATTAAGCAATCAATCAAGGAACAATTTCACTTTAATACATATTTTTAAATGACACATAGTAATTATATGTATTTAAGGGCACACACAGTCCATTTATAAAATGCTTACTGATCACATCAGGGTGATTATCATATTTACCACCTCAATCTTATTTCTTTGTGTCAGGAACACTCAAATCTTCTGCTAGCTATTTTTGAAATATTCAATTAATTTTTGTCAACCATAGTTTTCTTACTGTTCTATAGAACATTAGAAGTTACTCCTTCTGCATAACTGGCCCCCAAGCCCATTAATTATTCCCTCTCTATCCCTCCTTCTCCAGGCTCCAGTAATCTAACCACTTTTTCTAGGTCAACTTTATTAAGACAATTTAGATGAATTAAAAATAGATTACCTTTAAGGAAGCAAAGTAAAAGACCAATGCTAAATCTATAAATGCAAAGACATTGTAAAAAGTTCATGGAAAAATTAGATTAATCAGAGGTTTATTTTGGAGCCACAAATTTTTGAAATCCATGCATACTTTTCCCATGAATTTTTGGAAGTACCCTTGAATAACCTACCTTTTTTTCTTGAACCCTAGTTCAGATTGCTTCTCTACTAATATACAGTTCAGGTTGTTTTCAGGTATCCACATGATTAATGGAACAAAACAATTTTCAATCTGATTTACATTCATGCTTCTATATAATTAACTTTAATCATTAAACTCTCTCAAGACCAATGAAATAAATTTTTTTATTTAGGAAATAAATGCAAGTACCAGATTACATTGGGTCTTTACTTTTTGCTATGGCATTACTTCCCTTTATGCAGAAATTCACTGTGGGAAAATGATTAGAAAATCCTTTGCAAAACTATATTTTGTTTCTGCAAAGGCAAAGGCCTCAAGGATACAGTATAAATGCAGGGTGATAGGCTGGTTCAATATCTACTACTGCTTCCAAGTGGAAGCTCATAAAGTTAGATGATTCCTCAATAAAATGTTAAATTATAAATTCCCATCTTCCTAGACATCATTCAAGTTGACTAGGCTTCTGTGTACTCATTAATCTATTTTTTCCCTGTCCAATATTTGGTCATATCTCTTCTTTGCAATATAGTCCTGGTGATCTCATCACCACTCATCAATTCAAATCCTCTGTATAAAGACAAGTATCAGCTCTATATTTAATGTCACTCAGAGTCTAGATTTCCAGTTTTATACTGCTTTCAAGAAAACCTGATTTCTACAGACAAGATATGCATAATTAAATTCATATCCTTTCCTCGTTTTGCTTCCGCTTTCTGGTTAATGATGTCATTTTTTTTTTTTTTTATTTTTTACTTTAGAGGCAGAGAAAGAAAGAGAGAGAGGTAGAGACAGAGTTCTCATCCACTTCTTCACTCGCCAAATTACTGCAATAACTAGGTAAGGGTCAAACTGAAGCCAGGAACTGGGAATTCAATCCAGCTCTCTCATGTGGGTGGCAGGAATCCAACTACTTGAGCTCTCACAGCTGCCTCCCAGGGATCTCAGCAGAAAACTGAGTTATGAGTAGAGCTGGACTGGAGACCAGGTACTTCAATATGGGACACGGGCATTTCATCAACTAGGTGAAACACCCACTCCAACATCACCTTTTTTAAAAAAATTTTGCAGTAAGTGTTAAGGATGCTCACCAATATTCTCAGAGCTCTTCTCCTGGGCACATAAGAAGGTGCCACATATATATTCCCTTAAATTAGGCACAACCATGCGACAGCATGGGAAAAAAGCCTTTGTTGCTTTTTTTTTAACTTTTATTTAATGAATATAAATTTCCAAAGTACAGAATATGGATTACATTTGTTGCTTTTTTTTTAAGATTTATTTATTTGAAAGGCAAAGTTAGAGAGAGAGAGAGTGAGAGTGAGACACACACATACACACACACACACACACACACAGAGAGATTGATTTCCCATCCCTTGGTTCACTCCCAAAATAGCCACAATGGCCAGACAGAAACCAGAAAACCAGGAGATTCTTCCAAGTCTCTGACATGGGGACAGGGGCCCAAGAACTTGGGCATCCTCTGCTGCTTTACCAGTCACAACAGCAGATAGCAGAATCAGAAGTGGAGCAGCTGGGACTCAATCCAGCATCCATATGGGATGTAGATGCTGCAGGCAGTGCATTAATCCTCTGAACCACAATGCCACCCCTGTGGTAGACCTGGTTGAAACTCGTAGCTTCTGGCTTCTACCTGGCCACGCCTTAGCTGTTGTGGCCATCTGGGGAGTGAACCAGAAGATTTAAGATGCCTCTGTGTGTGTGTGTGTGTGTGTGTGTGTGTCTCCCTCTATATATATATAACTCTGACTTTGAAAACAAGGAAATACACCTTTTAAAAAACATAGCTGAGGGACCGGCTCTGTGGTGCAGCTGGTTAACTCCCTGGCCTGAAGTGAAGTGCTGGCATCCCATATGGGTGCCGGTTCTAGTCCCGGCTATTCCTCTTCTGATCAGCTCTCTGCTGTGGCCTGGGAAAGCAGTGGAAGATGACCCAAGTCCTTGGGCCCCTGCACCCACGTGAGAGACCCAGAAGAAGCTCCTGGCTCCTGGCTTTGGATCAGTGCAGCTCCGGCCATTGCAGCCAACTGGGGAGTGAACCATCGGATGGAAGACCTCTCTCTCTCTCTCTCTCTCTCTCTCTCTCTCTTTCTGCCTCTCCTCTCTCTGCGTAACTCTGACTTTCAAATAAATAAATAAATCTTTTACAAAAACATAGCTGAGTTGATTCTAACTGCTGTATAATTTTTCAGATATGAAACCTGATGTCACTGAATTAGTCAGGATTAAGTTAAGGTGTGTGAACACAAAAGCTTAAAATATGAATGACAAAAATACATTTTTTACCTTGACTACTGTATTATATAAAATTTGTCCAGAGGCAAGCACTGCCGGGCTTCAGTGGGGGGCTCTGCAGTCATCAGTGACTCAGGAACCCACTTCCCCGCTTTGGCTTCCAAGAGCATCCCTTGCAGCCTTTGGTTCCACTTCATCATACTGAATGGTGTGTAGTGCTCTGGCACATCCCATCCACATCTCTGCAACTGGGAGAAAGACAGGCAAGAATGAAGCTTTTTTCTTTGAATGGAAATTTCCAGCAATTGCCCCACATCCTCAAATTTAATCACATGCTGCATCCAGCTATGGCTGTTATAATCGTTTAGTTGTGTAGTAATGTGCCCAGCTAGGAGTGGGTTCTTGGCCTATCATTGGAGGGCCTGGGGTTGATTCCGGGCCTGGCTCTTAAGTCTACCTTCCCAATAATGCAGACCTGGAGAGACAGCAGTGCCAGCTTAAGTTAACTGGGTCCCTGCCACACATATGAGAAACTTGGATTGCCATCCTGACTCTTGACTTTGGCCTGTCCCAGCTGCTGCAGAAATTTGGGGAAAGAATTAGTGGATGGGAGTGCTTGCTCACATGTGTTCTCTCTCTCCTCCTCCCTCCCTCTCTCTAAAATAAGAATAAAATAATAACATGTCCAGCTAAAATTTTGAGTAATGGTAAGTAAGAAAGGGAGAACGAATGCAGAAAGGTAAATATTTGATCATTCATTTTATTAATCCCACTTTCAAAATGTCTCTCAAATCTGACTCTTCCACGTTGCCCTAATGGCCCCTGCCAGGTAGCCTTTACTAGGACTGCTGCAAACAGTTCCTGGATCCTTGGTTCCTGGTTTTCCTCAATCCTTTCCCTCTTTTCCTTAGAGAATTAGAACTTCTCGAAGTTCAATGATTAAAGTAGCTGGAAGCATTATCAGTCCATATAATCATGGATGTAGATAATCCTTTACTCCCTCCTTGAACATTCTTAATTGATTTCCCATTAACCATAAAATGTAATTTAAATTCCTAGCACAAGATGCAAGAACTTTTATTGTAAGCTTTGTTATAACATACCATTATGCCACCATCTCCCACTAAACCATGTACATTCAAATAAATTCTTCCCGCTCTCCTCCAGTAGTTAATTGCTGCTCTCATCTTTCAAGCACCAGATGAAAGATGACTTTTTTGAAGAAGACTTGCCACATTCATGTTGTTCTTCCAGGACTTTCATGTTGTCCTTTCTACTTTTCTCTACTGAAATATTATTTATATTCCTTTTCAGTACCTAGTTTTAAATTCTTATATGTTTATATTGAGCCCATGGAATCATATAGTCTTTGAATATAAGGATAGTCTTGCTTAATTTTGAACACTTAAAGGTACATGTGCAAAACGGATATTCAGGAAATGATTGTTCAATAAATTTATATCAGATTCTATGATCCAGAGGTAATATTGACGCCGGCGCCGCTGCTCACTAGGCTAATCTTCTGCCTTGCAGCGCCGGCACACTGGGTTCTAGTCCCGGTCGGGGCGCCGGATTCTGTCCCGGTTGCCCCTCTTCCAGGCCAGCCCTCTGCTGTGGCCCGGGAGTGCAGTGGAGGATGGCCCAATTGCTTGGGCCCTGCACCCCATGGGAGACCAGGAGAAGTACCTGGCTCCTGCCACCAGATCAGCGCGGTGCGCTGGCCGCAGCATGCCGGCCACGGCGGCCATTGGAGGGTAAACCAATGGCAAAGGAAGACCTTCTCTCTCTCTCTCTCTCTCTCTCTCTCTCTCTCTCACTATCCACTCTGCCTGTCAAAAAAAAAAAAAAAAATTGTACCCAGGCATTAAATGTTAAGACATGATTATAAATGATGTGTCATTTACCTCTTATATGGAATTAAGAAAGACATTGGTTCTAAATCAGATTCTCAACTTTTTCCTACATCTGTCATAATTTATCTTAAATATCCTTGATGTCCTAATTGAGAGTCTTTATCAGAGTAAATGAAACATTTTCACATTAGCTGCTTTATTGTAAATACAAAGAAGTTTGATCACTGCCTAATCAGCTAGATTAACATCTAATAAAATATATTTCCCTAGAGATCCTGGTATGTATTGGTTTTTGTAATTGACAGATATCTACATTAAATCAACAAATGGGTTCTTAGAAAATCTAAGCACACTTAGATGGTCTCATATCCTTCTAAAAATAAGCATATTAAAATGGTTGCTAGAAAATAAGGATTTTAGGAAATGAAAATGCTATGTCATAGATTTACTTCATTATTTTGAGTCAGAGGTAGTGCCCATGATACTAAGTGCAACATTATTTGGTCATCATTAGATTCAAATTCATAATGAGGTCTTTTAGAATGAAATTTGCTCTTTTCACTTAAAAGGAAGAGGTCTTAGTGCATAATCACATTTAAGTATTACAGAAGCTCTTATAATATCTAATTTCCCTGGGCAAATACCAGGAACTGTCCCCACTCCAGAAGCAAAGAGTGGGCCCTATTTGACCACAATTCTTTCAGTAAGATGAAAACCGCTCTAGCACTTTTGAACCCTTGGGCAGACTGTGATCAACAAGCTAAGTAAGAAACACTAAAAGAATCCCAGAAAAATGGAATAGAAGCCCAATTAATCAGCACCTGGAGTCTGCCAACACGATGGACATTTTAGCATATGCACCAGCAAGTTTTTTTTATTTGAGGCAATTTCAGTTGGCTTCCAAAACGATGCATTATCCAGATAAGAGGTGTGGGTTCAGAGAAGCCTGCCCCATCTCTGCAAATAAGCCATCATTTTTTTTTCAAGCACTTAAAGGGGAAATCACATATTTTAAAAAATATAATCAGATAATTCTTTAGAGTAAATTCACTAGTGCGAAAAAATTCTTAGATTTTGGAAACCTTTATGAATAAACATTGTGGAGCTGGTGTTGTGGCGTAGCCAGTAAAGCCACAGCATGCAACACCAGCATCTCTCATATAGGTGGGTGCTGTTTCAAGTTCTGGCTGCTCCACATCCAATCCAGCTCCCTGCTAATGTATCTGGGAAAGCAGCAGAAGATGGTCCAAGTGCTTGGGTCCCTGCTCCCGCATGGGAAACCCAGGAAAAGCTCCTGGCTCCTAGCTTTGGTCTGGCCCAGCCCTAGCTGTTGTGACCATTTGGAAGATTTCTCTCTCTCTCTCTCTCTCTCTGTAACTCTGTCTTTCAAATATTTTTTTAAAAAAAAGAATGAACATTGTTGGCTGGTTGGCATAGCCTTGAAGAGAGGCAATGATTGGAAATAAAATAGTTTAAATTTAAATGCTCTAAGGAAGCCAGCATATTGACTACTTGGCCAATATTGATCAAGTTTTCGGATTAAAGGATCTGTGCAAATTATGGCCACAAAAGATCCATTTTGTCTTCACATCTATTGTTTTCACAATGATATCACAAACAGTATGTTCCAAACACAATAAAGAATGCATTCATTTCTTAGCAGAAATGTGTTAAAGGCTGAAGAACTGACATTTAGTTTAATAATATAATAATTTAACCCTGTTATTTACCATTCTGAAAACATTGCCTCTGTATAATACAGTAAGAATACTGCTGCATGAACGTGGCTTACAAATGAAAGGTTAACAAACTGAGGCATATCACCTAATTACCTCATGTCACAGAATAAAAAACATTTTCATTTCCATATTTTATCCCTGAAATTGAATCACTCCGAGAGTCCAAAAAATAACTCAAAGTTTTATTGGCCCCACAGAAAATGGAAAATATAATAAAGAAGTGATTCAAAAATGGAAAAGTTCTATTAATAAATTATGCCCTTTTTCAAAAGAATATGGTCCAATTTAATTTTGAATTTAGATATTTATTTTCTGAAAAGAGGAATTTAAGAAAAACAATTTGCATCCATCTTCAGTAGTTCTTGATCTCTCTATCATTAATTTGTTTTTCTATGTGCATGTAAATGCAGTTTTAATTGTTAGTCACTGTCATAGTTTGCTAGGGCTCTGCAGACTGGCTTACATAACAGAAATTCCTTTTCTCACAATTCTGGAGGTTGGAAGTACAGATGAAGGTAACAGCAGGTTAACGTTTCTTAAAGACATTTCTCCTTGGATTGTGGATGGTCTCATTCTTGCTGCGTCTTCTCACAGTTTACTTTAGCGTCTGTGTATCCCTACTAGATCATATTCAATTAGGCATCTTAGGGTCTCCTTGAACTTGATCACCACTTTAAAGACCCTACCTCCAAACACACTTACATTCTGAGGAACTGGGGACTGAACTGAAACATATGTATTTTGGTGAATAAAATTCATCCCTTAAGAGTCACCTTGATTCCTTTTTTGATAAGGATATGTTTTTGATAAAACATATCAATTATGCATGTGCTCTAATATACACTCACCATCCTGCATCAATTGTTACAATAGGACAGGAGGCATTTGTTAATGTATGTTCCTGCCATGTAGAAAAATCTGATTTGTTTAGGATGTTCAATTGATAGAATAAAAGACAGGACTAGTAGTTAAATTGCGGTTAGCCCATATCCAACGTTACAGTACCTGAATTCATTTCAAAGCTCTGGCTCTCGATTTCAGCTTCCTGCAAATGCAGATCCTGGGAGGCAGCAGTTATGATTCCTGCACCTTTGTGTGAGACCTGGATTTTTGAAAAACCCTGTCATTTGGGGAACCTGGGGAGTGAACTAACAGATGGGAGCTTTTGCTCTTTCTCTGGTTTTGGCTGTGTGTGCGTGTGTATGTGTGTGTATGCACACGCCACTCAAATAAAAATAAATAAATAGGGGTGAGTATTTGGAGTAGTGTTTGAGATACCACTTGGGACACCCTCATCCATATCAGAGAGTCTGGTTGTCTGGTTCAGGTACTGGTTACATTACTTCTAATACACCTTCCTGCTAATGCGCACAATAGGAGACAGCAGATGATGACTCAAGTACTTGGGTCCCTTTCACTCATGTTGCAGACCTGGATTGAACTCTGAGTTCCTGGATTTCCCATGGCCTGGCCCCAGCTGTTGCAGGCATTTGAAGAATGAACCAGTGGGTAGACGGACTCTCTCTCTCTCTCTCTTTCTCTCTCTCTCTCTCTCCTCCCTATCCTCCTTCCCTCTTTCAGTCTCTCTTTCAAACAAAATGAAAAAATAAATAAAAACAAAATATCTGCTCAATAAGTTCATGAATGCACAGATCTAACAGATATAATTAGTATTGTATGCCCCACAAGCTTCTCAAATGCCACCTCACTAAACTTGAACTGATGTTCTTCCTCTCGCAAATCCTTTCCTTCAGCCACTGTCCCAGACGGAATCCTTAACCACCTCCTATTCTTTCTCCTGTCAATCATTAACTCTTGCAAATTCTACTTCATTAGTATGTGTTTAACCTATGCATTACTCTTTATTCATATCAAAAATTATATTGCCCATATTACTGCAACATATATTATTGCATTCAGTCATCTTAACCACACAAATCCATTTTTTTATGTTGGCACAGTCAACTTAGTTGCTCTCCTACTAAAATTCTTCAGTTGCTTCTATTACTTTTAGCATAAATCCTGACCTCCTTCCATGTACGGACCTGAGTGAATTCACCCTTTCTTAACCTTTTCATGTCTCACAGTCCTCCATTTCATAGCCGATTTTCCCATAATACCAAATGATGTGTAAGTCCTCAAGTTGACCACATGCTTTATCTCTTCTTGCCATTATTGTTCCTTCCTTTACTTACAATATTCTTCCAATATTCCTCTCATCTTTATTGATAGAAACGCCAAGATCTCACTTGAACTTGAGGACTCAAGGAAGGATTCAGTTCCTGCTTGAAGCTTTTTATAAGCACATTGTGTGAGTGCTTCTTATATTTCTGGTATCAAAAGATGATTAAAGGAAAAATAAGAAAACATAAACTATCAGAAACCTAAAGACGATTCCGTAAAGTAGCTGGGTCCAAAATTAAACAGTGATATCAAGATTCACTTGTTTTCATATGTGTAAACCGAAGTCCACCACAAGTTATAATGAAAGAAGACAACATTTACAAAAACAAGTTGATAAAATGCTTAGGGTAGGAGGAATTGTAAAAGATCTCTATAAAAAGAAATGTGAAAACCTGGTGAGAAATATGAGAACTTGAACAAAGAAAGAATTCTGCATTCATGACTAAGTAAACCCATGAAGATGTCACTTATCTGTAAGTGAATCATAAATTTTACATTTATCTTATAAAATACAAGTTATATTTTTAAACTGATAAGCAGATTCCAAGTGCCAAATAGAAAATTATAGGAAAATATGAGTAGTTCTTCACTTCTAATATTATACAAAACTCCAGATAGACCATATATTTAAAAATAAAATTTGAAGCCATAAAAGTAGTAGAAGGAAATAAAGGAAATATACTTCATATATACAATAATAATATGAAAGTGGCTTTTTGAAGTGTGAAAAACTTAATAAGTCAGTAATGCAATACTGACAAATTAAAATTTTCTAGATATTAAAGGCACTATAGTCAATGTACCAGGAAGACGATGACACATTCAAACTGAGTGATTTGAAGAATTTTGAATGAAAGAACTACTTGCAAAACTCAGTGGAGGATATAAGGAAGACACTAATTGTCTGAGAACTGAAGAAAAGGGAAAATAAGTGTATACTTAATCCAGAGAAAGAAATGTGGGCGTGTGGGTTGGCTGGTAGAATACAGATACCCTGCATGAATGGAGGAAGGAAACCAGTGTAATACATAGACTACCCACACTCTCCTCCCTTCTCTTACTCTTCTGTTAGTACGCATGGTTGGTAGAACTTAATCAGTATCCATCAATCACTCCAGAGAGTGTATTCTCTTGCAGTATAAAATCAGAAAAACAAAGTAATTAAAATTAAGGGTATAGTAGATGGCCTTATTGGATTTGGCATAGCAAAGAGAGTTGTGAACTGGAATATAAATTAATAGAAATTACCGGTTTGCAGAATGGAGAGAAAAGGGATTAAAGATAAAAAATGAAATATATTAAATACTATTGGAGCCGGTGCCATGGCTCACTTGGTCAACCTTCTGCCTTGCGGCACCAGCATCCCATATGGGCATGAGGTTCTAGTCCAGGATGGGGTGCCAGATTCTGTCCCGGTTGCTCCTCTCCCAATCCAGCTCTCTACTGTGGCCTGGGAGGGTAGTGGAGGGTTGCTCAAGTGTTTGGGTCCCTGCACCCACATGGGAGACCAGGAGGAGGCACCTGGCTCCTGGCTTCAGATCAGCAGCCATAGCGGCCTTTTGTGGGGTGAACCAACGGAAGGCAGACCTTTCTATCTCTCTCTCTCACTATCTAACTATATCTGCCAAATTAAAAAAAAAAAAAAGCCACCACATAGCAAAGTCCCAGCTATTCTGGCTCAGTAATGAGGTGGAGAACTAATATTAACATTTAAAAAAACATATTTTAAAAGTTCTAAAAGAAAAATAGGCATGGAAGTCTATGGCAGAAGCAATATTTGAGGCTATGTTTTCCAAGATTTAAAAAAAATAATGAACAAATGATAAGTGGAAACCTGGGTGACCATATGAAAAGAATGAAATTGGATCCTTACCTGACACCATGTACAAAAGGTAACTCAAAATGGATTCAAGATCTAAATATAAGAGGTAAAACTATAAATCTCATACAATAAAACACAGAGGAAATCAGACATTATGACATTAGATGTGGCAATGGTTTCTTGCAAATGGCAGGAGAAGCATAACTAACAAATTTTAAAAAGCAAATTGGATTATGTCAAAACAAAAAATAATTGTGCATCAAAAGATACTATCAACAGACTGAAAAGGCAGAAAAATAGCTGCAAATCACATATCTCACAACGGGATAATATCCAAAACATTCAGGGGCCGGTGTCGTGTTGCAGCAGGTTAAGGTGCTGCCTACAACACCAGCATCACATATGGGCACATGTTCAAGTTCCAGCCACTCCACTTCTGATCCAGCTCCCTGCTAATGGCCTGGGGAAAGCAATGGAAGATGGCCCAAGTACCTGAGCCCCTACCATGTGGGAGACCTGGATGAAGCTCCTAGCTCCTGGCTTCAGCCTGGCTCAGTCCTCGCCATTGCAGCCACTTGGAGAGTGACTTAACAGATGGAACTCTCTCTCTCTTTCTCTGTAACTCTGATTTTTCAAATAAATACATAATATATATAGAAAGAATTCCTATAACTCAATAACAAATTAATAGATAATTTTATTTTTCAATGGACAAAAATACATGAATAGAAATTTCCCCAAAAATCATATGTAAGTGACTAATAATCAGATAAATAGATGGTATTACTTAATGAATATTCAGCTACATTATGGAAAGCCAAAAAAAGTTTTTCGGGTAGATGGAAGTGATGGTTGCCCAACCGTTGCAATGTATTCAATGCCACTAAGCCCTAAAATGGTAAATGTTCATTCTTTGAAGAATACACTTTTGCAAAGAATTAAAATCTCCACAGATTTGTTTGGCTTATAGATTCAATAGAAATTCAATCAAAATTTTATAATAAGGAAGAATAGGTTCAAAGCAAGACAAATGACTGTAACCGGGAAAGCAGATGGTTGACTACATCTGAAGGAGCACAAAAATTGAAATTGTCACCTTGAGAGAAATAAAACCTCATCTTTGTAATTTCCAGCTCTTAGTATTTTGCATATTGGTAGGAACTTCATTATCTTTTTTTAAAAGATTTTATTTATTTATTTGAGAGCTAGCATTACAGTGTGAGGGAGAGACAGAGAGGAAAGTCTTCCTTCCGTTGGTTCACTTCCAGATAGCTGCAACAATTGGAGCTGCACTGATCCGAAGCCAGGAGCCAGGAGCTTCCTCCAGATCTCCCATGTGGGTACAGGGCCCAAGCACTTGGGCCATCTTGTACTGCTTTCCCAGGCCATAGCAGAGAGCTGGATTGGAAGAGGAGCAGCCGGGACTAGAACCGGCACCCATCAGGGATGCTGGCACCACAGGTGGAGGATTAATTTACTGCACCATGGCACCAGCCCCCATTAGCTTTTTAAATAAGAATATTTGTAGTACATATGTTTTGCTATCCTTAAAAAAATTAAGTCATATTTATGTCTTACTGACTCCACTTTCTTTCTTGTACCAATTATTTTTATGTGCTAGGAAGTAAAGATTGCCCATAAACAATAAAGTGGACATGAGTATCTGTGCATGTGCACATGTGCCTGAACACATAATCATATACACACATTTCAAAAAAATAGGCAAAAGCTCTGCACTGACAATTCATAACAGAAAAAAAAGAAAAGACAAAATGAAAATCATATCAGCCCAGATATGTAATTAAATGGATTAAATTAAAATGTTCATTTATCTCTGCTGTCTTAGGCAGCTTTAAAATGAAAGTAAATTGATATCAACAGAATGAAGGCAACAGTCAATGAATGATGTCCTTAAATATTTGCAAGATAGAAGGACAGAGGCATTGTAATTTGCATAAAAGAGTAAAGGGAATTTAAGCATCCATCGCAACACAGAGGATGCCAATACAAGGCATACCCAATTGCCAAGCAAAACCCAAGGAAGGGTCAGGATACAGGATTAGATGGGCAACATAGGGACCAACTGAAAGCATGAAGGTGCTTAAAACCTAAATCTCTTCCCCTTCCCTGACAGCCACATGCTTATTCTTCTCTGTAGGAAGATCAGCAACATTTTCCTAGAAAAACTGAACCACAGAACTCTAGACTCAGAGAAACCAATCAATATAAAGTGGGAATGGGATGTTATAATAAATATAAGAGGTTATGTGAAATTTTACCCAGTAGCAATTAACTACCAGACTCTGTTCTCCAGTTGAATAGAATATTGACAGCCCAAAATTTTCAACAAACACTAAATTAGAAACACGATGGTTCTTCATAAGAAGAACCAAATGGCCCCAGAGAAAAGTCCCCAAAATACTAGAACTTGATACAAGGCTTTAAAGGAATTGCTCTATTATCCTGAAGTGAATCCCACTAATGAACAGGCTACATCAAAACGCACAAAGCTTTAAGCGAACTCTTTAGAGGATAACTCTTAGATTTTAAAGAGCATGCAAAGTTTGCCCAGTGGTTTAGAAAGGACACATTTTAGAATCAATTTTTAAATATCTACAAAATCTCAGCGGGAACTTTGGGATTTCCTTAAATTTACCAGATTGAGGGAATCTGATGTCTAAACAATATGGATTCTCCCAATCCATTATAAATCTTTCATAGTTTTCACCAGATACAGCACTTGTCCACTGTATTTATACCTACATGTTTAGCATATTAGAAGTATCATACATACTAGTACTATTATTACAAATGCATGTTTCAATTGTTTAATATATAAAGGTTCAATTGGTTTGGGTATGTTGCCTTAGTATGGGGAAATTTGGATAAGTCCATTTATAAGGACTAGGAGCTATTTTGTAGATATTTTGAGATTTTATATGCAGACAAGTACATCATGTGCAAATAGAATTTCATTTTTTTCTTTTATGATCTATATGATTTTTCTTTTTTTTTTTCAGGATTTATTTATTTATTTCAAAGAATTGCAGAGAGAGAAAGAGGAAGAGACAGAACAAGGAAGAGAGAGCTTTCATCCATGGTTCACTCCCCAGATGGCTTCAATGAACAAGGCTGTTCCAGGCCAAAACCAGGATCCTGGAGCTTCAACCAGGTCTTCCATGTGGCTGGCAGGAACCCAAGTACTTAGCCATTTTCTGTTGCTTTTCCAAGGCCATTAGCAGGGAGCTGGATCAGAAGTAGTGCTGCCAGGGCACAAACGCACCCATACTTGATGCTGGCATTGCAGGCAGCAGCTTTACCTGATACGCCAAAACACTGGCCCCGTGTTTCTTCTTTAATTATTACATTGGTTAGTTTTTTTTTTTTTTGCATAATATTAAAGCGGAGTATGGGAAAATGACACGAACGCCTTCTTCTAGACCTTAGAGGAAATATACTAAGTTTTATACTATGTGTAGGCCATTTTGGATATGTACTTCACTAAGACAAGTTATCTTCCATTCCTTGTTTGCTGAGAGTTTTTATCATAAGTGGACATTACATTTTGCTCAATACTGGTTTTTCATTTAAAAATAAATATATTAAGAGTTCACCAGCTGGCTAGTCTAGATGTTCCCAATTTTGTTGACAACATGTAAACTGTCATAGCCATGAGCCAGTTAAACATGTCTTCTCTCCATCAGGCCTGATCAGCCCAGTGACCTTGGCCACAACAACAATACAGGGATTCTTCATGGCTTGTTTGATCTGATGTTTGTTCCTGACAAGCACAGTGAACATAAGTGTGTTTTTGTCTTTTTCTTCACAGCCAGCTCAGTAGTCAGGGGGAACTTGAGGATGCCATAATGGTCAGGTTTGTGTCCCCCGGGGGTGATCTGCTGAGAATATTTGGACTACCTCCAGATTCAACGTCTTGGTCCGTAAAATGCAGGTGAGGTGTGATCTTTTTTTCTTGGCTGTGGAAGTCTTTCAGCACTGGTTTCTTAGCCTTTCAAGTCTTTGCTTTGGCTTTGACTTTGAGAGTAATGGGAGCTTCCTTCTTCACCTTCTGTACTCTCATGCTGAAAAGGTGCAGAATGTACTGAGATGGCAATTTTTCTATTTAATTATATCACATTGGCCTGGAGTCTGGTGAGGACATGTGCCAAAACTCATCTGTCTCATTGGGGCACAGGTCTTTGCCTAATATTGGGATAAGTCCAGAGACTTTCCACAGGCACTTGCCTCTGGATGGAAACCATTAGGATCTGCCCCAATGTTGGGTTTTACCAGTCCAAAACTGAATCCCAAAACACAGTCCTATGGCCCTTTGCTGTTTGCCTAAGATTGGAAGAGAGTGATAAAGGCAGCCCCCTAACCACACAGATTAGCCCCAGGCTGCTCACACCTGGATCTCAGTTATAGACCCCTACAAAGTCTTGGTGTTTAGCAAGTCCACAGTGGCTGGCAGTAATGCTGGCCAAAACAAGTCTGAGTGAATGGAACACAGATTTCTGTCAGACTCCTGGCAAAGCCAGAGCTCTGTCTGTGAGCACCAGCTGGGTACCAGAGATCATTGGGCTCTTTTAGGAGTTGGGTCTTGGGGAGGGCGGCCTAGGTCTAAGGTCTGAGGCCAGGTCCAAAGCTCTCTGTCTGCACAGCTGGAGCTTTTCTTTCTGGGGGCAGTTGGTGGGGCACAGAGGCCACGTGGATGCAGAAGCTCCAAATATTCACTCTTCCAGTCAGGGGCTGGGGCAGGGACTCAGGGACTCAGTTCCACTGAATGTTTTCACAGTGGGCCAGCACTAGGACTCAGTTCATTCTCCCACTCCCAAGTAGGATGCATAAATCTCCCTCCTTGTTTTCTTCAATGTGACTTTTTATGATTAAGTCAAGATGAAGTACTGCGGTGTCTCACCTGGCCTCTGTAGCTCTTGACGTGTGTGTAACTATTAACATTAATGTCTTTGTGATGAGGTGGTCGCCAGACCCTCTTACACAGAGACAAGAATTTTGTTTTAAGGACTTAAACGTTGTCTCCTGCTTCCTGGCTTGCATAATTTCTGAACAGTAATTTGCCATAATTCTTGTCTTTGTTCTTCTGTAACGAAGGCTAATTTTTACTGTGTCTACATTTAAGCATTCAATATTTCTTGTTGTCTTTTGTTCTTAGTAAGTTGATCATTATATATATTTTTTACTTAGAAGCCTTTTATTTAAGGAATACAAACTTCATGCATTTCATATATACAAATTTAGAAACATGGTGATTCTTCCCACCCTACCATTTCTTCTGTCCACACTCCCATCCTTCTTTCTCCTTCCTCTCCTATTTCCATTCTTATTTTTTCCAAAGATCTATTTTCTAAAGACATTTATTTATGTGGAAGCCAGAGTTACACAAAGAGAGGAGAGGCAGAGAGAGAGAGAGGTCTTTATTCCACTGGTTCACTCCCTAATTGGCCGCAACAGCCGGAGCTGAGCTGATCTGAAGCCAGGAGCCAGGAGCTTCTTCCGGATCTCCCATGCGGGTGCAGGGGCCCAAGTACTTGAGCCATCTTCCACTGCTTTCCCAGGCCATAGCAGAGAGCTGGATTGGAAGTGGGGCAGCCGGGATTCGAATTGGCGCCCATATGGGATGCCAGCACTGCAGGCAGAGGCTTTACCCACTACGCCACAGCGCCACCCCCTAAAGATCTATTTTCAATTAACTTTATACACCTAAGATTAACGCTACAGGGCAGCACTGTGGCATAGCAGGTAAAGCTGCCGCCTACAATGCTGGCATCTCTTATGGGTGCCAGTGCAAGTCCCGGTTGCTCTTCTGATCCAGCTCTCTGCTATGACCTGGGAAAGCAGTGGAAAGTGGCCCAAGGACTTGGGCCACTGCACCTATGTGTGAGATGCAGAAGAAGCTCCTGGTACCTGGGTTCAGCTCAGGTCATTGTGGCCAATTGGGGAGTGAGCCAACAGATGAAAGACCTCTCTCTCTCTGCCTCTCCTTCTCCCTCTGTGTGACTCTTTCAGATAAATAAATAAAATCTTTAAAAAAAAAGATTAACACCACACTAAGTAAAGAGTTCAACAAGTAGTATGAAAGCATAAAACTGTTCCTCAACACTTGAGACAAGGGCTGTTCAAGATCATTGCATCTCAAAGTATCAATTTCACTACCATATTTCTAGGTATGCGTGTATATGTGTGTGTATGTGTGTGTGTTGGTATTTTCTGAGAACATAAATCTAAATCTGTGGTTTGTTGTCTATCATAATTTAAGAAAATGTTTTTGCCTACTCGTTCTTTAAATAGTCAACCACTTCTTTTGCTCATTTTTCTTCTTGTCTTTTTCAAAAACTATTTTCCTAATTTTCAACAGACACATCAAAATTGCATATATGATGAGGCACCTTGTAATGTTTCTGTGCATGTATTCTGTGTACGTGTGTATCAGCTTTTTGTTACTACAACTAAATACCTGAGAGGAGAGTCTTAGGAAGAAAGAAGGTTTATTTCACTTGCAATTTCAGAACTTCACAGTCTAAGACAAGGCAGCTCCAGTACTATAGCATCTGATCACGGTAGAACTCATGTCGAGGGAGAATCACAAGGTGATCCAGAATGTAGAGCCGTATCTGAGGAGCACATGCCTCATCCCTCCTGATCATGTCAACATGACTTGATCATGGTGCTGCACATTGGCTATTCAATCCAATCACTTACCAGTGATTACTCCTATAGACACTGAAATTGATAGAGCCTCACCCATAATCCACCATTAAACCATTTTCCATTAACGTAAGAATTTGGGATTTAAGTATCTGTATGAGTTTGAGGAACCAAATCCCATTTAACCCATAACACATACACTATGTAATACTCAAACAATATAATCATACGTATCACCTCAAATATCTTCAGATATCTACATCTTTCTTCTAGGTTTTTATTAGAAAAATCAACAGATCGTGATCATTATCCATAGACACTCTGCCACAAAACATCAGCCTTCTTAGTCCTTTCTAACTATAATTTAGAACCTATTAAATAATGTTTCCTTTCTCTCTTTCCCTCCCTCCTACTTTCCCCAGATTTCAGTAACCATCATGATACTTTCAGCTTTTAAAATATTACATACGAGTGCATAACGTGGCACTTGTCTTTCTGTACTTCGCTGACCGTCCTTCTAGGTTCCAATTATACAGGTATTAGAATTTTTAATCCTGTCCCACAACACTTGAATATTCTCACTCTTTTTTGCTCCCTCTCCCCACTCCCTATCTTTGTCTTTTAGTGTGGTTAATTTCTATTGTCCTGCCTTCAAGTCCACTAATTCTTTATCTGTGCCAAACCTGTTACATGCTTATTTCTAACATTTCAATTTGGTTCATTTTTATAGTTCCTACATCTTTGCTAAAATTACCATATGATCTTTGCATGTTGTCTGTTCATTAACATTTTTAATAAATGGATCACAGTTTTCCAAAACTTCATGTGAGATAGTTGCCACATACATGTCATATCTCAGTTTGATTCCAATGATTGCTTGTCTTATCAAATTGTGTTGTAACCTGCATTTTCATATGTCTCGAAGTTTTTTGCTGTTTTGTATCCTGTCAGGTCTAGCTCAAGTGAGTTGGTATTCACAGCTCCCCTCTTTCAGACCTTGTTTCTCTTCAGATTTTTGGTCAGTTGTCCTGCATCCAATGGGTTTCAAAAGAAAGTGAGAAATTTTAAATTACTCTTTTTCTTTTGTGATTCTTTAATTTTGTATATCACTTTAATAAAAATAAAACTAAAAAGATCTCTAATGTTACTGGTTTTCATACAGCATAAATTAAAAGTCATTCCACAGCAATCACTCTTACAAAAATTAAAATGTGTTGCCAAGTATATGAATTAACAAAAATTCCAATTCACTGCAAAAGGGAGTATGATTCAGTAAAATTACTCTAGAGGATAATTGACTATATTCATAACGTTTCAAAAATACACATTTAGCATTGCAAGTTCTAGATAAATAAATTTTTCTTGGACGTGTGCGTAAGGGTGCAAGTATCACAGCAACATCTTATAAAATTTGCTCCAAGTGAGGGAGAATCCTTGATAATGATCATCAATGATAGAACAGAAGAATTAAGAGTGACTTTTCAAAAAGATTTATTTTATTATTTATTTGAAAGAGTTACAGAAAAAAGAAGGAGAGAGAGAGAGCAAGAAAGAGAGAGAATCTTCCATCCACTGGTTAACTCCCCAGATGGCTGCAACAATGGAGCTGAGCCAGATCAAAATCAGGAACTAGGAGATTCAGTTGGGTTTCCCATGTGAGTAGCAGAGGTCCAAACACTTGGGCCATCTGTCACTGCTTTTCCCAGACCGTTAGCAAGGAGTTAGACCAGAAGTGGAGCAGCCACGAATGAATGGGCACCCATATCAGATGCCAGCGTCACAGGTGGTGACTTTACCTGCTAATCCACAATGTTGGGCCCCCAAGAGTAGCTTTTTAAATATAATAGAATGCTATACACAAGGTAAAATGAATGTAATAATTTACATGCACTGAAAAATAAAAACTTCCAAAAAAAAGTTCAACAAAATTAGGTTGCAAAAGGATATGTGCAGTGTATCATTTAAATAAAATGGGAAAAGATGAAAAAAATTTTTTTCCATTATTTGTTTTAAAAAATATGAAGACATGCCCGGAGATGAATCATACCAGCCACAGCATAATGGCAAAAAGGGTGTCTGAGGGAGAAATTTTGAAGAGTGGTTTCATTTTTAAAAAATACATAAAAGCAACATGGTAAATATGGATTGTGTGCATACCAATGTCTGCTATATATTTTTGTACATTTTAAATACTTCATAATTAAACATCTAAAGGAATTCAGTTTATATTGTTCCCTTGTGAATTGTTTTCTGTAATTAGAGATAATTTCTTTTTTTTTTTTTTTTTTACATTTTAAGCTTTTATTTAGTGAGAAAGATGCATAGGATAGTGAGGGCTTTATCTATAGGAGAGAGGTAGATCTGGGTTCATTCCGAGTACGAGGAACCAGCCACGTGGAAGAGCATCTGAAGCCTAGGGCGGGTAGGCCAGGAACTCTAGGGCTGGCGGCCTGAAGACCACGCCCCCTGGAGGCGCAGGGCAGGGAAATGGAAGAAAGGGAGAGAGAATTTCGTTTAAACCACTTGAACCTCTCATAGACAGGAACTACAGCACCAAGAGTTTTTCAAATAGTTGTGTCAGAAAAATAGCAAAAAATAAAAAATGTTCTCACTAATATGTAATAGTCTTCAGTATGTGTGTATGTTTGTGTATCCAGTTAGGTACAAGGTATGCAGGAGAGAATGCTAGTCTTCAGCTGCTGTGAGGTTCCCGGGCAGGTGTCTTCCCAGGGAATGGCTGAAATTGTTCACCTGTGTGGTGGAGTGATAGCTTTGGTTGCACATTATTTTCTGTTAGGGATAGTCTTAGGCATTTATAACCCTTATGTTGCTATTACATTCCAGTCAATTCAGAAGATTTAAAATTGATAAAGACATACCTACTGGTATTTTATTTTTCAAACATCTCACCTTGGTACATCTTCCTAACACTAGACTTAGGTAGCAGTGTATTTTGGAACAAGGTGGAGTACAAAAAATGGAATGGGAGCCTAGAGCTATCTTAAAGCCTTTTACAAAGGACCTTTAAGTGCTTTCAGAACTGCAAGCAACTAGGTAAGTTTCCGCTCATAGTTGGAAACATGATTCCTTGGTCCATGTAAATTCTTAATACCTTTTGATTGTATGTGTATATGAATATTCAATTCAGTCATAAACCAACTCTATGTCCCTAAATGCCTCTTGGTGGAATGGACAGTAATATCACAAGAGAATTCAACATGAGAGTATAAAATGACATAAATTGAGTGATGTGACTGGGATTTATTCCCCTTAAAATCACTGCAAACAACAGTAAGATGCTTACAATTAATATTTGCTACTTTCAGATGCTTCTATTAATCAAATACATTTAAAATGTGCACGGTTTCTTTTTTGATGCTATTAGCACAAATAAAGGGCCAATGTAATAAACCCTAAGCAGAGTGAGAATGGAGAATTATGCTTGGAGCGGATATGAATAGCTCATTATTTGGCTCCTTTACTCATATTTCAATATTGAGAAATGAGATATCTTCAAAAGTTTTTATGCAAGCTTTACAATAATCTCAAGAAGAAACAAACAAAAATACGAGAATATGGTTCTCACTTGCTTCTGGTTCATCTTACTTTGAAATCTCATATTCCATTATTTAGTACACAAGAATGCAGAATTTCATGTAAAAGTTTTAGTCTCACTAATTTGGAAAAAATTAACAATTTAATTCCTTATTAACAGAGAGCATTAGCATTTTTATCAGTATAACTTGGTAATGCAATGTAATAAAGAATAATCAAGTTGAAATAAACACCTGTAGTAATCCGGTTTCATCCAAATTACTTGCTGTGGTGCAGTACTTAAGTTCGAATGATTTTTTTTTTCATTAAATGTGTTCCCAATTCTAATTCCAGATGATGTATCAATTAAAACTACTGCCCACCATTGTATGCATCAGATTCCAACTCAGCAGTGAAATACTAACACAGAAGATAAGTATCCATTATGTACAATTATCAAATTAATTGGAAAGTTTCCAGATCTCTATTTTCTTCTTTCCTCCATCTGTCCAGCCTCGGAAATGATGGAGCATTCCATAAACATCCTCTCAACCAGTCTATTTTTATCTAGAAAATTGATTTTTACATTAATTTAAAAAGTATTTTATGGGAGGAAAACTAGACTGAGCTTTTAGCACTATATGGTTTTACTTGCTTTGAGCCTGTTAGTTCTACATATTGGACACTCTCTCTGCCCTGAAGCTCTAGGTAATAAAACACAAATCAATCAATCAATGAACAATTCTTTATTGATTTCCTGCTATGTATCCCTGACTAAATGAGACACTGTGGAAGACAATGGAAAGTTATCACACACAGCCTCTGGGCCCTCAAGGCTTACACTGATACAAAAATGACCTTTTTATCCTACCCAAAGACTTTTGCAGAAAGAACAAACCACTTGAACAAGTAGGGAGAATATTTTTAGCCTCTAGCAATGTCAAGTTTTAGTCATTTGTTCTCAGCTCTTCATTGTATGTTTGTACCACTTTCTTATTATATATGATCATGATATCTACTTTTTCTGAAATTTTTTTGGGTGAATGAAACATAATTTCTACAATGTAAACCTAGCTTAATTTGATCATTGAACATCTAAATGGAAAATGACTTTCTACTGTGCTACCACTCTGTTCTAGGCACTTTGCCAATATTATTACATTACATTCTCACAAAAACATGTGAACTAATTGTAATATCCTTATTCTATGAAGTATCAAGTGAAGCCTAAGAACCCTTTTGGTTTCCAAGAAGTGGCAGAGGTAGAATTCAAAAAGTCAAGTGTCTTAACTCCAAAGTTCATTCCTATTATTTTATAGCAACAAAGTCATGATGTCAGAAGAGTGAAAATGTGATGTTTAATTTTGAAAAGAGATACATGTTAATTTACAATAACATTCCTTGAACACTTACTATGAGTCATGCAGCTGGCTGAAAACCCTGGATGAGTTGTTTCATTTGATCCTCTGCAGGTGCTGCAGTTGCCCTCATGTTAAATGTACAAGCACCTACAACAGCCCAGTAAATTGTCCAGGGTTAGAGAGTTAGACAAGATTGTTACAAGTGCATATGCTATTTAATTAAGGAGTTCAGACAAGTAGTAAATGAAACTGAAAAAACATTACAAAACCATCCTGCTTCTGATCCATTGTTTTCATATTCATGTATTGATTCTCTAAATACCACTTAACACAAGACACTATGTCATGTGCTGGGTACACAGAGAAAGTCAAAATCTCTACATTCAGAGAGCTTGCATTCTATTGAAAAAAAATAAAGTAAAACACAACTATAATGTTCTGTGACAGACACATACAGAGATTAATTATGATAGGGCATCTGAAATAAAATGAGGGAACATAAAATATGAGATGAGTCTTATAAAAATGTAGCAGGTATTTATTTATAGCATCTTCTCTTCATAAGAATATCATATATTTTAAATGTTTATAATATTCATATTATCTTTGCTCTGGATTCTTATGATTTCTATTTTTAAGAGGAAAAGTTTTTGCATTATTACTTTTGTCCAGATTAACTGACAAGTCTAGCTAAATTATTACTCTGTTTTCACATTTCCCATGAAAAAAATCAATATTTTTTTACTCTATTGAACGATGTGATATTTGGTTCTGTCTTGAAGAGGGGGAATTGTCAGTTCATACTTCTCTAGAGAATACTCTTGATTTGATGCCCTGGATTGGGAATTGAGAAACCCAATATATTTGGACATTTCAGTTCAGAAAATACCTGGCTAAACCGTTCTCTGTGCTCATGTTGCAACAATTGAAACATTGACCTCTATTATGAACACTAACCTCAGCATCTTGGCATAAGGATGGGTCAGAATGAAAAGCTATTTCTATCAACGTACATTAGGATGTAACAATCTTTGGCATCTTGAAAAGTCAGTTCAATCCTTGAGGAAAATGAGGTAGAGTAGAAAAATAGGGCTTATGCTATAAATACAAACTGAACTCATTAAACTCTTAGTGATTAACTGGGCTTAACACCAGATCATAGAATGAGACAGGAACAAAATATTCTGGATTCGTCTGATTTACCCGAGACAGGTACATGGCGAACAAACTCTGTTCCAGGAAATATTATCTCAAGTGAATCATAGCTACTGACTCTTGTTTCTTAATTTGCAATGGTCTCATAGCACTTCTCATAAAGTTTCACAAATACCTGCCACATTTCCATACTACTCTTTAACATCTCATAGTTATCTTAAAGTAGATATACCTCTTTACACAAAAATAAAATCTATCTCTTATGTTCAGTGTTATTATGGACTATTAGCAGTTTGATAGTCCAGTTTGCTGTCAAAATGCCAGTAAGTCAGTTTAATATTCTCACACCCTAGCAAAATTATCTCAGATTAAAGACAGACTATTACAATGGGTACAAAGAGAAAATTGCCCCATTCCTCTGGGAATTTATCAGTTCAGTGATAGCTGCTCAAACTCTGGACCTTCAGAGAAAACAAACACTCCTATAAGATACAAAAGACTCTAGGATTTTATTTTTTATTTGTTTGTTTCACTTATAAAAATTAACTAAATGGAAGCAATTCTTCAAAAAATTTGCCAAGACTAGCAACAGAAATAGACAATCCAAATACAGTTATATCTATTAAATAAAGTGAGTCAATAAGTAACAACCTTCCAAGACAGAAAGCGCCAGGCCCAGATAGATACACTGGTGAATTCTGTCAAGTATTTAAGGGATAAACCATAACAATTTCCTACAATTTCTTACAAATGTTTTAAGTGAGAATACTCTATAATCCATTACACAAGGCCAGCATAATCTTCATACTAGCCTTATAAGAAAATAAAACTCCAGAAAAATATCTCTCATAAGAAAATATTAAAAAATTCTTAGCACATGTCAGCAAACCAAATCTAAAATAGATAGAAAGAAATAGATATCCTTACAAAGTAGAATTTAATACAGACATATAAGTCTGATTCAACATTTGAAAATTAACTAACATAATCTATCACATCAATAGGCCAAAGAAGAAAAACCACATAATCCTATTAACAGATGCTGAAAAAGCATTTGGCAAAATCCAATATCCATTTATGATTAGAACGTTTAATAAACTAGAAATAGAGAATTTCCCCCACTTAATATCTGCACAAGGCATACTGCTAGTATCATATTTATGTGTGAGAAAGCTTTCCTACTAAGAGTAGAAACAAGAATATCCTACCTCACTACTCCTTTCTGACATTATATTGGAAATACTAGCTAATGCAATAAGATAAGACATGACAAGAAAATTAAATATGAGTATATTGGGAATGAAACAATAAAATTATCTTACACACAGATAATATGATCATCTATATAAAAAATCCAAAATAATTGTCAAAGAAACCTCCTAGAACTAATATGAGATTAGAGAAAGATTTCAGAATACAAGATTTATGTTAAAAAATCACTTTTTTCCTATATTTCAGCAATGAGCGAGTGGAATTTTAAATTCACAGTCTTTAAATTCATAAAAACAAGACATTATTAACATTAACATCCCCAATATGTGAAATACAAAAATATAAATATAACAAAATATGTATACAATATATATGAGGAAAACTACAAAAACTCATGAAAAAAAAAACAAAAATAAAATGAAGTAAATAAAGAGATATTTCATGTACATAGATAGGAAGATTCAATTTTGTCAAGATGTCAGTTCTTCCTAACTTGATTTATTAATTCAACACAGTCCTAATCAAAATTACAGCAAGTTATTTTGCAAATATTGAAAAACTGATTATATGGTTTATTGGCAAGGCAAAAAACCCAGCCAACTCAATATTGAAGGAGAACAAAATTGGAGGAGTAATATTCAACCTCAACTTCACAAAAATTAACTCAAATGATCACAGATCTGAATATAAAATGCAAAACAGTAAAGTTCCTAAGATAATGTAGGAGAAAATCTAGATAATCTTGGAATTGGCAACAAGTTCTTTAGATATAAGACCAAAGTCATGGTCCATTAAAAAAAAGCGGCTCAATAGGCTAATCCTCCACCTAGCGGCACCGGCATACCAGGTTCTAGTCCTAGTCGGGGTGCCGGATTCTGTCCCGGTTGCCCCTCTTCCAGTCCAGCTCTCTGCTGTGGCCCGGGAAGGCAGTGGAGGATGGCCCAAGTGCTTGGGCCCTGTACCCCATGGGAGACCAAGAGAAGCACCTGGCTCCTGGCTTCGGATCAGCGTGGTGTGCCGGCCGCAGTGCGCCAGCCGTGGCGGCCATTGGAGGGTGAACCAATGGCAAAAGGAAGACCTTTCTCTCTGTCTCTCTCTCTCTCACTATCCACTCTGCCTGTCAATAAAAAAAAAAAAAAAAAAAAAAAAAAGAATTGACAAACTAGACTTCATTCAGCTTAAGTCTGTTTGCTCTCTAGAAGACACTGTCAAGAGAATTAAAGACAAGCCAGAGACTGAGAGAAAATATTTATAAAAGACAAACGTAATAAAGAACCTTTATTCAAAATATAGAAAGAACATTTAAAACAATAAGAAAAAAAAAAAAAACAAATAAAAAATAAGATGGGGGGGCTGGCACTGTGGTGCAGTGGGTTGAAGCTCCGACCTGAGGCGCCGGCATCTCATATGGGCACCGGTTCTAGTCCCAGCTGCTCTTCTTCCGATCCAGCTCTCTGCTATGGCCTGGGAAAGCAGTAGAAGATGGCCCAACTGCTTGGGCCCCTGCACCCATGTGGGAGACCCAGATGAGGCTCTTGGCTCCTGGCTTCAGATCGGAATAGCTCCGGCCCTTGAGGCCATCTGGAGAGTGAACCAGCAGATGGAAGACCTCTCTCTCTGTCTCTAACTCTCTCTGTAACTCTGTCTTTCAAATAAATAAAATAAATCTTTAAAAAAAAAATGAATACCTCAGCAGACACTTTATCAACTAAAACATAGTGATGGCAAATAAGCATATGAAAAGTTTTTTCATGTTGTATGTCTTCAGAGAAATGCCAATTAAAGCAATAATTGGATACCACTATATGTATGTTAGAATAGCTAAAATCCAGAACGTTGACAAAACCAAATTCTACTGACAATGTGGAACAACAAGAATTCTCCTTATTTACTGGCGGGATTGCAGAGTATAATAGCTGCTTTGGAAGACAATTTGGCAGCTTCTCATGGAACAAACATATTCTCACCATATGACCCAGAAAGCACACAACAGTCAAAGGAATTCATAACTTTCGTCCACACCAAAATCCACACATGAGTTTTATAGGAACTTTAGTCATAATTAATACAACTTGAAAGTAATCAAGATGTTCTTCATTAGATGAATGTATATAAACTATGGTCTATCCAGACAGTGTACCACTATCCAGTGCTAAACATAATGAATTACTAAGCTATGAAAAGAAAAGAAGGAAATTTTAAGTGAATATTGTTGTAAAAGAAGCCAACTTGAGGGGCCAGCACTGTGGTGTAGTAGGGAAAGATGCCGCCTGCAGTGCCAGCATGCCATATGAGCGCTGGGTCAAGTCCCAGCTCCTCCACTTCCAATCCAGCTCTCTGCTATGGCCTAGGAAAGCAGACGATGGCCCAAATTCATGGGCCCTCTGCACCTGCATGGGAGACCAAGGAAGAAGCTCCTGCTCCTGGCTTTGGATAGGTGCAGCTCCAGCTGTTGCAGCCATCTGGGGAGTGAACCCACGGGTGGAAGACCTCTCTCTCTCTCTCTCTGCCTCTGCCCCTATGTAACTCTGCCTTTCACATAAATAAATAAATCTAAAAAAAAAAAAAGGCCAATTTGAAATGGCTACATATTCTGATTCCATTTATCAGACATTCTTGGAAAACAAATTCTATGGACACAGTAAAAGGTCAGTGTTTGCCAAGCATTAGGAAAGAGAGGAAAGGACAGGCAAACAGAGATTTTTAGAGCAGCAAAAATACTCCATACACTACTACAATGATGGATAATGTCTTTATGTATTTCTCTAAACCACAGAATATATAATCCCAAGAGTTCAACCCTTAATGTAAACTATGGCCTTGTGGTAGTGAAGTATCAATATGTTTGTTAATTTAAACAAATATACCAGTCTGATGAGCGAGATTGATATGAAAGAGCTATGCATGTATGGGTATGTGGTATATGTAGGAAATATTTCTACATTCTGCTTAAGTTTGCTGAGAATCTCAAATTGTTCTTAAAAATAAACTAATAAAAAGTAATTATATGCAGCTTTAGGCTTTTCTTTGCTATACAGTTCATATTAACTTGTTTTCTAGATAAATCAGCTTTAACATTAAAGAAAAAAATCCAGCAACACCACTTGGTCTAAGCAGCTCAAATAAGTGGGGTCACACATGCCAACTAACCATTTTAAATATGTGTATTACCTTTTATAATTTCACATTCTAAGCTGGTAGATGCATTAATATGGGACAGTTTTTACTTCATTTTCTGGACTTTTTATTTTTTCTTTAAAAAGAAGTCTATCACTTTCCAAAACCCACAAATCATCTGAAAAATTAACTGCAAAAGACTGCAAAATTGGAGCGGTGCTTTTTATTTCAAGATGTAGAACTATTTTTTTCTAGATTTTATGATAATTAAACTGGAGAAAATTTTCTAATTCTGCTTCAGGATATAAGCAGGAATTTAAAAACAAGGAATATGCAGAGGTGGTTTCTTTTTTTTACGTGGGTGACATCATCATCGTTACTACAACCTTATTGTGTAGCCACAGTAAGTTTTGCACCCTTAGAGCCAACTTTGAGGCCCAGTGGGTTAAGTTGCTGCTTGCAGTCGCCGGCATTCAGTGGGTTAAGTTGCTGCTTGCAGTCCCCAGCATCCCCTATCACAGCACTGATTTGAATCCCAGCACCTCTGCTTCCAACACAGTTCCCTGCTGATGTGCCTGGGAAAGCAGCAGAAGATGCCCCAGTACTAGGGCCCCTGCCACACTGTGGGAAACCCAGGCTCCTGACTTCTCTTTGGCCCAGCCCCAGCTGATAGAGCTTTCTCTCCCTTTCTCTCTGTCTCTGTCTCTCCGTTTCTCTTTTTTGTCTTTCCCTCTCTCTGTTACTCTGCCTTTCAAATAAATAAAATAAATATTTAAATAAAGAAAAGGTTTGCACCCTTTATATTAGATATGCTTTCTCTTGTCCATTAGTTCAATGATGACTGAGGTAGTATAAATTAAGAAGCTGATGCATAAATAAAATGGATTATTTTGTGTTGCATATAGCTATAAAGAGTACTATTCAGTAGCATGTTTTTTAAAAGAAATGTTGTGAAGTAGGCTGCTCTGGTACAAGCAAAGGATGCTGCAAAATGAGATTATTTTTAACATTTATTTTATGTATTTCTCCATTTTGCTTATTCTTTTAATTTATTTTTAAAATACACCTATTAATTGAAGAAGTGCATAGTTAAATCTGAAAAGTTGAACTACATAAATGAGAATAAAGATGATAGTAAGTGTAATTCAATCAACTCTGTATTACATGTGCTAAAAAGTCCATAAGAAAGAGGCAGGACCAAGCCTATGGAAGAGAACACACGTCAATCCAGTCAGGGAAGAGACCAGGCAGTGGTAGAAAGGAGGTATGGGCTAGAGCTAGAATGCTCATGAAGCAATTAGGGCTTTAACTGTTTTGAGAAAACCATATTCCAGTTATGTTTCTGTTTAACAATTTCCAATTCTCCTTTCATTCTATGGAGAAATATAGGAAATACAGGTTTTGGCCAGCACTGTGGCGAAGTGGGTTAATGCCCCGGCCTGAAGTGCCAGCATCCCATATGGGCGCTGGTTCGAGTCCCGGCTGCTCCACCTCTGATCCAGCTCTCTGCCATGCCTGGGAAAGCAGTAGAAGATGGCCCAAGTCCTTGGGCCACTGCACCCACATGGGAGACCCGGAAGAAGCTCCTGGCTCCTGGCTTTCGACCTGCGCAGCTCCAGCCGTTGCAGCCAATTGGAGAGTGAACCAGCAGATGGAAGACCTCTCTCTCTCTCTCTCTCTCTCTCTCTCTCTGCCTCTGCTCTCTCCGTGTAACTGTGACTTTCAAATAAATAAAATAAATCTTTCAAAAAAAGAAATACAGATTTTTAGTTTCTTATTTATTTGGATTCCATTACTCATCAACCCCCTCCAGTGCTGAAAGGAGAAGGCTGTCAGGATTCAAACCAGAGACGCTGACAACCAGAGGAGTACTATGCATCCCCAGTGTGTATCTTTGTCATGACTTACATGTTTTTATGTGTCTGAAGCATTAGAGCAGGTAAAACCTTATTTATTTGGTTTAGTTAGTAGATGGGTTAGCGAAAATTTTAGAAATGACTCCAGCTCAGCAGTGTACAGAAGCCAAGAGCTCCCAGTGCTTTCTCAGAAGTGCAGCTTGATTCTCAACATCATTCCTAGGACATTGTCACTGCCTTCTAGTGCTGTCTTTTGGAGCTTAGCTTCTACTTCTGCATAGGTAGGAAGGAAAAAGGATAGACACCAACTCCAATCACTGACTTAATACCTTCTTTATTGAAACAATAGTGATGCGAATTTTTCTAGCCAATGGCATGTTTTGAAATCTGTAGAAATATTGTCTTCATAACAGTAGGTGCTATAGAGAGGAGAACAATAAAGCTGATTTATTGTACCCACAAAGCCTGTGCGCCCATAATGTAATCAAATGCATCCTTTATCCTCCCGGCCTAATCTGGGCATCTTATTTCATATTTTAAAAAGAAAATGCACAGTGTGTGAAACTTACTTTTTTTTAATGAACTCTTCCCTTCAGAAGACAATAGTCTTCAGAAGGGCAGGGATACTGGTGGGGAATCACCAGTTGATGTATTCTTGACCCACCATCTCCATATTTCTTCTTGACACTGCATCAGGTGGGACCTAAACTGAAAATGTATCATCACACTCATCCCACCATGTTTGTAATGGTGACCTGAATATTTGTGGATGCAAGACAATGCTTGTCACACTCTAGGAAAGAACTACAGTTATTGGAGCAATACGCAATTGAGGCTGCCACAAAGATATCAGACTACCTCAGATTCCTGCCCTGAAGGAGGCAAGTTCAAATCCACTAAGCTCTGTAATACTGGCTCTCACCTGATGTAGAAAACCGCTGTGATCAACTGGCGCCGTGGCTCACTAGGCTAATCCTCTGCCTGTGGCGCTGGCACCCTGGGTTGGGGTGCCGGATTCTGTCCTGGTTGCTCCTCTTCCAGTCCAGCTCTCTGCTGTAGCCCAGGAGGGCAGAGGAGGATGGCCCAGGTCCTTGGGCCCTGCACCCGCATGGGAGACCAGGAGGAAGCACCTGGCTCCTGGCTTCGGACTGGCACAGCGCGTCGGCCGTAGCAGCCATTTAGGGGGTGAACCAATGGAAGGAAGACCTTTCTCTCTGTCTCTCTTTTTCTCTAACTCTGCCTATCAAAAAAAAAAAGAAAGAAAAAAGAGAACTGCTGTGATCAGGACAGAACTGTGAGTAAACCCCAACACTTTAGCTGCGGCAATTTGTTCAGAAATTGAGTGCTTTATTCATATCATGCAGAAATAAGCAAGTTTTACATATATGAATTTCAGTGCATTCCTGAGGGGGGGAAAACCCACACACAGCAGACTCCATCCATTGCATTTCTAAGGCAGGCACCACTTGAGAACTAGGAGACTCTGTATGTTTGTGGAAAATACATTTGATTTCTATCCATAATTGTCTATAGAATGCTTCAGTTACAAATATTTATTCCACAGAATTAATGTGCCACATTGTGAAAAACAAACTTTTCCAGAAGAACAATGCCTGTCATTTTCTAAAGAGGAAAAAGGGGAAGCTTTATGAATACAAATTAATTTCCGGGCCCAAATGCTCTCAAAATGAAATGAATTTACAAAGTATGCCTCAGAATTCATCCTTTGAAGGCGCCTAGGTTGGTTTACATATTAATCCACTTCCCCAGCATCTCCCTTTGTGACCTGGCAGGCTTCAGCTATGCACAATGGCAGCGAGACAGGCTGCTGAAAGATCTGTTCTTTAAAAATGTCACTCCATGCTGTGGAATATGTTTTATTAAGGGTAATGGGAAACGTGCAGATCCGGTGGTGGATTTGCTTTTCTTTCCTCAGATGTAATTTGAACACAGACTTAATAGAGAAATTTGTCATTAAATTATAACAGCAGAGTGAGCTGGGGCTAGGAGTCAGACTCCACTCCAAACAGAGAACCCTGGTCTTCTTGGGGCATTTAACTATCAAGTCCCAGGGTGGATGCTGTCTGAGGCTTAGAACAACATGGTCACGATTAAGCATTGATTCAAGAAAACCTAACTAAGTGGCTAAGAAAGTTTCCAGGTCACCAGAAAAGAAAGACATTTTTAAAAGAGGGCAGCAATAGTCATGATACATCAGCTCTATTCATTTTGCAGGCATTCATACAGACAATAATATGCAGGACAAAAAATTTAATCAGAAGCATAATGACCAGTAAAGTAAAGCCTGCAATGGCATGGATTGCCTAAAAGGCAGGTTTAGGCTTTTTCCCCCACATTAGACTCTTGTAAGGATACAGCATGCACACCAGAAACTTGGTGCCTCAGCTCAGGTACAGTCCTCCCTCCCAAAGTGCCCCTGTCTCCTTGCGACAGGTTCTGAGCTGCTGTTCCTTCTTCCTCTTGTACCCCAAGTCTCACACAGCTATCCCTGTCTAGTACCACTGTGTTTTGTGTCCCTGGATGAGCCCGGGCAGAGGAGGTCTAGGTTATGTTTGCATGCCCTGTGCAAGAAGTCTCAGGGTGAGGCTCCTGGCTCTATGCATCTGTTAGAAACTGCATGTGCCATTTGAATGTCCTTCTACCCAAGCAAGGGCAATTCAACAGCAAATTTAAAAAACGTGTTGACAGCTAGAGAGAGAGAGAGAGAGAGAGAGAGAAAGTGTGCCCAAAAGAATAGGAAAAGTCTGTGTCTCTCTTATGAACAAAGGACCCACATTTTCATTTTGTACTTAGCTCTGCCAATTATTGCCCACCCTTGACTGTTAGTACTCCCATATGCAAATTTTATAAACTTCTTTGGGTAATTAACATAACATTTATAAGCCTAAATTTCCCCATCAGGAAAATAGGAATGATAATGACACCTAAATCCTAAAGTTACAATGGGGATTCAATTTTCTAAAAAATATGTAAAAGTCTTAACATAGAAGCTGGTGCACTATAAATGGCTTTGGAAAATCATAACATAAATAAACAAAAACATTCCTTGCACATGCTTATGTGCACAACAGAGACAAAACTAGGAATTGAATTATATCTGAAAGTCCAGGGTCTATATTAAGAACACGTTGGCCCATACTTTTTTAAAGGAAAACACACCAAATTAAAATATGTAAGTTTCCAGCGTAAAATCTCAATCTCAGTCTCTCAACCGAGAGAGTCATTTCAAAGGAGAGAGAACCAAGAAAACATTAGAGAAAGGGCTCTTTTAATGGGTGGTGGCTAAAATGTCACTGCACGTTGTGAGGAGACCACACTGAGAGAACATGTGGCACAGTGTAGGTGGAAGGCATCCCGCAGCAAAGTTTGGTCAATGCCAGCCTCGGTGACAGAAGCACCCCATTCATTCTCACTGTGGGAGGACACTCAAAGAAAGCCTCCCAGCCTATGCTACAACTCGTCTCTAGCATAGAGGAAATGGATGGAGGAGAGGGTTAAGAAGGGAAAAAAAAGATAAAAAGAAATTGATAACTTCTCATACAGAATATAAAATGGCCACTTGGCACTTTTCAGAGGAAGATATGACATGATAAGTCTAAGAATTCTCCCTACCAAACACCCAAAGTCATAATCCCATACCCAAAGTGATGTCTTACCTAGAAAAAACAACTTTCTGTTTTCCCTCTGCATCAAAGTACCTGTTACACAGCTCAGAACATTCAGGACGGACCAGACCTTCAAGCAGCAGAATTAAGAGGAGCTCCCTGGGTTCTTGCTCCTTCTTGGGTGTCACCGTTTGAGAATACTCTACAGGCAAACTCAGTGGCTGCACTAAAATGGCAATTAAGGTTCTGACTCCTTTGTAAACTTATTTTTGCTATCACTAGGCTGTAATAGAAGATAGAGTCATCATTTCTCCACAAGTTTACCAACTCCTGGTATCTTTTATCTTTTTGATAGTAGCCATTCTAACAGGTGTGATGAGCTAGCTCAATGTGGTGTTGATTTGCATTTCTACGATAATTAGTTATTTGTGTATCTTCTATAGAGAAATGTTTATTCAGGTCCTTTGCCCAATTAATCAGATTCACCAAGTATTAAATATTTACTATATTTTGTCTCTCTTTCTCTCTCTTTACATATACTTAAATATATCAACAAATATCACAAAAGATAATAGCACTTATTTTTTCCTTTTATCCTTAAGCATATGCCATTACAGCTAGGAAATTTAATTAAAAGATGCCTTCTAACATACCTTCCATTTTTAAATACCCCCTACTTTTTAATTTTAAAATTTATAGCTTAAACTGTTCTGCTATACTAACTTTTTTGCAGTCACACACTATTTTTTATAATAGCAAAAAAGGAGGGGAGCTGATTATCTAACAACACAAAAGAATTTATGGTATAGCAGTGTGATAGAAAAACATGCCTCAAAAACCAGCAAGTCTGAAGGCATTTAGGGATCTGAGACAATTTCATGATATTAAGTGAAAAAGTACAATAGAGAACTATATCCGAACATGCCATGGCTTAGTGTCTGTCGATGCAGGGCACTGGGTGTCAAGGTGATAAAGAGGAATTAGACATGATTTCTCTCACTTAGAAATCTCATTGAGAGGGGTGGGCAGAACCTTAAATAGCTGTGTCTAGTAAGGTGAAGCAAAGAAGTGAGGGAGACATGCATCTCCTGGGGGAAGCCACTGGTCTGATCAGAATGAAGATAGTGGGAAGGCTGCCCTGATGAAATGCGACACTATTATTTTTAAAATATAGAAATGATATATAAAAAGGACCTAAAAATGAATATATCAGAGGTTACTTTTAGATGGTAACATTATGGTTCTGTTATTTCTTTGTTTTATCTGTTTTCCAAGGTTTTAACAATAAATATAAATATTCCTTTATAAGCATAAAATATAATTTGTGGAAGATTTCCAACTACCGATTATTTAGGATTTACCCACTACTCATGGTAAGTTGATTAATGCACAACAATGAGATAAATCTCACCTTGTTCTTTAAAAAATTTGGTATTTTAATAATAAAAATAATAGTTATCAAATTATAAAACTTTCTCCCATTGTTCAATATTATTTTAGTTGGGATGTCATATAGATAGCACCTCCTAGATTATATGTGTATTCTTATTCAACTTGGGAGATAGATAATAATAGAGCAATACACTAGCCCACAAAATAACAGGCCTTGTTTGGATGCCTTACAATCATACATGGCTACTCTTTTTATAACCACAGTGGTGGTGCAGGAACCAGCAGCCAAAAGCAGTTAGTTTAATAAGAAGTCATTCATCATTCATCTTCAATAAATACTGTAATAGTAAATGTCTTCCATTTTGGAAGGACATTTTCATGGAATTATGTAATAGCAGACTCTATAATAGCATGCAGATTTTACTTGCTTTCACTACTGGTTCTCTCTCTCTTTTTTTTTTTTTTTAATAAGATTTATTTATTTATTTATTTGAGAGACAGTGTTACAGACAAAGAGAAGGAGAGACAGAGACAGAGGTCTTTCATCTGCTGGTTCACTCCCCAAATGGCCACAATGGTAGAGCTAGGCCAATCCAAAGCCAGGAGCCGGGAGCTTCTTCTGGGTCTCCCATATAGGTGCAAGAACCCAAGCACTTGAGCCATCTTCCACTCCTTTCCTAGGCCATTAACAGAGAGCTGGGTCAGAAGAGCAGTAGTCAGGACAGGAACTGGTGCCCATATGGGATGCTGGTGCCGCAGGCAGATGCTTAACCTACTATGCCACAGCACTAGTCCCAAGGCTTGCTTTCTCTCTCTCTCCCTCTCTCTCTCTCTCTTTTAAGTCTTTCCCTCTTTTATTTTTATTTCCTTTTGCATGTGTGGAAGATTAATTTACATAGCTGTTAAAACACACAAAAAAAGCAAAAGAATTCATGCTTAAAATATTTACAGTTATCTATATGGAATGGCACTGTGTACATTCAAAGTAATGGAGTGACTTGGGTTGTTTGTGAAGTCAAAAAAGCCAAAGGCAGATTACAATCTTGAGAAAAAGCCACAGTCAGCATGAAGATGAGCGATCTATGTTGTTGTCAACTTGAAAGCAAATGAATCAGGTGACTGAGGAAAGAGAGAGAAGAAAATTGGAAACTTTAATTGATCTCTCCAATCACTTCTTTACCACCTGCGGTGAGTCTGACTTCCCCTTCCTATCAATATAATGTGGTTTTTTTTTTTTTTTTGGATAAAGTCAAATGGCTCCTTTAAAGATAATTTAATTCCATTTAATTAAGGCAACCTATTTTAATAGCTAGCACTTTGATACATGTGGTGCTCACGGCTCTCAACATATTGAACACCACTGCTCATTAGGAAACTCTTTAAAAAGTCATTTAGTGCAGACAATATCCTCTGCTTAGCAAATGCAAACCTATAATTCAGGCTCAATATAAGTGCAATATTATTCACATGCTCGACAGAGACTGTAAACATACAGAAAGGTTAATCTTACATGAGAAATATCATTAGACATGTAGGCCAGAATACACATGTATTTTAAATGGGCAATAGGGAACACTCACCACGTTAATTTTTCTTGCTTTCATTAGGAATGTATGCAATGGCAAGAAGCTAACAGTATCTAGAGGCTTATAAGTCAATGCTCCATTGCTTCTGCCCCTGTAGATGGCTTTAGATTTAAGCATTTATTTTATTGACGAAAACAAACATCTAAACTTCAGAAGCCTAAACTGAATTTAATGACCTTTGCTGTTTGCTGAGTCTTCATCTCACCTACACAGGGTAAAGTGGAAGGGGAATGTTTTGATTTTACTACCTTGCTGCGGCTGGCCACTGGTGGTTATCACAGATGGTGAAATTTTTATCATAGAGCTGTGCAACCAGAGACCCTGAACAAAGGGGGAAATCTACCCAGCCTCCAGGTGGTCATTTTGGGTAATTAATGCCCTAGGGAAAGTTCAGCTCCATAATAGTATAATAGCCCAGGAAGCCTGCCAAGGAAGCAGTCCGTTCCAAAACATTTTTTTTAACCTTTTTCCCATCAGTCATTTAGCACAGCACACAAAAGATTTTTTTTTTTTTTTTTTGTAACAGAGGAGCCAACTAGAAGGTGAGTATTCAGTATAGTTTTTCCTATCGGTCATGCTGGCAAAATTAAGATATTCTTTATCGAGAGAGTGCAATTATATTCATCACTTACAACTGTCTAATATATCCCTGGGAATGGCTTATTTACTTTAAATGCTGAGTCTGTGCACCTATAAGATGTAGCAGTGCTATTCACTGATACGCTATGAAGAGGAATATTTGTTCAGTGCTTAACAACACAATATCACAGCTTCTCTAGTTGCAAAGAGCTAATTGTATCAGAGACACTATTTCAAATAAGAAAGCTGTAATAACTATTATTTCTGAATCCTAACCTAGAATTGTGCATTGACTGAGGAGTTTCATGAGATATATGTAGGAATATTTGGCATTTGTGGAGGGCTGTAAGCTAGATTTATTGGGATGAAACATCCTACGGCAATGCCTACTATTTCTAGATGCTCACTTTGGGTCAGACTCTTGGCAAATATCTGAGATACTCTGTATGGCAAATCCAAGAAATTGTATTATTATTATTAATTTTGCAAATAAATACACGCATATGTAAAGACATTGAATAATCTGCACAAATTCACAAAAGCAGATGTGGACCAGGAATAGAATTCAGCTCTTCTCACCAAAATCATATTATTCCTCTACACTAGCAGCATTCAGACGTTAGCAGGCCTGAGAATCACACAGAGGACTTACTAAAACAGATTTTTGAACCTCATCTGAGCTTGCGATTCATCAATCTGGGCTAAGAAGCAAGAATTTGCATTACTAAGTTCTCAAATCTGAATGATGCTGATGTTGTTGATCTAAGGACCAGACCCAGTGACCCATATCATGCTATCTCTCCCAAGAAGCAAACCAAATTCAGGGCAATGGGTTCATGTATGTCAAAAGTATGAAAACATTAAATTATATGAAAGCTTTCATTTTACTTATTATTAATGATTCAAAGTGGGACTCTTTATTTTTGTCACTGTTAATGATGAAAAGTTTACTTACGGAATAATAGTTCAAATATACAACCATTAATGAACACTTACCATACACAAAGTATCAAACTACAAGCTACCGTGTAGAGGTAAAATAAAGAATCAGAAACTATACTCTCCCTGGAAGTGATGTCAACAAGATGGCAGAATAGGACTTTTTATCCCTCACTCCACCCACAGACATACCCATTGACAAGAACCAGTGGAAGGCAGCACCATTATGGGGGCCCAAGAGTGCTGCCAAGAGGTCTCATGATCTCATTGCAGCAAAAATAATCCAAGAGTAAATACATTTAGGACGGTAAGAAGGACAGTATCACCTCCCTCATCACCCTTCTCCCAAACACAGCATAGCTCTGGGCCCAGAGAAACTTCTTTGGCCTACAGAGAGACCCAGGGCACTGAGGGGATTAATACAAATGGATAGTCAGAAGTCAACTATGAGCACGGAAAAGGGGCATTCACTCACATTAATTGGGGTGCAACATTCAAAAGAGAGGCCCAGTTTTTAATAACCGTTTGAGGATACCAGAAAGAGACTCACTCATGAACCTCACAGGATGCATCACTTGTGGATATCCCCTCAAAGCTCACGCATCCATCCAGCATTCTATATGCGCCTTCCATCTTAGTCAGTGTTCCACATACATCCTTGCAGACAACCCGCACAATCCTCTGCAGACTGCATGAGCGCATGCAGACAGCAGGGTCAACTTGGCTGGATTTAGCAAAGGCACCTAACATTGAACACTTCAAGTAAGGAAAACAAATAGAAAGCTCTCCAGATCTGGCCTAGCTTTGTGGGATTGTGAGAAGTCACCCAATCCTAAGACTTTCTCTAAAGGGAACAAGAATGAATGTATTAATAGAAAAGGTTCGAGAGACCCCTGGAATTCTTTGCTGTGCTAATTTGTGAATGTCTTTCTATAAGTCAATTGAGAAATACTGAAAAAGGTGACTTTTTCTTTAAATGCAAACACTATAGTGCAAGGTTTCAATGGACACCAAAAAAATTAAGGAAATATATATACTGCCAAAGCAACATAGTATTTTCCAGTAAGTCATCTTAAGAAATGGAGAGCTATGGATTGCCTGACACAGAATTCAAAATAGTTGTCCTAAGGGACCTCAGTAAATGACAAGAGAAAATAACAAACAATTCAACAAAATTTTTTTTAATTTCATAAAGGAAATTAAAGTTTCAACAGCGAAATAATTTTTAAAAAATCAAACAGAAATTAGAGAAATTGGGACCAGTATTTAGAGCAGCAGATTAAGCCACCACCCACAACACAGGCATCCCTTATCACAGCACCTGTTCAAGTCCCAGCTGTTCCACTTCCCATCCAACTGCACGCTAATACACCTGAAAAGGGAGCAGAAGATGAACTCAGTACTCAGGCCCCTACCACACATTTGGGAAACCCTGAAGGAGTTCCTGGCTCTTGGCTTTGGCTTGGACCAGCCTGGTGGTTGTGGCCATTTATGTTCACTGGGGAGTAAACCAATGGATGGAAGCTTGTTCTCAGTCTCTCTCTTTTTCTGTAACTTCTTCTCAAATAAATAAATATTTTTGATAAGTAACTACAGAGTTCAAAAATACAATGAATGAAAAATGCAAAAGAGGGCATGAACAACAGACTTGATCAAGCAGAAAAAGAATTTGTGAACTCAAAGACATGTCATTTGAAATTAATCAGAGGAGAAAAAAGAGGAATGAAAAAGAGTGGAGAAAGTCTTTGCTATTTATGGGACATCCTCAACGAAACAACTGTATACTTTATGGTAGTAACAGAATAGGAAGAAAGTAGAAAATCTTTTTTAAAGAAAAAAAATTATTAAAAATTCCAAATCTTTGGAGACCTATGGATATCCAGGTTCATGACACTCAAAAAACCTCAAACTTAATCAATCGAAAGTAGGTTATACAGAAACAAAAAAATAATCAAAATTCAATGAAAAAGAGAATTTTGGAAGGAGTAAGAGAAAAACAAGGAAATCCATATGAAGGTAGCAACATGCTTATCCATAGAGAACTTACAGGCCAGAGAGAGTGGAACAATATATTTAAAGTGCTGAAAGGAAAGAAAAACCCTGCAAACCAAGAATATACATCAAACAAAACTGTTCTTAAGAAGTGGAGGAGAGATAAAGACTTCAACAAACAAAAGCTAAGGAAATTAGTTACCACTAAACCTGCCTTAACAAGATATGGTAAAAGGAGTTATTCAAGTTAAAATCGGGGCTGGTGTTGTGATGCAGCAGGCAAAGCTGCTGTCTGCAGTGCCAGCATCCCATACGGGTGCCGGTTAGAGATCTGGCTGCTCCAGTTCTGATCCACCTGTCTGCTATGGCCCAAGTCCTTGGGCCCCTGCACCCACATGGGAGATTCAAAGAAGCTCCTGACTCCTGGCTTTGGATCAGCACAGCCCTGGCCCTTGTGGCCAGCTGGGGAGTGAACCAGAGGATGGAAGACCTTTCTCTCTCTCTGTGCCTCTGCCTTTCTCTCTCTGTAACTATGCTTTCAAATCAATAAATAAATTTTAAAAATAAATAAATTTAAAATAAACAAATTTAAAAAAAGAAAGGATGCTAATTAGTAACATGAAACCATATGACAATATAAAACTTACCATTAAAGATAAGTATATATAGATGGGCTTACCTTATAATGCTTTGACTTACAATTGTTTTTGACTTTATGATGATGTAAAAGTGATATACATTCAATATAAATCTTCAAATTATGAATTGTGATATTTTCTTAGGGTAGTACTGTGTGGCCTGCTGTTCTCTTGCTACTTGTCAGGAGCAAAAAATATTAACACCCAGTCAGCCATAAGAACACAATAGTAAACAATTAGCAAAACATTTTTTGCTGTTTTGTATTGTGTTGTTCCATCCTACTATGTCTACACGATTCCTACCTTTGTCTCCTGTACTCATACAATCATGTTGTTTTTCACTTTCAGTTCAATAAATCACATGATACAACATTTTATAAAACAGGCTTTGTGTTAGATGGTTTTGCCCAACTGGAGGCTGACACATAAGTATTCCAAGCACATTTAAGGTAGGCTTAAACTAAGGTAATATTTGCTAAGTTAAGTATATTAAATGCATTTTCAGCTTATGATATTTTCAACTTATGATTGGTTTGTCAGCATGTAAAAATACAAATACAAAATACTCCAAAATTGCAATCGTGGTACATAGCTCACTTTTAATTTCAGTATAGAAGTTAAAAGACAAAAGTATTGACATTACCTATAGCTAATTTATTAATGGATACATGATACAAAAGGATTTAAGTTGTGACATCAATAATGAAAATGGAGGGGGAGAAGTAATGGGGTTTTATATGCAGTTGACGTTACATTATAATCAGCTTAAAATAAGCTGTTCTAAGACCTTTTGTGTAAGTTTTATGGTAACCATAAAGCAAAAACCTTCTAGCACTCAAAGATACACACAAATAAAACATACCACTAGAAAGAAAAAAACTAAATCACAAAGAAAGAAAGAGAAGAAAGGAAGAAATGAACTATAAACCAATCAGAAAACAACTAACAAAATGGCAATAAAATTACCCATCAATAATACTTTTAATCTAAATGGATTAAATTCTCCAATCAAAAGATACAGAGGATGTACATATTTTAAAAAATCCAGCAATATCATACTTAGAGAGACTCAGCTTTACAGACACACATGAGCTAAAAGTGAAGGAACAGGGAAAGAAATTCTATGCAAATGGTTAAAAAAAAAGGAAGGAGAATAGGAGTAGCCTTACTTATATCAGACGAAATGGACTTTAAGAAAAAAAACTATCAAAAGAAACATAAAAGGTCATTATATTATGATAAAGGGGCCAATTCATCAAGAGAGTATAATAAGAAAGACTAGGGGAGAAAGCTCCTTCACATGGGTTTTGGTAATTTTTTTATATGTCTCTGAAAGAACAGGAAACAAAAGCGAAAACATACAAGTAGATTGAATCAAACTAAAAAGCTTCTAATTAGCAAATTAAACAATCTACTGAGTGAAGACATAATCTACGGAATGGGAGAATAAATTTGCAAACCTTATATCTGATAAGGGGTTAGTATAAAAGGAATTCAATCAAATTAGTAAAAAATCACCTTATTTATTTTTTTAAAGAATTATTTATTTTATTTGAAAGTCAGAGTTACATAAAGAGAGGAGAGGCTGAGAGAGAGAGAGAGACAAAGGTCTTCCATCTGCTGGTTCACTCCCCAACTGGCTGCAATGGCCGGAGCTGTGCCAATCTGAAGCCAGGAGCCAGGAGCTTCTTCACGGTCTCCCACGTGGGTGCAGGGGCCCAAAGATTGGGCCATATTCCACTGCTTTCTCAGGTCATAGCAGAGAGCTGGATCCGAAATGGAGCATCCAGGTCTCAAACTGACACCCATATGGAATACTGGCACTGCAGGCAGCGGCTTTACCTGCTATGCCACAGCACTGGCCCCAAAATTACCTTATTTAAAAGTAGGTAAAGGCCATTAATAAGTATATCTCCAAAGAAGACTTGCAAATGGTTAATAGGTACATGTGAAAGTGTTTAACATAGCTAATCATCAGGGACACACAAATCAAAACCACAATGAGATATCACTTCCTTTTATTTATAATCATTATTATCAAAAAGAAAAAATACAAAATGTGTGGTGATGGTGTGGAAAAATGGAAGTCTATGCACACTAGTGGTGAGATTGTTAATTAGTATAGTCATTGTGGAAAACAGTATGGAGGTTCCTCAAAAAATCAAAGATAACTAACATATGATGTTGCTGTGCATTTGTTCTGAGAGAAACATGGTAGGGGTAAGAAGTGTGGAGTCACGACACAGAAACAGGGAGTTGAGTGAAAGGGGGCCAGAGGTGAGCAGCTCACAGACTCATTTATTTCAGTTGGTGCAGCAGCTTATATAGCTGAGGCAGCCAATCTGATCAAGGGGCGGTTTATGCCCTAACCAATCACTGCCTGCTGCCAGGCAGGCTCCTTTGCCAGGTGGGTTCCAAAGCTATTTCCTGAGTAAGTGATGCTTGCTCACCAGCGCCATCTTGGCACAGCCTTCTCATTCCACCACGATATGATCCATTGATCCTTCTACTTGAGATTTATCCAAATAAAATAAAATCAGTATGTTGAAGAGATATCTTCACATCCATTTTTAATTAAAGATGGTATTATTCATGATAAATAAGAATCAAAATAAGTGTCCATCACTAGATCAACAGTTACAGAATCAGATGAATGAATAACAATTACGGGTTCTTTAGTATCCACAGAATACACAACAGAACATTACCCAGCCTGTGACAAGAAGGAAATCCTATCATTTAGAGCAATACAGATGAACTTGAAGCAATTATGTGAAGTGGATAAGCCAGGCACAGAAAGAAAAATACCAAATATCAAAGGATCTTACTTTTATATAGAATCTAAAGGAATTGATTTAAAGATAGATTAAAATGGTGGTTTCCAGAGGCTGGAGTGGGAAGAATGGGGAAGATATTGGTCAATGGATGCAAAAATTTCAGTTAAACAGGAGGAATAAGTTCAAAAGATCTATTATACATTATAGTGACTATAGCTAATATAGTGCATACTCAAAAATTGTTTGGAGAGTAATTCCAAGTAATCTTACTACACACACACACACACACACACACAAAATAAGTTTGTAAGGTAATGCATGTGTTAAATAGTTTGATCTATCACTCCACAATGTATATTTATACCAAAACATCATATTGTATCCATAAAGATATTCAATTTTAACATGTCAGTTAAAAATAAATAAAAGTATATTGCACAGAGCCGGCACTGTGGCACAATGGGTTAAAGCCCTGACCTGAAGCCCTGGCATCCCATATGGGCACCAGTTCTAATCCAGGCTGCTCCTCTTCCAATCAGCTCTCTGCTATGGCCTGGGAAGGCAGTGGAAGATGGCCTGAGTTCTTGGGCCTCTGCACCTGCGTGGGAGACCCAGAGGAAGATTCTGGCTCCTGGCTTCAGATTAGTGCAGCTCTGGCTGTTGCAACCATCTGGGGAGTAAACCAGCAGATAGAAGACCTCTCTCTCTCTCTCTCTCTCTCTCTCTCTAACACTGTCTTTCAAATAATTAAAATAAACCTTTAAAAAAAAGTATACTGCACACATTTTAAAGTTTTTAAAATAGCAATAAAGAAGTTATGGATTCTTAATTTGAAAGTACAGACATATGGAAAGAGAGAAAGAGGTATTTTCCATCTCCTGGTTTACTAATCAAATGCCTGCCAAACCTGGGCTAAGGCAGGTTGAAATTTGGAGCCCAGAATTAAATCTAGGTCTGTCACATGGAGCGGCAGGGGTCCAAGAACTTGAACTGTCATATGTTGCCACCCAGAGTGCTCTTTGCAGCAAACCAGATCTTAAGTGGAAAAACCGGAACTCAGACCAGGCACTGCTCAAAGGGATGTGGGCATCACAAGAGGCATCGACCACTGTTACAAATGTCCACTCCAATACATATGTAGGTCTCAGTCCCAGTTTCACCACTTACCAAGTTGTGTAGTCATAAATTAATTAATTTCATCACTTTCTTACACTATCCCTTTTATCAATAAAGTAGAAATAATAATAGTACATCAGAATTGCATTGATAATTATATAATAGATTTCAAATATTTGTCACAGTTGCTGTTCTATAGTAAGTACTTTATAATGGTCAGTCACTATAAACATCATCAAACAAAAATGTTTGTCTATTTTTGCATTATTTAGACTACTGTAATTATGTTCTTAGGTTAGAATGCACTTACTGAGTCAAAGAGTGGCATTTTTGAGGCTTTGGACTGATTATTTTCTCAATATGTCTTAATTATAATTAGTGCCAAATAAACATTTTGAAAGCTTATTGTCATCCCAAGTCCAAGAAACATTGCCAGAATTCACTGTACTTGTTAAAAAACAAAAGACAGTAAGATAAGGATTATTGTCCATTGTCAAATATAAAACTGATTCTAAGTTGTATGGATTTTACACACTCTTTTTCTTGATTTTTTTCTTTGAGTATTCTGTTTTGGAACAAATATTATTTATTGCAATCATTAGTTAAAAAACAACCTCACTTAAAAAGGAACTTTTACTTAAAATATTTAGCAAAGGAGGCAGCCTGAAGACAGTGATAGCAGGGAACAATGGTGGAGTTGCTGCTTTTTTTTATTCTTTTTTTGTTTTGTTTTATTTATTTGTTTGGAAGGTAGAGTTATACAGAGGCAAAGGCAGAGAGAGAGAAAGGTCTTCCATCCACTAGTTCACTCTACAAATGGCCACACAGCCAGAGCTGGGCCAATCTGAAGCCAGGAGCCAGGAACTTCTTCCGGGTCTCCCACGTGGGCGCAGGGCCCGAAGAGCTGGGGCCATCTTCTACTGCTTTCCCAGGCCACAGGAAAGAGTTGAGTTGGAAGTGAAACAGCCCGTACGCCCATATGGGATGCTGGCACTGCCGGCGTAGCTTTACCTGCTACACCACAGTGCCAGCCCCTAGTTCCTGCTTCTTAACATTACCACCACTCGCAGATAAGCGTAAATCTCAATAAGTTGTATTTCTCAGACTGTTTGCAAATTTTGATATCTCATATAAATGTGCTATCTATTAATCACAAATTCTTATTCCTATCCACACATTTCACACACTTGACATGCACAGGGAAAATTTAATCATTCAGAGGATGGTCCTCCAATGTGGAAAGCAATGAGAAATGAACACTGTGTTTAAAGAAAAAAGAAAAAGAAGACTTCAGAAGAATATGGAATCAAAATCCTTCTGATATACTATTACATTTTTATAACATATCAAGTCACTTAATCCGTAGTTCACAGCAGTAGAACATAAAGAATGAATTCATATTTTAAAGGCAAGGAAACTGGAAAACCATTGAAATTTTTGGTTTGTTTCAAAGATTTCTGTTTCAGTTCAGACTTCAGTGCTTTGCATCATTATGTTTAGAATCACTAAATAAGTATACGTCCTTGCCTTTGGTAAGCCTTCACCAATTCCAGAGAGAGCTCAGGAACGCTTCCGTTGAATTACCCTTTCTGATCCACGTATATTGAACCCTCATAAACCATGTATAAAAACTTATTGAAAGCACAGCCTTCGTTACAAACCATCGTTAGAGTTGGTGCAAATGTTTTCATGATGCATTTATTTACTTATTAGAAAAGGCAGTTTCAGAAATATCACAGACAGAAAGATCATCTGACTACTGGTTCACTTCCCAAATGGCTGCTTCATTCACCTCCATATTTTCAATTTTTGATGTACACTTGACCTCTTTCTATATTGCCTATACCTTAACATTTTTGTTGTAATTATAATTTTTTGGTCTTCACAGTAGTGATTTACAGACCATTTTACAATATTAGAACATTCTGAATTTGTTGTTATAATTACACTTGATAGTGAATTTTCGACATTCTAATATTTTCTTTATACTTGTTAGTGTCTCAATTTAAAGGACTCCTTTTAGCATTTCTTATAGTGAAGCTCTGGTGGTGACAAATTCTTCCAGAGTTTGTCTGGGAGTGATTTAATCTCTTCCTAATATATGAAGAAGCATTTTGCTGAACATATTTTTGGCTGGCAACATTTTTTTCCCTCAGTACTATAAAACTCTCATCCCACTGCCTCCTGGCCTTTGAGGTTTCTGTTGAGAAGTCTGCAGTAATTGGGACCCATTTGTGTGTTCTTGGCTGTTTTCTCTTACAACTTTCAGAATCCTCTCACCTTTTAACCTTGCAGAGTTTGGCTATAGCATGTCTCGGGATAGATTTGATTGGGTTGAATCTGAAGGGTAACCTGGTTGTACTTGAATAGTTGTATTTTTCTCTAGGATTCAGAAGTTTTCTGTCATTATTCCTCTGAGTATGCATCCTACCTCCTTTGAATCAAGTCCCTCAAGTTCCTCTTGTATCCCAGTAACTCAGACACAGGATTTTTTCAGGATACTTCATGTTTCCCATAAGCTTTCTTTATTCATCTTGATTCTTTTTTCTTTTTTCTCCAACTATGTGTTTTCAATAGCCTGTCTTCAAGTTCATGGATTCTCTCCTCTGTTTGATCTATTCTGCTATAAGCCTTCAATCACATTTTAAATTCTTCTTTATAAACTTCTCAGTTAAAGGAATTCTGTTTTAATTACTTCCATCTCTCTACAGTCTCTCTGTTAGAACATTGAATAATTTATCTGAGTTCTCTCGACTTTTCACTGAGTTTCTGTAAAAAAGCTATTTTGAAATATTCATATGAGTGTTTGGAAATCTCAGTTCCTAGACAGTTGATTTCTGACTCCTTATTTTGCCCTTTAGTTGAGTGAGGTCATGGTTCCCCAGAAGTTCTTGATGCTTTTTGGTGTGTAACGTCATCTGTGCATTGAAGGATTAGTTATAGTGTTAAGGCTTTGTTTGTGACTGTCCTTCTAGAAATTCTAAGCAGTCTGTTTATTTTCTCTGAGCCTAAGGATACTTCTACTATTTCAGTATCAGATAGCACCCTAAGTCTTGGTTGTACCGGGTCCACTGTTGAAATGATTTTACAGATTCAGTCTTATAATACTCCTTAAACTCAAATGTATCCAAATCTACAGTTGATATATTGTTCAGTATGAACTTCGGAAGTGACTAAAAAGGGTTAATCCATTCCTACAGGCCTTTTTCTGGGCCCATGGTAGGCCCAGATTCCTTGTCCTGTGTCCTCAGATGCCATGATGCTACACCACATCTGAAGCTCTCGTCCCACCAAGACCAGTGTACCCAAGGGGTAGGATCACAGCTCACTCAGCCATGGTCTGTCTGCAGCTTAGGCAAACCCCCTGCCCAAAGCTTCACTTATCAGCCAGTGGTGATGTTGGTTGGGGTGTAATACTGTTCAAATGGGATCATGGAATGCCACTTTTTGGGCCCTGAAGTGCCCTAGAGGCTCTATCTGCACATATTGGCCTAGGATCCGGGACTGTTAGAGTCTGCCAAATGCTGGATTTTATGAGCCTGACACTGAGCCCAAAAACAGTCCTATTAGTTCTTGCTGTCTGTGCAAGGTTATAGGATGGGTACTAGAGGTTGGTCCTATGAGGGTCACACCTGGGTCTCAGTCACCAGGCTCTGTTCAGTCTTGGTGGTACACATCAGGCCTGCAAACAGCTGGTGGTGGTATATGACAAAACAATAATGTTTCACCAGCCAGCAGGTCTCCTTTTGATATGGGGGCAAGTCCAGAGACTGTCCATAGGCACGTGCCTCTAGAATGAAACCCCTAGGATCTGCCCAGTGTTGGGCTTTATCAGCCCAGCACTGAGTTACAGGACCCAGTCCATAGCTCTTTGCTGCTGCCAAAATTTGGAGAATGATAAAGGCAGCCCTCTAGCCATACTTACTGGCCCCAAGCTGATCAAACATTGATCCTACTGTCACAGGTCTCCACAAAGTTCCATGTGTGTCCGGCCGGCCAACCAGAAGCCAGCAGTGACATGCACCAAAATGAATCCAACCCACCCACCAGAGTGCAGGTCTTCTCTTGATGCTAGGCAAGTCTAGAGACTCCATCTATAAGCACTGGCTGGGGACTGGAGGCATTTTTGCTTTATCAGGTGTCAGTGTCTTGTACAGTAGGTGTGGCTCTAGGTTCCAAGGCATGGTTCTAAGCTCCAGCTCTTGGCCTCTCTATATGGCTGGAGTTCTGCTTTCTGCTTGTGGTTACTAGAATGGAAACAAAGATAGCCTGAGTGTGAAAGCTCTATATATCCACTCCACACATTCACAACTAGGGAATGGAGCAGAAGGGCTTATTCCAACTGAATTATATTCAGTGAGCCTAGCACTGGGATTCAATTCATTTTCCCTCTCCCAAGAAGTAGGTCACAGTCCTTGGAGCTGGAGGAAGGGTGACACAGACAACTCTTTCCTTCTTGCTTTCTTCAGTGACACTTCTCTTATGGCTATAACAGACCAGTGTTATAACCATAACTGGTCTCCTACCTGGCTCCCATAGATCCTGTGAAGGTGACTTGGTGTGTGTAAAGCTGTTAACGCTGGTGTTTCTATGGGGAGATGGCCACCAGAGCCTGTTAGTCAGCTGCCATCTTGGTTCCCTTCCCTTTACTGATATCTAATCTTGCTTTTGAAATTACTTGAATATGAGTAATTTTCTTAAGCTTGAATATAATTTTTCTGGCAAAAAAATAAGAATTCTGTGATAACAAAAAATCATCTAATCTGCCTCCAGTTATGAAGTATACTACAAAAATGAATTGAAAAGTTGATAATTTTTCAGGACTTAAATTCACACATACATAATGTTATGCGTGGGAAGCATATAAGAGTACTTCAAAAATTCATGGGAAAAATTAAGATTGCTTGGTTCAAACATTTTTAATTCCTATATAGTTTTCTTTTAGTTTGTAATTTCATGGACTTTTGAAGATTCTTTGTATGGATTTCAAAAAGTTTTGCACAAAATAAACTCATTTTAAATCTGTTTTTTCTATGGACTTTTTGAAGTTACCTCATGTTAAACATCTTACAAACCACTTCAGACTCTCTCAGTCCCATCTGTGTTTTTCCAGTAGTTGCTGGTCAGGGGGAAGAACAAGAGGTTTAAAGCAGAGGGATGCTTCATTTAACAGGATTTTACTTCAGTCCATCCCTGATCGCACATCTTGAGGCTTCCCACAAGAAGCACTGCCCAGCATCCAAGTATGCTCAACCTCAAAGTTGGGAGATTACAGTTTGGTGTGTATTTAGAATTGTTAAAGGGAGTCTTGTTAGATAAATTCCCCGTCTCTCTCTTCTTGGGGAAAACTATGCTATGTCATCAATGTATAAAATTTCAGAAAGACGTCCTCAAGAAACAACTCTAGTTAATGTTCATGGAGTGGGACTGGTAGTGAGAAAACAAAGTTTATATATATTTATTTTTTCATATCCTTTTATGACATTTGAAAAGAATTAGCAGGTGCTTGCATTTGTACTAAAATAATTTAACAGATACATTCTTAAAATATTGACTTAATCAAGCATGAGAATTAAAAAAAATTCTAATAGCGTGTGCTGTCATGAACACAGCATCTCCAATGGACACTTCCAGCAATTCATTTGCGGAGCCCTGATCCCTGAAATGAGATGTTAAACTTGGGAATCGTAAGAATTCAAGAATGTATAAAATTGGTATAGTCTAGGGGTTGGAGTTGTGGCACAGCGGGTTAAGCCACTGTCTGTGATACCAACCAGCATCCCATACAAGTACCAGTTAGAGTCCCAGCTGCTCCACCTCTGATCCAGTTTACTGCTAATGCACCTGGGAAAGTAGCAGGAGACGGCTCAAGTTCTTGAACTCCTACCACTCAAATGGAAGACCCAGATGGATTTCCAGGGCTCCTAGCCCAGGCTTTTGTGGCCATTTGGTGGGTGAAGGTACTGAGGGAAAATCTCTTTTTCTCTCTTACTCTGCCTTTCAAATGAAAATAAATCTTTAAAATTGGTATATTATGTACATCGCTGATCTACAATGAAGTTTAACAATATCTTATTTTTAAATTAAACACAAGCATCACTGTAAAATATATACCATTTCCTAGGAGTAAAACTTATTTTTAATAATCCTGGGATTCAGCAAATTGGTGTTGCTGTGGAGAACATGTAGTACTTACAGCCTGTTCTCACCAGAGACAGCAACTGTACATTCTTGTGCACTGTGCAAAAGGAGCCACAGTGAGGCTGAGTGAATCAGTACAAACAAACAAGCAGCACCTAAAATAAAGCAAATCTACCCCAAATATGGTTCTACTTGCCACAGTGGGATGTTGGAGGTATTTTAATTAAAGGGATTAAAAAATGTGAGTGAGCCTTTTGTGGGGATTAGAACTGTCTAGAAATAGATAAGGGACCAAGAATAGAAATAAAGTTACTTAGAATCATTTTCTGCCTCTTTGAGCTGAAGATATTAAACCAAACTTTATTTAGAGTAAGGTGGGAGGGAGGTGGTAATTAAGCATTATTTATTTAATTTCCTCAGACATTATCTCACTTCAGCAAATTTAAAATTAGAATTTCCAGTATCCTTAAATGTATCAGAGATGCAGAGATATTACCCTTCCACTATGCAAATGGCATTTAGGCAAGTTTCTGTAACTTTAGAATAAGTGCATAAGCTAATGCTTCTCATACTACATTTTAATATGCAAAAGAAGTAATATTTCTTAGCACATGCAGCTCCGTTCAACTGGTGGCTTTATGAGACAATGATCTACTCTGTCATGTTCAGTTTTCTATCAGCACAGAGCTTAGGCACTTGATAAACACTCGTGATTCACTGGCTAGATAAGTAGGGGAATGAATGAACAAGTAAATGTTTAATTGAATCAATGGGTGAGTAGAAGAATAACTGAGTCACCAAATAGTTGAATGATGAACTAGTGAATAAATGAAGGGATCAGTAAGTTCATGAATAGGTGAGTGAATCTTTAAAACATAAAAATGCCTACAATTACATAAAGAAAAGTGCCAACTCTTCCTGCTTAATCTCAACAGCCTTCAATCCTGACTGCTCATTGAAATTACTTGTGGAACTTTGAAAAAATACCTGTGGTCCTACCATGAAATCTGACTTAATTGGGCCAAAGTAAAATCCCAATATGGGGGACTGGTGCTGTGGCATAGCAGGTAAAGCTGCTGCCTGCTATGCCGGCATTCCATATCGGTGCCAGTTTGGGTCCTAGCTGCTCCACTTCCAATCTAGCTCTCTGCTATGGCCTGGGAAAGCAGTAGAAGATGGCCCAAGTCCTTGGGTCCCTGCACCCATGTGGGAGACTTGGAAGAAGCCCCTGACTTCTGGCTTCAGATTGTTCCAGCTCCAGCCATTGCGGCCATTTTAGGAATGAACCAGTGGATGAAGGATTCATTCTCTCTCTCTCTCCTTCCTTCCCTCTCTCCCTCCCTCTCTCCCTCCCTCCCTCCCACTTTTGTCTCTGCCTCTGTAACTCAGCTTTTCAAATAAATAAATAAATCTTTAAAACAAAATCCCAATATGGGTTTTTGTGGGCTTTTTTGTTTTGTTTTTTGTTTTGTTTTGTTTTGTTTTGTTTTTTGACAGGCAGAGTGGATAGTGAGAGAGAGAGACAGAGAGAAAGGTCTTCCTTTGCCATTGGTTCACCCTCCAATGGCCGCCGCGGCTGGTGCACTGCAGCCGGCGGACCGCGCTGATCCAATGGCAGGAGCCAGGTACTTATCTGGTCTCCCATGGGGTGCAGGGCCCAAGGACTTGGGCCATCCTCCACTGCACTCCCTGGCCACAGCAGAGAGCTGGCCTGGAAGAGGGGCAACCGGGACAGAATCCGGCGCCCCGACCAGAACTAGAACCCGGTGTGCTGGTGCCGCAAGGCGGAGCATTAGCCTAGTGAGCCTCGGCGCGGGCCCAACATGGGTCTTTTTAAAAACATACATTAACAAGCCGGCGCCGTGGCTCAATAGGCTAATCCTCCACCTTGCGGCGCCGGCACACCGGGTTCTAGTCCCGGTTGGGGCGCCGGATTCTGTCCCGGTTGCCCCTCTTCCAGGCCAGCTCTCTGCTATGGCCAGGGAGTGCAGTGGAGGATGGCCCAGGTGCTTGGGCCCTGCACCCCATGGGAGACCAGGAAAAAGCACCTGGCTCCTGGCTCCTGCCAGGATCAGCGCGGTGCGCCGGCTGCAGCGGCGGCCATTGGAGGGTGAACCAACGGCAAAAAAGGAAGACCTTTCCCTCTCTGTCTCTCTCTCTCACTGTCCACTCTGCCTGTCAAAAAAAAAAAAAAAAAAAAAAAAAAAACATACATTAACAATTCTTTTTTAAGCCATGTTTTAGAACAACAACCAGCCTACTCTTTAAAATCATAAACTATTTTTTTTCAACTTAAAATACACTGTATTTTCACTTATTAATACTAATTTCCATTTTTATTGCCACCTTGCCTCCCTCTTGAGGACTTGGTTGAGAAGTAGAGACCAGGAAATTTAGTGGACATTTCTCTAAATAGTTACATTTTTGTGCCTTTTACTTGAGATGAACAAGGCAAGAAAAGAGAAATTCAAGGTAAGAACTCAGGTTAGAGTTTTTAAAGTGCAAGATGAATATAGCTAATATCAAAAATTATAAATTTTTGTAAACATAGATTTTTAGAGATCATCCTGGAGCTCAAATATGAATGACCTACACATAGGTGCTGGAAACCATCTTTTGATCACTGCTCTTAAATCCGCTACAATAAATTTGAATGTGATTTGCACCTTGTGAAGTATTCAATTTAATCCTATGATAAGGTTATAGGATAGTAACACTGGGAAATATTTTTATTTACAATTTTCACAGGAAAAATCAAAGAATTTAAGTGATAATAAAGTACACTATTTAGGATCAGACACATATGGATTCAAACCCTGTCTCCACTGTTACGGGATATGTTGCCAACAGAGTACTATAGCACCTCTCTGACCTCTAGATCCCTTGTTTGCGAAATGTTTTGATAATAACTACCTCACCGGATTGCTGGAAACAATAAAGTTGATAAAATGTCTGAAATTACCATCAGTGCCTGTAAGAGTAAATGCTTCATAAATAGAATTTAAAATAAAATACAGCACAGCCAAGAAGTGAAGAGGATTCAAATATTTCCTTCCATTTCACCGCATTTCTTTATCACAAAATTTTCTTACAGCAGTACATCTAACTAATCCTGCATTGTAGGTAATATTCCCTATATCAGTGCAGACTCTTCCTGTTGCATAGAAAATCCAATTCAAACTAGCCTGAAGTGGAAAATGGAATACATTGGTTCCAGTAATGGAATAGTTCAAGTGTAAATCTGACATGAGGTCCAGCTGGAAAAAAGAATAAAACAATGTTGTCCATATCTAATTTCATTCATTTTCTCTCTCAGCTGCACTTCCTCCATGTTGCATCTAATATCAAAAGGCTCTTTCCTCATGATTGCAAAATAGCTACCAGAGTTTATAGCATTTGCAAACCCAGTCAAATCCAATTAGAGAGAGAGAGAGAGATTTTATATAGTAACTCTTGTTCTGGGAATTCTGTACAGAGATTTACTTGAATTGGCTTAACTTAGATCACCTGTTCATTCCTGAAAAAATCAGTGTGAACAGAGGCGTGAGACATCCTGACTAGCTTAGATCTGTTTCACATGTGCATCAGAAAATCCTTGTAATCAGAACCCCAGGAGTGGAAAAGAACTAAATTTTCAAATAAAAACAGTAACTCTTCCTATGCAGACTGGGGATAGGTACAGCTGTCTTCTATGTCTATGTTTGTCAAAAGAAAAAATTGTGTCTTGTTAATTTTTGCCTGCTGTAGGTTGCAAAGATATTATCATGTGTTTTCTTTTAGAAGTGCTACAATTTGGGCTTATTTGGATTTATAACATGGCAGAGTCATAACTTACAGCAGGTATTCCCGATTTCCCTGCATCACTGACTATCACAAATTTGCTAACCAGAGACCAAGAAGTAAATACTAAGGGAGGATCCCCAGAAAAATAAATAAATAAATAAAATAAGACAAAAAATTAAAAAAAAAAACTGGGTATTTCAGGGAAACATTCTCTCCTGCCAGAAGAGATGTAGTGGGAAATTAGCAAGAATAGACCCAACACCTGTTTTTATTGCCTATTTTTATTTCTTGATCATTGCATAACTAATTTTTTCAAAAAATATATACTATCTCAGTTGTATTGAAAATATCAAGGGAAGGTGGTTTTATCCATACTTAAAAGTTTTTAAAAGGGGAGTATTTAGCTGATGTCAGTTGAGAGAAGGCAACGGCCTGTTCCTACCACAGGATTCTCTTGCCAGAACAAAAACCTCAGAAATCTTAGGCTTTGCTTTAATAAGAGTAATCAATAATTCATTCTCATAGGTTATTTAAGATTAATTAAAATGTCAACATTCATTTTATTTATGTTTTCAAAGATTTATTTATTTATTTGAAAGGCAGAGTTACAGAGAACAGATACAGAGAAAGGTCTTCCATCTGCTGGTTCACTCCCCAACTGCCAAAGCTGTTCTGATCCGAAGCCAGGAGCCTCCTCTGGCTCTCCCACATGGATGCAGGGGCCCAAGGACTTGGGCCATCTTCTACTGCTTTCCCAGGCCACAGAAGAAAGCTGGATCAGAAGTGGAGCAGCCGGGACTTGAACCAGCACCCACTTGGGATGGCAGCACTGAAGGCAGTGGCCCCTCAACATTCATTTTAAAAACAGGGTAATTCCAGGGAAATAGCCTGGAATTTAAGTTTATTTGATTAAAGATTCTCCTTACACTTAAAATCAGCAGGTGAGAAGTCATAGAGATTTTAAATATTCCTAATTTCTGCTTACCTGCCAGGAACTTTAAAGATACAAATGGAGTGGGTTATGAGTCTCTGCAGGTGCTGAGTAACAAACACAAGCATCCCTTTAATAACCATGCATGTTTAGAACATAAAGTATATTAAATAAACCTTAGCCTCCATCAGTGCAGCACAAAATTACAGAAACTCAAAAACAGCATTGCACTAATACTGAATTTATACGGCATTCTAAGATTTCCTTAATCTATCTTTCCTTACCAAGAGTTTTAAATTTTTCACGCTGTCTTTCATATGACCTTAAAGGTGAAAAGAATACTACCTATAGGGAGAAAAAAAGCACCAAAGTTCACATTTATCTATACTTATCCTCTCCCAAAATGGGTTTCTCTTTTTATTACTTATGGAAATATATACAGATTTCCAGAGTGCAATTCATCTATTTTTGACAAACACACATACCCATATAACCCACATACCTTCAAAACACAGATTATTTCTGTCCCTCTAGATGTTTTCTTACGCCCCTATCAAGTCAGTCCCCCCATGCAACCTCCCCCTCCTCGCCACCCCTATAGGCCCCAGTACTATCATTAGTTTGTTGCTTGTTATTGTTGAGTAGTATCTCCTGCTTATTCATTCTGCTATTGGTGGGTATGTGGGATGTTTCCAGCTTGCGAATTTTATGAGTAAAATTGCAGTGAATATCTTGAATAATTGATTTTCTGTTAGAAAACTGATTTGGAGTGGGAAGGCTGAGTCAGGATGAGGTTAGCATGGTAACTTCTAAAGAAATTTCCAGTTGTCCAACACCATGCCACCATTTTACATGCCTGTTAGCAATACAAGAGAGTTCTAATCGCTCTGATTTTAAACAGTGCTATGTATTGTCATTCTTTTTAATTTTATACTACTCTACTGTGTTTTCTTATTTACATATTTCTCATAACTAATGATGTTAAGCAATTTCCATGTGCTTCATTGCCATCCTTTATAAAGTATCTATTCAAGTTTTTTTGTACTTTTAAAAGTTGGATTATTTTTCTTCTTATTACTGAGTTTCAGGAATATTTTATATGTTCTAGATACAGGTCCCTGGATTTAAAGGATACAAATATTCCCTCCTAGTATTCAGCTTGTCTATTCATTTTCTGATAAGGAGTCTTCCATTTCTATTAAGTCAAATTTTTTTAATCCTCTAAATTTACTGAGATTTGTTTTAGGGTCAACAGTGTATATTCGATGTTTTTCTTAAAAAGAAAAACATGAATTTTGCTGGGCTTGGGTTTAGTGTTCTATGAATGTCAGTTAAGCCAAGTTGATGGATAAGGTTGCTCAAGTTGTTCATAACTTATTGCTTATTCATTCTATTGAAAACTGAAAGAAGGCTTTAAAAATCTTTACATTTATAGATTTCTCTATTTCTCTCCTTAACATTAAATGTACTTAAAATATTGTCTCTTTGTTCACACTCATTTAGGATTGTGCTATGAACTGAATGTTTGTGCAGTTATTTATATATTAATGTTTATGTATACTGATTTACTCCTGTTTGGGGTTTATCCATTTTATCTTCTATCATTGCCTTTGGATATATGGGTTAATTGTATATTATTCCATTCTATATCTTCTGTTGTGTTTTAATTTTATTTTATACTACTTTTATTTTCTTGAGATTACAATATACATCCCTAAATTATTTTGAATGAATATTCTACCAATTTGCATAGATTTTTTCATATTCAATTATCTTTTATCTACAGAAGATCAATTTAGTATATACTAAGTAAAGATTTCAACAGTTTGCACCCACACAGAAACATAAAGTGTAAAGTACTGTTTGAGTACTAGTTATAGCATTAATTGACATTGAACAACACATTAAGGACAGAGATCCTGTATGGGGTGTAAGTGCACAGTGACTCCTGTGTTTGACTTAACAAATTGATACTCTTGGTTATGGCTCTTGTCATGGGTTGCCAAGGCAATGGAAGCCTTTTGAGTTTGCCAACTCCCATCTTATTTAGACAAGGTCATAGTCAAAGTGGAAGTTCTCTCCTCCCTTCAGAGAAAGGTACCTCCTTCTTTGATGGCACATTCTTTCCACTGGGATCTCACTCGCAGAGATCTTTCATTTAGGTTTTTTTTTTTTTTTTTTTTTTTTTTGCCAGAGTGTCTTGGCAAATTTTTAAAAATTTTAATAACATGCCCATGTTTATTCTGCTACCTTCCATTCTGCTAGCATTGCCATGAATTTCACATCTACATATTTTATGAACACACCAAAATGAGCTAGGAGAGCAAACCAGGTCTCCCACATGAATGGAAGAAACCCAATTACTTGAGTCATCACCACTGCCTCCCAAGATTTGCATTATCAAGAAGCTGGAATCAGGAACCAAAAGTAGATACTAGACCCAGTCATCCAATACAGGATGGCTGCTGGCATCTTAACCATGAAGCCAAAAGCCCACCCCTAGAAATTTTCTGACCACTGATTCATCACTTTTCTTCTGTCAGGGATTTTTATACTTCCTATCTCTTCTAAGTTTGGTTATTTGTGTGTTTCTAGGAATTGTTCCATTTCATCTAGGTTATCCAATGAGTTGACATGCAATTGTTCAAAGCATTTCATTATAAGACTTTCTATTTCTGTGTGATAAGAATGATCCCTGGTTTATATCTGATTCCAGTAATTAGAGCCATCTGTCTTTTTCCTTTTGACAGTTTAGATAAAAATTTGTTAATTTTGTCAATTTTTTTCTTTTTTTTTTAACTTTTATTTAATGAATATAAATTTCCAAAGTACAGAATTTGGATTACAATGGCTTCCCCCACATAACATCCCTCCAACCCGCAACCCTCCCCTTATCCACTCCCTCTCCCCTTCCATTCACATCAAGATTCGTTTTCGATTCTCTTTTTCTACAGAAGATCAGTTTAGCATACATTAAGTACAGATTTCAACAGTTTGCTCCCACACAGAAACATAAAGTGAAAAATACTGTTTGAGTACTAGTTATAGCATTAAATCTCAATGTACAGCACACTAAGGACAAAGATCCTATATGAGGAGTAAGTGCACAGTGACTCCTGTTGTTGACTTAACAAGTTGACACTCTTGTTTATGGCATCAGTAATCACCCTAGGCTCTTGTCATGAGCTGCCAAGGCTATGGAAGCCCCCTGAGTTCACTGACTCTGATCATATTTAGACAAGGCCATGGTCAAAATGGAAGTTCTCTCCTCCCTTCAGAGAAAGGTACCTCCTTCTTTGATGACCCATTCTTTCCACTGGGATCTCACTCGTGGAGATCTTCTTTCATTTAGTTTTTTTTTTTTTTTTTTTTTTTTGCCAGAGTGTCTTGGCTTTCCATGCCTGAAATACTCTCATGGGCTTTTCAGCCAGATCCGCGTGCCTTAAGGGCTGATTCTGAGGCCAGAGTGCTGTTTAGGACATCTGCCATTCTATGGGTCTGCTGTGTATCTCACTTTCCATGTTGGATCATTCTCTCCCTTTTTGATTCTATCAGCTAGTATTTGCAGACACTATTCTTGTTTATGCAATCCCTTTGGTTCTTAGTCCTATCATTACGATCAATTGTGAACAGAAATTGATCACTGGGACTAGTGAGATGGCATTGGTACATGCCACCTCGATGGGATTGGATTGGAATCCCCTGGTATGTTTCTAACTCTACCGTTTGAGGTAAGTCAACTTGAGCATGTCCTGAATTGCACATCTCTTCCCTCTCTTATTCCCACTCTTATATTTAACAGCAAACACTTTTCAGTTAAGTTTCAGCACTTAAGAAGAATTGTGTATTGATTACAATATTCAACCAAAAATATTAAGTAGAACAAACAAAAAAAATACTAAGAGGGATAACATATTACGCTGCTCATCAACAGTCAGGGTGAGGGCTGATCAAGTCACCATTTCTCCTAGTGTTCATTTCACTTTAACAGGTTTCCTTTTTGGTGCTCAGTTAGTTGTCACCTATCAAGGAGAACAAGTGGTATTTGTCCCTTTGGGATTGGCTTATTACACTCAGCATAATGTTTTCCAAATTCCTAACAGGGATCACTTTTCAGTTAAAATTTAAACTGAAAATTTTTTTTTTCAAAAAACAAAATTAGTTTTATTGATTCCATTGTTTTTCTACTCTATTTACCTTCACTGTAATCTTTGTCACTTTCTTCCTACCATCTGCTTTGTCTTTAGTTTGCTCTCCTTTTCCAGTTTGTTTTTAAAAGATTTATGTAGCTATTTGAAAGGCAGACAGAGATGGAGAGACAGACAGAGAGAGAGAATGAACTTTCATCTGCTGGTTTACTCCCCCAGATGGCTGCAAAGGCCAAGGCTGGGCCAGGCTGATGCCAGGAGCCAGGACCTTCAGCCAGGTTTCACATGTGGGTGATAGAGGCCTAATCACTTAAGCCACATTTCACCGCTCTTCCCAGGCCATTAGCAGGGAGCTGCACTGGAAGTGGAGCAGCTGGGACATGAATACGCACCCTGGTTTCTTAAAGTGGAGGTTTAGGTTACTGACTAGAGATCTTTTTTTTAACATAGATATTTATACATATAAACTTTTCTCTGAGCACTGCTTTTTTGGTATCCCCATAAGTTTTGGTAAGTTGTGTTTTTGTTTTGTTCATCTCAATTATTATATATTTCCATTGTGGTTTTATCTTTGTTTTATTGGTTATCCAAGAATATGATATTTAATTTTCATATAGTTTTTCAATTTTTCATATTTCCTTCAGTTATTGATTCTACTGTTATTCTATTATTTCAGGAAAAGAGACTTTGTATTATTTAACTCTTTTTCAATTTACTGAGATTCATTTTGTGTCCTAATCTATAGTTTTTCCTGGAGAATATTCCACATAAATTTAAGAAAATGCATATTCCATTGCAATAGCTGGAATGTTGTACAGATGTATACTTGGCCTTGTTGCTTCATTGTTCAAGTCTTTTATTTCATTGCTGATGTAACATCTAGTTGTTCTGTTTTATATTGAAGGTATCCCCTTTCTGTGTCCTCTCCTTCTGGAACTTGCATTAGATGTTAAGCTGTCATGCCTGATTGTGTCCGAAAGTCTGTTGAACTCTATTCACTTTTTATTTTCTGTCCCCAGACTAGATAATTTTAACGGATTTATCCTCAAGTTCACTGATTCTTTCTTATACCTCTTCAACCATGCTGTTGAACCCTCTAGTGAAGCTTTTAGGTTATTTCTATATACTTCTAAATTGCAGAATTTCTAACATTCTTATTTAATTCCTATGTTGTTATTAATAGTCTCTATTAGGTGAAGCATTGTTCTCATGGTTCCAGTCTTGGTCCATTAGTGCTGCTACAGTAAAACACCTGAAATTGGGTCATTTAAAAAAAAAGAAAGAAATTTATGTCTCAGGGTTCTGTACCCTGGGAAGTCCAAGCTCATGGCTCTGATAGGGCTGGTGTCTCATGAAGTCTGCTTTCTACTTTCCACAGGGTGTCCTGTTGATACATCCTCCAAAGGGGAGGAACACTGTGTCCTAACACAAGGAAAGGGATAAAAAAGCAGAGCACTCCTTTGAACTCAACTCCTCTTATGAGGGTGTTGAGCCCACTGATGATGGTAAAGTCTTCATAAGATAATCATCTCCCAGAGATCACATCTCTTAATATCAAAATAGGGATTAAGTTGTACAAGAATTTTGGAAGTGACCCATATTGAAAGCACAGCAGTTTCCTTTAGTGCTTTGTCCATGCTTTCCTTTAACCACTTGAGCAAGTTGGGAAATAGTTGATCTACAGTAATTTTCTAGTTGAGTCTAATATCTGTTTTTCCTCAAAATGGAATATAACCCTACCATTCAACCCAGCCATCCAAATTCCTTGGAATTTATCCAAAGGAAATTAAATTGGCAAACAAAAAATTCCAAATTCCTTGGAATTTATCCAAAGGAAATTAAATTGGCAAACAAAAAAAACTGTCTACACCTTAATGTTTATTGCAGCTCAATTCACAATAGCTAAGACCTGGAGTCAACCTAAATGCCCATCAACAGTAGACTGGATAAAGAAATTATGGGAAATGTACTATATAGAATACTATACAGCAGTTAAAAAGAAAGAAATCTGGTCACTTGCAACAAAATGGAGGAATCTGGAAAACATCATGCAAGTGAAATAAGCCAGTCCCAAAGGGAAAAATATCATATGTTCTCCCTGATTGGTGACAACTGACCAAGCACCAAAAAGGAAACCTGATGAAGTGAAATGGACACTATGAGAAACAGTGACTTGTTCAGCCCTTGTCCTGACTGTTGATGAACAACTTGATATGTTATCCCTCTTAGTATTTTTTTGTTCTACTTAATACTATTGGTTGAACTCTTTAATTAACACACAATTATTCTTAGGTGTTTAAATTTAACTGAAAAGTGATCCCTGTTAAATATAAGAATGGGAAAAAGAGAGGGAGTAGATGTACAGTTTGAGACATACTCAATCTGACTTGCCCCAAATGGTAGAGTTAGAAACGTGCCAGGGGATTCAAATTCAATCCCATCAAGGTGGCATGTACCAATGCCATCTCCCTAGTCAAAGTGACCAGTTTCAGTTCACAATTGAGCATAATGATAAGAATAAGAGTCAAAGGGATCACATAAACAGGACTAGTGTCTGCTAATACTATCTGATAGAATTAAAAAGGAGAGAACGATCGAACATAGGAAGTGGGATACACAGCAGATTCATAGAATGGCAGATGTCCTAAACAGCACTCTGGCCTCAGAATCAGCCCTTAAGGCATTTGGATCTGGCTGAAGAGCCCATGAGAGTATTTCAGGCATGGAAAGCCAAGACACTCTGGCAAAAAAAAAAAAAAAAAAAAAAAAAAAAAAACCTAAATGAGAGATCTCTGTGAGTGAGATCCCAGTGGAAAGAATGTGCCATCAAAGAAGGAGGTACCTTTCTCTGAAGGGAGGAGAGAACCTCCACTTTGACTATGACCTTGTCTAAATAAGATCGGAGTTGGCGAACTCAAAAGGCTTCCATTGCCTTGGCAACTCATGACAAGAGCCTAGGGTGATTACCAGCACCATAAACAAGAGTGTCAATTTGTTAAGTCAAAAACAGGAGTCACTGTGCACTTACACCCCATACAGGATCTCTGTCCTTAATGTGTTGTTCAATGTCAATTAATGCTATAACTAGTACTCAAACAGTACTTTACACTTTATGTTTCTGTGTGGGTGCAAACTGTTGAAATCTTTACTTAGTATATGCTAAATTGATCTTCTTTATATAAAGTTAATTGAAAATGAATCTTGATGTGAATGGAATGGGAGTGGGAGCGGGTGATGGGAGGGTTGCGGGTAGGAGGGAAGTTATGGGGGGGGGGAGTCACTGCAATCTAAAAGCTGTACTTTGGAAATTTATATTTATTAAATAAAAGTTAAAAAATATTTCAACTGATTGGAGTAATGCTGGTAGAGGCCATACGTATTTTTTCCCTGACATCTATATAGGCTTTGTTGGAATCTGAACTATTTGAATATTAAAATACGGCAACTATAAAATCAGGTTCTGCCTGCTTAGGCCTTTTGTTGTTGCTTGTTATAACCATCATTTTGTTGTTGTTCAATGACTTTTCTAACTAAAATTTGTAGTATATGTGTCCTTTTTATGTGTGGCCTCTGGAATCATTGCCTTGTTAGCTTTGTGCTCAACTAGGTTTGTAGGAAGATTTCCTGGAACTAAATACCTGGCAACAAAGTATTTCGCAGTCCTTGCAAAAGGGCTCTGGGTATGCCTTGGATACACCTTCATGACACAAGCACTTTACAACCCTGTCAGCATTCCTTTCCTGCTTCTGCAGAACCGAGGTCAGCCCGACAGGGTCAGGACCTGTCCAGGTATTTCCAGGCGTCGGAGTACTGCTGTGACCTCCCAGGTTGTGAGGAGTATATTAGAGCTTTCAAAGACTTACTCCCCGCAGCATGTCATCAATTGTTATCCATTGCCCCAGAAGACAGGAATCAACATTTTGTCCATAAGCATTTTGAGAAAGGACATCAGGTATTCACTTTAACATTAGGTGAGTTTTGTTTTGTTTTGTTTTTTGTTTTTTGTTTTGTTTTTTCTGTTACTCTGGTGTCCACTGACAGAAACCACTGTTTATTTTTTCCTCTTTTTATAATTGTTTCTCTTCTATGAGTGATGTTAGGCTAAGAATTAGCCAACACACAGAAGATCTAGAGTAATTATGGATAAAGAGTTATGCTTCTTAATGAAATGAACGTTTTCCAAGGAAAAATATTTTTAGAAATAGAAAAGAAGCTTTTAAACTTCTATTTTTTTTTTTAATTTTTATTTTTTGACAGGCAGAGTGGACAGTAAGGGAGAGAGAGAAAAAGGTCTTCCTTTTCCGGCTGCTGTGGCCGGCGCTCTGCAGCAGGTGCACTGCGCTGATCCGAAGCCAAGTGCCAGGTGCTTCTCTTGGTCTCCCATGCCGGTGCAGGGCCCAGGGACTTGGGCCGTCCTCTACTGCCTTCCCGGGCCACAGCAGAGAGCTGGCCTGGAAGAGGAGCAACCGGGACAGAATCCAGTGCCCCGACCGGGACTAGAACCCGGTGTGCCCGCGCTGCAGGCAGAGGATTTTGTAACTCTCACATATTAACTGAATATGTAATTTTTGCATAAGGATTTGTATCTCTGTTTACCCTTACTTTAATTGGGAAAACAGGTTAGGATTTTTTTTAAAAAAATCCTGTAAGATAAATTCTCAGTTAAGAATTATTGCATTCCTAAGTAGTAAATATATATTTTAATACTCACTGTCAAATTTTCATTTTCTCCTGGTAATGTTGCTCCAAATATCTTCTACAGTATTACTCATTTTCCTCATCTTAGCCTTGGGATTTGGATGATTAAACTCCTTCAAATTGACCACTTGATACTTAAACCAGCTTTAAGAATAGACTATTGACTGGCTAAGGGAAATAGGAATATACCATCACCTGGACACAATGACCCAATCCGAAGTGAGCACATGCCCAAAGCCAGAAAATCAGAATCTTAGGCCCAGACCACCTCTCCCTCTTTATTATCAACTCCTATACTATTAGTTTAATTGTGATAAAAACTTATTCAGATACTATGAGAGAAAAATTTCCAAATGGCGATTTACAATGTTATTTAATCCTGTTCCTTTGTTACGGAATATGAATATGAATACACAGAAAAGGTGATTCATTGTATTCTATCTCATTGTCATTCAGAATCCTGCCAGCTCTCAGAGTTGTGAATTTTATAAAATGGTATATACATTTTGTGGCACACAGCCTCGGAAATGGCCCCAGTGCTCCCTGTCTCCCAGTAGTTCTGTGCTCCCACGCCTATGGACTCAATTGACTGTCATGCTTCTAATGCACACAGACTATCGCAGAAATGACAGGATATCACTTCAGAGGTTCAGTTATAAAAAGATTTTGTCTTCCTTCTGGAGTGTGGTTTCACTCATTCTTGGGCCATTTTCACATTAAGAGACAGCCCTGTGGCTGTCTATCTGAGAGAATTTGAAGGCAGATCATCGGAGGCCTGTCAATAGCTACATGAGTGAGTTTGGACATGGAACTTCCCATGGTAGATTCCAACATCCCACTGCAATCTTAGGATTGATTGATTGCATCCTGTTAAGCAACCCTGAAACAAAACCTCCTAGCTGAATTATTCCCCCGGATTCCTGACCCAGAAACTGTGACAATAAATGTTTGTTGCTTTAATCTGCTATGTTTTATAGTAATTCATTGTGCTACAAGATACATCTAGCATATTCTTTAAATGCAGTTCTAACAAACCACTCTTTATTTGGATGTACGCTTTGCTTAAAAGTCTCTTCCATCTGCATGTTCTAAGCATGAGCCCCACTCTTCTAGATCTTGATGATGTAAAACACTAAAATTTTGATTGTTTTTGGCTTCTTTGTACTAAGTGTATTCCTAGTACCAGAATTTGCACTGTAGATGAACTTCTAAGACCAGTCATTGTTCATTATTTACTTCTATTGCTTGCTTCTAAAAGTTGGATTATTTTGTGTTTTCATTCAGTCATAAATTATATTCTCAGAAAATATGGTCTTGTTTCAAATATCAGCATGTGAGTGTGTTTAATGCACCCATTTAAAAACATCTAAGCAAGAGTTTGAATAAGAAATGTCAGTTTCCTCCAGCATTCCTCTCACATAATAGAATGCCCCACATAGAGACCATTCCTCCTGCCTGGGTCCCAAGATGATGTGTTAAGATGATCAGAGCTGCCATAGAGATGTAGCCATCTGTGCATTGCTAACTCATAGTTCAAAATTCTTAGGCAACATATGAACAATTTCAATTCAGAAATAGTGAAAAAAATAATACCTTAATATAATCATATAAGATTAAAAACAATATTACTATATTAACAGATAACAGGAAAATAAACAAACAAAAATTACATAGTAAAAAAATTTTTTTTCCTGACAGAAAGAGTGGACAGTGAGAGAGAGAGACAGAGAGAAAGGTCTTCCTTTGCCATTGGTTCACCCTCCAATGGCCGCTGCGGCCAGCGCACCACGCTGATCCGAAGCCAGGAGCCAGGTGCTTCTCCTGGTCTCCCATGTGGGTGCAGGGCCCAAGGACTTGGGCCATCCTCCACTGAACTCCCGGCCCACAGCAGAGAGCTGCACTGCAGAGGAGCAACCGGGACAGAATCCTGCGCCCCGACCGGGACTAGAACCCTGTGTGCCGGCGCCGCAGGCGGAGGATTAACCTATTGAGCCGCAGCGCTGGCCTACATGGTAAAATTTTAACATTCATGTATGATTTTTAAAAATATTTTTTCTTGGGGCTGGCATTGTGACACAGTGTATTAAAGTCCTGCTTGCAGTGCTGGCATCGCATATGGGTCCTGGTTCGAGTCCTGGCTGCTCCAGTTCTGATCCAGCTCTCTGATAATGTGCCTGGGGAAGCAGCAGAGGATGGCCCAAATCCTTGGGCCCCTGCTCCCACATGGGAGTCCTGGAAGAAGCTCCTGGTTCCTGGCTCCTGGCTTCAGGCTGGCCTAGCTCTGGCTGTTGCAGCCATTTGGGGAGTGAACCAGTAGATGGAACACCTCTCTCTCTCCTTTCTCAATTTCTAAGTCTGTCTTTCAAATAAATAAAATAACTCTTTAAAACAATTTTCTCAAATATTCAATGAGAACATAAAATGAATCCCTGAGAAGTGAGAAAAATACTTCTCAATAAAGCCAGGATGAGACAAGCATTTGGCCTACTAGTTAAGACACTGATTAAGATGTCTGTGTCGCATATCAAAGTGTCTGAGTTCAAATCTAAGTTCTACTTATGATCCCCGCTTCCTGCTAATGTACAGCCTAGGACATAGCAAATGATGGCTCAAGTACCTGGGTCCCTGCTACTCATGTGGAGACCTGAATTGGGCCCCTGGATCTTGACTTTGGCCTGGCCCAACCCTAAACTTTGTATGCATTTGGGGGTGAACCAGCAATAGAAGTTCTCTATATGTATTGTTTTCTCTATCTGGCTCTCAAATAAATAAAAAATATAAATCCAGGAGAAAATATTGTCAGGATAGCCATGGAACTTATCAAAAATTCCTTGAAATTAAAATTTCAAAGGAGGTTGTACCAGTCATATTTGCTGCAAGACAAGTGGTTCCCAAATTTCAGCAACTTAGGACCATGGACAATAGTTTTTTTTTTTACTGCTAAAGCTTTTTTTTTTTGATTTAAGCTGGTATTTACCTAGTTGTATGCTTTATAATTAACTTTTAATCCAAAAAGCTAAACACTTATGTGTGCTTTTCTATGTTAAATTGCAAGTTTTCTTTTAAGAAATTACAAAGCATGGAAAGGTGTAAGTTTGTCTAGGAACAAAATTTAGAGCATGACGAAAAGAAATCCCAGAGCTAAACCTTGAGCACTCTCATATTTAAGGCAGAGATGAAAGCAGACAAAGCTGAAAGGGATCAATTAAAGGAAGAATTAGAAATCTGAGAAAGGAATGTGACATAGAAGTTTTTAAAAAAAAAGGGTTTCAAGAAAGAATTGTTGGTCAACTTCTTTAAAGGTTAGGAAGAAGTTATGGAAGATAATTTTCTATTTGAGTTATAAAAGAAGTCTAGGCAATGTTCTGTTCCACTGCCTCGTTTTACAACTAAGATGAAAACGTAGCCTAAGGAAGGGAAAAGAATTGTACTCTGTTATGTATGGCAAGGTAATACTAGAAACACAGCCCAGATCTCCAGCTTCTTACATCAATGCTCTGCTTACTCCAGAATATAGTTGTGTGCTTGTGGGTTCCTTCACTACCTGCTCAATCTTAGAATCATAAGACATGGCCAGAGTGGGTGGGGTGGTTATATTTTATGAGTTTGGATATATTTTCTATCATATCTCTGATATAAGCTTCAGAAAGCCACAATCAATAATTCAGTCTTATTTAAAGATAGTGTAATTTTTTAGCTGTTTTCTTCAATTTTTAGAACCTATGTATTCTCCTCATTCTTTATTTCAGTATGGATTATTTGGTATTAAAAAAAAGCCCTACATTCAACTTTTATGAACAAAGCCTCGAATGTGTACTGAATATTGAAACATTTAACAAAAAAGACTTTTCTTCCCCTTGTCTTTCACATTTTGTTATTCAGCCCTTTCTTGGATTCCTTTTTGATTATGTCTTCCATTCTATTCTACTCACCAACCTTCCTCATACATCATAAAACAAACAGCAGTAATCTCATACGTGAGTAAAGCACAATGTGCTTGCCAGCATCTCTCTCCTATTTTCTAATGCTTCTGTATTGTAATCATTCCATAACTTCACACTTTTCCGAGAACAAGACTTCTGGAAGGCTGACCCTCCAGATTATACACTCACAATTAGGACATGACCACTAGGCTATCAAAAGAACTTTCTAAAAACTCAAGTGTTTCATTCCCAAGAGAAACAAATGATGTACAATATTAATCATATAATGTACAGAGCTCAGGTAAGTTCTTTATAGTGTTTGCCTCATCAGAGAAACTTAGACTCAGGAAACTCAAGTAGAAGTAGATTTATTGAAGCAGACTTGTGTTAAATAAATGACACTTGAAAGTAATGGAAGAGATAGAGGAACTACACAAAAACAAGAAAGGCATCAATTCAGTGGCATAAGGCTATAAATATAAGTCCAGTGGAAATAGTGAGCTTAGATTCCATGGAAACCATTTAGGAAGGCAGAAAATGTGTAAAACATTTCAGATTCTCATTAAAATATTGCTGCTTGTTTGCTTTTTAGTTTCTATGCTCAAAAGATAAGTTTAAGTTGTATTAAGAACTCCTTAATACTCACCACTGTTAGAAGGATGAGGCATTCCTGTATCTCAGAAAATAAAAAGAGTCCCTATGTCTTCAGTTTCAGCAGCGGCATCTTTTTCTGATTATTTTTGTCTTGTTTTTCAAATGGGATAGTGAATAACTACCTCTGTCTCTCACCCACACGAATTCTAATATATCTAGTATTTTTGTATTGGTATATATAAATCTGTTCATGTGCTATAACATCTTGCATGAAACATGCACTACAAAAATAAAAGTGAATTATTGACTTCACTAAAATATTTTATTAGATACTTGGGCTGAGGAGGATAATGATTTGAAATAGTAGGTTCTTTATCCTTCATACACAGTTTCAATACAGTTTATTGTATTTTCAAACACTTAAAGCTTGTTTTAATGTAAAAATGGTTTTAATGTTTAAAATGTTAAATAGAAGAAAAAATTATCTATTATCACACCACTTTAAATAACATAGTCTTGATTTTTGAATACATCCTTTCTGTCCTTTTCCACTTGTGCATAGGTTTTCTACAAGTCTAACAATGTTATTCTGCTTTCATCTAACATTATATGCTAATAAAAATTGCCTCCATTTTTATAAGATTCTTTTAGTGTGGTAAGGTATATATGACAGGAGATTTACTATCAATCAGTTTAAAGTATAAAATTTATGAGATTTTTAAAACTTTATCATTGTTTATCTAGTAAATGCAATGCCATCCTCTTTGTTACTCAACTGTTGAGTAATTAAGCCAGTTCCATTTTTTGTTAAAGCCTACATAACATGATGATGAATAAACCTGTGAGCAAAACTGGGAAGTTTTGAAAACATTTCTTAAGATACTTTTCCACAAACTACTGTTTCAATTTACCATGCCAACATAACAGTTTCAGAGCTAACCTTAAAAAACCTCTTTAATGAATCATTTCCAAAATTCAAATAGTTTGTTCCTGATTTATGGCAATGGTTAGTTGATACTATGTATTTTAGATTATCTTATACTAATACATACACGAACACTGAAAAATTAAAGTTCTCCAATGTACAATCAATGCCAATAATGTTTGGATTAAATCACCCCTGTAAACTTTCTATGAGAATAAAGCATAATCTCTAATGCTTAATGCTTCCTATTTGTAAGTATTCTTCAAAGGAGTCATGTTTTTTAAACAAATAGCAACACAACAATCACAAGTATCAGGATGGTTCATGTTAGTTAGAATGGTACTTTCAGTACAACTGGAAATTTATAGATTTGTTTTTACTATCAGGAAGATACACACATAGCAAATCCTTTTAAAACTCAGTTTACATTATGGAAATATGTTTTCATCAAAAGGAACTATAAATATAAATGCACTAATACATTAATTGTACAAATGATCACCAAAAAAATTGGAGATTTGATACCAGTTGTCACATGATTAAAACTGAATTCTAAATTTACCTGTATATGTGCCTCATTATACATAAACATCAAATACAGTATTACCCATCAGTATTCCACACTATGCTGGCAAAAGAAAAAAAGCTGGGCCAGTGCTGTGGCACAGTAAGTTAATCCTCCACCTGTGGCATTAGCATCCCATATGGGCACAGGTTCTAGTCCCTGCTTCTCCTCCTCCAGTCCAGCTCTCTGATACGTCCTGGGAAAACAGTGGAAGATGTACTCGCATGGGAGACCGGGAAGAAGCTCTTGGATCCTGGCTTCAGATCGGCTCAGTTCTGGCCATTGCGGACATTTGAGGAGTGAATCAGTGGATGGGAGACCTTTCGCGCGCGCTCGCTCTCTCTCTCTCTCTCTCTCCCCCTCTCCATAACTCTTCCTATCAAATAAATTTTTTAAAAAAATCTTAAAAAAAAAGAAAAAGAAGCTAAAGTTAGTTAACCTCTTTTCTCTTTTCTTTTTTTTTTTTTTAAAGATTGATTTAATTTACTTGAAGGCCAGAGTTACAGAGAGAGGTAGAGACAGAAAAAGAGAGAGGTCTTCTACCCACTGGTTCACTGCCCAAATGGCTTTGATGGCTCAGGGCTGAGCCAATCTGAAGCCAGGAACCAGGAGCTTCTTCCGGATCTCCCACATGGTTGCAGGGGCCCAAGCACTTGGGCCAAGCACTACACTGCTTTCCCAGGCGCATTAGCAGCGAGCTAGATTGGAAGTGGAGTAGCCAGGAGTCAAATCATTGCCTCAGGCCAAGCCTTTAACCTGCTGCACCACAGAGCCGGCCCTAGTTAACCTCTTTTCAATACATAGCTGTTCATGACAGCAGTGATAAAATTCTACCCAGGTTTGTTTTTAATAGCTGTTTTATCTTCCTATACCTAAGGAGGCAGGAAAGAATCTGTGTTTTCTGGGGAGAGGGCACCACAGAGAAGGAGATGACTTGAAGAAAATGAATCACCAGAATATTCTAAAAACTGTGTGTCATAAAGATACCCTGGTCACAGATTCTGCTCCTACTTATGATCCTGAAGCTTAAAATAACCCATGTCAGCTACTGATACTGTGGGCCTGGCTGGGTATCTGCTCATTTCATCTTCTGGTTATGATCTCTGCAGACATTCCTTGCTGGGAAAAGGTAGCAGGTCCTACCAGAAGTATCAAAAGTCCTGGGAAGATGCTCTGTCTTCCTGGTGGCTGAAATTCCTTTCAAAGAAAGCAATGCTCCTAGTTTCAAAATTAATGATGAAAACTAAATGTAAAAAGAAAAAAGAAAATCTATCATGAAGAAGTAATGAACTCCCAGGGTAAGCCAATGGTTAATACTGGATGCACAAAGAAGCTCTGGGGAACCTGTAAAATATTCCAACGTCAAGGTCCCAGATCAGAATCTCTCAGGGAGAAGCCTGGTGAGAGCACTTTTAAAAGTTCTCCAAACTCCAAGGGATAGCTATGGTTTACAATCAATGTGTTTACAATCCTAGTACTAATTCCTTATACTTTTATAGCATTTTGCAATTTTCAAAACATTTCCCCATTCATTGTCTCATTTAGTCTTTTAAAAAGTTATTTATTAATTTATTGATTTGAAAGGTAGATAGTCAGAGAGCTCTTCCATCCCCTGGTTCACAACCCAAATGATCACAATGACCAGAGTTTGGCCAGACCAAAGCCAGGGGTAAGAACTCAATCCAGATCTCCCACACTAGGCATAAATGGTAGTGACTCAAATTCTCCACCATCACCTGCTGCCTTCCAGCACACACATTGGCAGAAAGCTGGAATCAGGAACAGAGCTGGGACTCAAACCCAGACTCTCAATATGGGATGCAGACATTCCTGTGGCATCTGAAACCCTGCACCAAACATCTACCTCTCGCATTTGATCTTTAGTAACAAAACAATGAATTAGAGTTTATAAATCAAACTTTTGAAGTCCTAAGACATTAGGAAAAACAGCAACAAATAGAACAGTTTGAAGATTTGATTTTAAAATCAGAAAAAAGAGAGTAAATATGAAGTATAGAAATCTGAAAGGGCAGGGTGGGCATTTGACCCAATGGTTAAGTCACTGGGACACCTGCATTCCATTCTGGAGTCCCTGTTGTGTCCCAGCTCCTCCAACTGCACTCCAGCTTCCTGCTACTGTGTACCCTAGGAGACAGCAGATGATGACTCAAGGACTTGGGTCACTGTCATATACCTGGGAGACCCAGACTGAGTTTCAGGCATCTGGCTTTGGCTGGGCCTATCCTATGCTAAGACAGACCTTTGGGTGAATGATCCAAAAGATGGGGATCTCTGTGAGTGTGTATGTGTATGTATGTTTATCTGTCTTTCAAGCAAAATAAAAATAAGTAATAAAATACTTTTCTATCTTTTTAAAGGATTTATTTACTTATTTGAAAGTCAGAGTTACAGAGAAAAAGAGAGACAGAGAGAGATCCTCCATTTGCCAGTTCACTCTCCAGATGGCCTCAACAGCCAGGGTTGTGGCACACTGAAGCAGGAGCCAGTAACTTCATCCAGGACTCCAACATGGGTGGCAGGTGCCCAAGTACTTGGGCCACCTTATTCTGCTTTTCTCAGGCACATTAGCAGGGAGTTGGGTCAGAAGTGGAACAGCCAGGACTCAAACCAGTGCCCATATGGGATGCCGCCATCACTACACCACAATGCCAGCCCCAATACATTAAAAAAAAAAAAAGATATCTGAAGGGGTTTTATGAGAGACTCCCCAAAGCCTTAGAGGTATGTACAGAAAAATGAAACTGAGTCATCAGACAAATTTTACTTTCTTTTTGTTCTTATTATAATTACAAATTCAGAACTTGTGACCCACCATGAATGCTGATGAGGATGGAGAGTAAGTGAATAAGACACCACAATATAAAAAGCACCTGCAAGTTGGGTTCCTTGACAATTAGTACACGGTTGGCCTTTTGCTGCACTACTATTTATACCTACTGTCATGTGACATATTTTGAATGATTTAATGTAAAAAAAAATTACTTCAAAATATTAAACTACATGTCTTCAAAATTGTAAACAAGATTTCAATCTGTTCAAAAATATTAATATAAAATTTGTATCCAGCCTATCTATATCTATGAAACTTCA